>NW_027069485.1:1904759-2004080 GCF_002906115.3 Quercus suber | reverse complement strand
AAAAAAAAAAAAAAAAAAAAAGAGTAGTTTTCCTTCCTTAAAATAAAGTTACTATTCCCAAAATTATTCAATAAATTAGTAGAACAGACGCTTAGTTAAACACATTTATTAAATATGTCAATTTATGTCCATCCGATATGAATTCATCCCAATATGATATGAATTCGTTTCATTCATTCCAGATGAACTTTCTCTTTTATTTCCAACCAACCAAACATAGCCTTAATTTCATGACATCAGTCATCACTATTAGCTGATAAAATTACCAGAATGGCCATCCCCGCAAGAAAAGAGCTGGAGATCTCCATGACTCTCCTACGTGTGAGGCAGTGATTGGTAAAAGGGACTGCTAGGACAGAACACACAGAGTATACGGGCAACTGGGGATTACGTCACCTGCAGAGATTTGTACCTGGTGGATATAGTTCTCTGGGCCAGTTTTGAATGTCGACCGCCAGATCTTTTGCTTGGAGACAATGGTTTTCTCACCGATTACCGATAAAAAAGCTGCTCACATAAATGTACTTCAAAGCCTGTTACTACTTTTCTCAGAGGAAAACTCTCACTCTCAGTTACATAAGCCTCATTATCATCTTCATCATCATCTTAAGTTCTTAACTACTCTGCACCGTTAAATGAGTATTAAGCAACTAATCCAACGGTTGCAAACAAAGTACATAACGTAATGAAAGAAAAAGTGTGCAAGACAAAAGGGTTGTATATACGTGGACTAGAGTTTGCTAATATTAACAATATACCTCGATGAAACCAAAAGGTAATGGAGGCCGTGGGATTATTTTAAGATCGGAGGGTGGCTAAGATTGGTTTTTGGTTTGTTAGTTTATTTTAAGGAAGGAAAACTACTCTTTTTTTTTTTTTTTTTTTTTTTGAGGGGGAAGGAAAACTATTTCTAGTTGTACTGTATGCATGCTATAAAATATGACAATGATCATAAATAAGTTATTTGTGTTAGGTAAACAAGTTAATTTGAATTGGTAATTAAATAGGCCACGTCAAGTCGTGTTAATTGTGACATGATCTATTTATTAAACAAATTATGTGCATTGTTGTGTTGTGTTACTTGTTTAATAAACAAAACCTGTGAGGACCGAGGGATCATAGCACAATTAATAAATATGTGTTCATGTCTCTTTAACTACTAATCATGCACGAATTTTCTAATGCAGTGAAAAGTGGGTATTGAGTAGCTATGGTATTCTTATAAGTGATGCACTTCATGGGCACTCAAGTGCATATAGTTAAAATTTGACAAGCGTTACTTTGATTGATGAGTACGGATAAAGATGTTATATCAACGAATATGATTCATATAACTATTTGAAATATGTGGTTCTTAACTGGAAAACCAATGAAAATATTAGATACAATGATTATAAGGAGAATAAACACAACATATCTTCTAAAAACTTAGTAGATCAGTGAGAAACGTTATAAATTTGAACGAGGATATAAATTATAGTAGAACAAAACTTAGTTACAATATTTAAGTGCTATTCCTTAGGTTTCATTTTTAAGATTTTGCTATGTGGATTTTTTCTCACGAAAACCTAGTGTATTTTTAAGTTAAGTAACCACATGACTAAATCTTAAGAAGAAAATCTAAGGAACAACACTTAAAATACTGTACCTAAATTTTATCTATTGTAGTATACATGAAAGAGAAAATTAGAGATGAAAGAAGAACAATCATAGATAAAGTCTTAAAAAATGTGTTAATGTTAGGAGGATACTTGATATAATTATGTTTAATAAAACTTGTAAAAATGTGTTAATGTTAGGAGGATACTTGATATAATTATGTTTAATAAAACTTGTTTTAGGATAACAAATAATTAATGAGTCTAAATATTTTATCATACTTTTTCTGCTCCAATCTATACTAATAAAAACTTGACATATGTTCCATTTATTTAATTAAATTCTAAATTTTTTATTTTCTCATTTAAGATACCTAAAATAAATCAAAAATAAAAACTCCAACACATTCCCACCACCATTGGTTACCATTGGCAGAGATCACTGGTGCAATTAGGAAGAGATCGCTGGTGCCATCAACGCCACCAGTTAGGGCCATCCACCGAACAAAGAACTTGAACTTGGCAAGACCTTCATTATTGAGTTATGTTATTCTATGAAGATGTTTGTAAATTGAAATCTTTTAAGAAAAAAATATTTTCATCAATTATATTTTAAGTTCTTACACTCTTTCATTAATGCTAATTAACTAAAATTGGAAGAATAGGAGTTTTATACAATTATTACAAGGTAAAATTTGAGACTTGCTTTTATTGTAACTCTTTTTGATTTTTTTGTTGTTGTAACATCTCTTTTATTCCTAGATTTTGAGAAGTTGGTATTTAACAAAAATGTACATAAATTAAGATTTCTTAAAACTTTTGAAGGATCTATAAACAAAAGAGTGTTAAACAATACTCAAATTTAATATTGTTTTACTAAGAAAAAGATAAATATTACGCGTTTAGTATGCATATTTTTTAAAGAAATGCTATGTTAAAAAAAGTAATTTCAATAGCAAATTTAAATTATAACCATTAATAACTTATTTTATAGAACTTATTGTTAAAGAGTTCCGAACATAACACTTTTTTTTTTTTAAAGAAATAAATTTTAGTGAATGTTATTCTAACTTGAGTTCAGGACTTTAGGGCTCATTTGATACGTGTGTTTAAATAACAGTTTTCAAATTTTTTTAGAAATATGTATGGATAAAAAAATGTATAAAAATATGTGTAATATTGTTTAAAAACTAAAAATATGTGTTTAAACTTGCATACCCAACGAGGCCTAATTGCTCAACTTAACCCATCAATAGGGAAAAAAAGAAAAAAGAAAAAAAAATGCAGATTTTACATGTAGAGAGCTCTTTTAATTTATTTGTTTATATGTTTTTAATTAATATGTAAATCAAGCAAAGTATTTATGGGAAGGGCAGGCAGACCTAACGTATCTGGTGCAATAAATTGCACAAGACAATAGAATGAAGAAAGTTTTTTTTTTTTTTTTTTTAGAATCAGAATGAAGAAAGTTGAGTACGTAAAACAGTAGAAAAATACAAAGTTGATTTTTTATTATTCAAGAATTAAGATTTAAGAAAAAATAAAGTTTCGATCTTTAATATACCAGCATTAAAGGTCGAGTAGGTTCTGTTTTATTTTGGCTAGTTAATCTTTAATGGAATTTCCTTTCAACCAAAAAAAAAGAAAAAAAAAGAGTAGGTTCTGTTTTCTCCCATCACTTTTCTGCATAGTTTTTAATTTATTTTATTCATGTATAGTATAACTTTTTAAAAATCATACTTTTACATTTATAAAAGTACTAAGTATAAAAAAAAGTATATTTAATACACTGTCAATAAAAAAACAAACGATTTGTTAATTATGGTCGTCAACGACAATACCTGTTGCTCTCTAACCAGTCTCTATAAACCGTACATTAGTACACTTATCACAAAACTACAAAATCCCAGACTACACAGTGGTACTTTTCCGTAATTAAACCCATTCATCAAGGGTGTTTCTTTATACCCATAGCACACGCTGCCTCTATATCTTTAGCCAAGAAAAAAAAAAAAAAATGGGTGCAAAATTTCGGTTTGGGGGCCCGGAATTCATTTCTTAAAAATTGACACATTGTCGCCGTTAAAAGTAACGGACCTAATATACACGTAAAGCTAACGGCGACAATTTGCTAAAAACTTGTTCGCAATTATTGTGTGTTTTCAAGGCTCTCCTCTCTCAAGCTCCATCATAGTCCCTAGCGTAACACTAACCTCGTCCTCAAGAATCTCGAACAACCAGGATAAAAAAGAAGATGTGTCTGATTCGAGTTTCAAAAGGGTCTTTCTCAGAATTGAGATCTGAGGTACCATAATTCGGTGGAAGAGGTAAGCATGAATGAACTGCTTTTTGAAGTTTTCGCAATGAAATTTTAGTGTTTTTGTTTTGTTTTTGGGTTTGAGATTGATGAAGATCTACTTAGATGTAACTAGTTTATGTGGAACTGTACGTATGTTCTTGATTATGGTTTTGCTTTTTGGTGTCATGGGTCTTTGTCGAATTATGACACTTAAGTGAAAATCTCACTTTTATTTATTATTTTATCTTTTTCAAAACAAATTTTTTTTTGGGGTCACTGTTTATGTTTAAATTATATAGCTTCTCAGAGCTTATTCATAGACAGGTTTTAGAGGTGTTCTTGAGCTGAGTCAGCTGGATCTGTAACTCGGATCCTGCATATATATTGTACTTTTTTCGATGTTCGGATTAGGGTTTTAGCATGATAGACGTGGACATGTGGTATTGTGATTCTCTAGCTGAAGAAGTGGTGGTGGTGGGGGTGCTTTTACGTTTCGTTTTTTGATCTAAAAAGCTTTACTGTTTTTTGGGGTTCATCAAGTTGAAGATTACCGACAGCGATAGGGATTGCACTGTTTGTGATAAAGTTTCGGAGCGGTGTGTATGAAATAATTGTCGCTTTGGTAGGGAAGTCAGTACAGTGACTTGTTATTTCAAAGTAAAACCTATGACCCAAAACAACAAACAATAAAACAAAACAAAAAAAAGAAACAAGCAGTGGTAATAAATTCGAAACAAGATAGTGGCATCTCTCTCACTCTCTCTCTCTCTCTCTGTGTCTTTCTCTTTTTGGTGAAGTTTTTACCTTGAATCTTTCTTCGTCTTTTGTTTCGTCCTCCTATCTGTGTCGCATAATGTGCATTTTATGTGTTTTGTTATCTACGCATGCATTCTTTGAAAACCACTGAGGTAAGATGTAGAGCGGCCCTATTATTCTTTGTAATTTAAATTGATTGTATGATATTTTTTTTTTTTTTTTTGATGTTTGAACACGATGATATGTTGCAGAAAAGTGCTTAGAGGATGGTACTTTCAACTCTAGCTTAGTGAGTCGATGGAGATGAGTGGCTTTAGGCCTGAACTGCATGTAGCACAGCAAAGCCGGCGTGATAAGTTGAGAGTTCCGCAACAAAGTTCAACCCCATCTCACCATTTAGAAGATTTTCCTGACAATTTGGAACAAATACCAGTCGTCCACCCGAGGCTAAACCCAGATCTTGTTCAAGTTCGGAATGTTGACAATGCCAATTTACTTTATGACCCAGCTGTGTACTCCTCAGATATGATCCATTTTTCTTCGAAGTCAAATGTTCGCCAAGAGATAGATGCAACTGACCCATTTGCCAATTCATCTCACGCTCACCCAATCTCCTCCAATTTCAATTCTTTACCTAAAGCCCCCGGTGAACCACGTAATTGGAAAAGCCATGGTGGTTCACAGCAAGGCTGTGATTGGGCGGTGAATTATGCTAGTGGTTCAGTAGGTAGTGAAAGCAATGTTGTTCCAAGCCCAGTGTTTTTCGGGAAGTAAATAACATTTCTGGATATCCACACTATTCGAAACCTAGTCATTTCAATGAGTTTCAAGATGTCAGGTCGTCTTTCAAAAATCCGTCCAGTACCCAAGATAGACAAAAGCATTTCACATCTTCTTCTCCACTTTACCAAAATAGTCTCCAAGATGTTGTCACATCAGCTTCTAACAGAACCAGGGGTTAGAAATGGTGTCACTTGTGCAGCACAATTTGAGAGGAACTGGCCGTGCATGGCCAGAGGGTGGGAACGAACTTGCCCTACTTCCAGCCTATGGAAATCAGTCAGATGTGATGTGTTTTGAAAACGCTGGTGCTTGGCCAAATAGACCAGTTGGGAATTGGAGTGGTGGTGAATTGGGTTTTGCTGCAAGAAAGAGTAGTGATGAAGAATTGAGAGATGTTGTGAATACTGATTCCAATCCTCAGGGTTTATCACTCTCACTTTCATCAAACCCAACTTCAAAACTGCCTCAGTTTGGAGAGGGATCATGTGGGTCAGTACCAAAGCCATCTATAATTAGTAAAGGTAGTGGGAAATCTCTTCAAGACATAGTGGGGGTTTCTACTACTAACACTTATAGAAACACTGGTCCTCTTGGCCCTTTCACAGGATATGCAACCATTTTAAAGAGTTCAAAGTTCTTGAGGCCTGCACAGCTGTTATTGGATGAATTTTGTGGCATAAAGAGTGGTTTAAAACTCTTGAAACCATGTGAGGTTTCTGAGAGGGTGTCTGGCGAGGTTAGCACTTCAGGTGATGCTATGAATGCTACTGAAGCTGAGGTTGGTGCAATGGGTAATAATTCAGGTGGATCTTCCTCCACATTTTATAGTTCAAATGAAATTAGTGGTGATGGTGGAGTTGGGAGTAGCTCTTGTGAATCTTTTCGGCCTGACTACCAACAAAAGAAGGCAAAGCTTCTATATATGCAGGAGGAGGTTGGTTGTTGATTTATCTTTATCTAATTAATTATCTTCCTTTTGTTAATATATATGCTTTTGTGAGATATGTAAATAGTGTATGCGTGTGTGATAATGTTAAAATGACAATGGCATGTTAGTTTCTTTTGTTTTGAAAGGATTTAAATTGTTAGAAACCAACAACATGCATTGATTATTGGGTGTAGATAAGTATGTTAAAAGGAAAATGCTAAAGCTAACTTTAGTTTAGCAAGTGATGTTAGAGATATTACCATTTTTACTACATAAAGCTTACAAGTTAATGTGTCATAAACCACTAAAAAGTAATTCAAATGATAATTAATTAGGTTGATGATGTCCATTAATCACATTCATTGCATGTCACAATGATTAGTTTGTGACATTTTGTAGTAAAATTTGTAGTAGTTCTAGAATTTTTTTGTCAAGAGCTTTTAGCTTAATTGGAACCTCTTGGTGTTTTTAACAGACATCCAATATATAAATTCCACTGCTCCCAACTATCAATGTGTATAGAAAAACCAATTTCCCACCAATTTTATTAAAACATATTTACAAAATGAAATGACAATGAATTTGATTGGTGGATTTTAACAACATAGTAAATGAATGATTGACTAATCTTTTTGTTATGGATGCCACATTGGTTTGTGAGGTTTATGCAATAAAATTTTTAATTTTCGTAGCATGAAAAAGATCCTTTACATTTCAAGGCTCTCCCTTTCTTCCATTTCACTGTTAATTAGGATTTAATTTCTAGATCTAACAGTTTGTCAACATCATTCAAAATTTTAAGTAACATAGTTGTTTGTTTGTATACCTTTAAAATATTAAAATTTAATTTAAACTGTAATATTCATCCATTTCGGATGGAAACGATCCTTTTCCCCCTAGCACCACTCAGGTCAAAATTATAGTAGGAATCTTCTGACTTTGTAGCTCAGTGTCTATGACAAACTAACTACATGAATTTTGGTTTCAAAACCTTTTTCAGGCCTCAAATCTCACCTTTCAGATTATAAATTTATATAGAAAACGAAAAAGAAAATCTGTATTATATCTGTGTTCTCAAAGTTTATTTTTCATCTAATTCAAAAAAATAATTTGTTAAAAATCTCAACCATAATTCTCCGACTATAATCCAGGCGAGTTCCAAATTGTATTGATAAAAGGAAATGCAAGATATAAATATATTCATAGAGAAAATTACCTTTTAAATACTGTTCTCATTGAAAAAGAATCTGTCTTTATGTTTGAAGAGCAGTGATAGAAAAGTTACGACATTCTTTTTTGGGATTGGTGGAGAAAGGGAAGAAGGGGTATTACCAGATACTAATAAGGAAGGACTTGTAGCTCTCTCTCTCTCTCTCTCTCTCTCTCTATATATATATATATATACACACACACGCACATGTTATAACTTAGTTATAAAAGGTGCAACCAAGTGGGTTCATAGGTGAATATAATTTTGAACTGGAAAACTGTGTGCTACTGCTCCAAATTTAACATATAGTGTCCATATTCTTAAGGTTTTCAATTACTCTCTGCTTGATGCAGCTCTACTATTATAGGCTCTATGTAGCTGGCTGTGGTAGTCACTCGACAGGTCCTGGGGACAGTTTAGCCATGACCTTAAGTGATTTATCCCAAAAAAAAAAAAAAAAAAATCACTGATTAGGATATTAATCTAATATTTCATCTTGGGATCAACATGTTACTGATAATTAGATGGGCAATGAAACTCTTACTTTTACATTCACTTTCATGTTTTAAAATGTGGACATTTTAAAACAGTGGATGTACGTTTTACATCTACATTTTCATATCAATGTAGACATTGATGTAAAATAGTGGATGTAAACGAGTATGAGAGGATATTTTCCTAATTAGATCCCCTCTAGTGTTAATGTTTGCCCCTTCTCTTTAATTTTTTCAAATCGGCTCTCATCTTTGAGCTTTATATTTTATCCTTATCTAGGCGTCCTCCACAATGCATATACCAAGAATTAGATCTCCCCTAGTCATATTGAAACGAGGTTGCTCATCCTTCTCATTGAGTCAATCACTCAATCTCACGGAAGTCATTTCAGACCAAATCAATTAATCTCAGGAAAAATTAATTAACGAAGATTGGATTTAATGCTTGAGACTAGCCGTTGGAACAACTTACACATAGAAAAGCATACACAACATTAAAAAAATATGACTGGCAATGAGGGTGATTTTTATTTTCAAGTGCTTCTATTGCCTTCTATGGAGATTCAGGCTTGCAGTGGGGTATTGCTGTACAACAAGTTGGAATACCAGTGCTGAATGAAATATTGGATATCCAATATCACTTAGCATGGTATCAAATTTGAATTTTTTATGTTCTTTTCAATGCTAATATGTGTATGATTATGATATTGATGACGTTGTTTGTGTAACTAATGCTAGTCTCTCCTAGACTCCTAAGATACTTCCTTTCTTCATTTTCTTTTCGTTATTCACTTGACTATACTGTTGTTCTGCTAGTCAACACGTTTGAAATTGGTTGGATTGTAGCTGTGTATGCACAGGTTAAATATTTGGATAAGTTATTTGGTCTCCCTAAAGTAGGTCTTGGCACATAATATGAATCCTTTGCTTTTCAATATCTCAACTCTTACCTTGGTTTGCACCAAATCTTATGAGTAAAAAAAAAAAAAAAAAAAAAAAAACAGAAAAAGATGAAATTAAGATGGATTGTTATCCTAGTAGGAGATAATTTGGTTATTTCTTTGCAAATCACTCCTCACTATCTTATTTCCTTGAGTTTGGAGGATTATAGCATCTGGATGATTCATGGCAATTTGAACTTGCTAATTCTCTAAAAGTAATTTGTTTGATAGGTTGATGGTGCACTTGTCATTATATGAGAATTTATGCAATACCTCAAAATGACTACACACCAGTGTTCCCTATACTTGTTTATATAGTAAATAATGCTCAGTGTGGGACTTAGCACACACCTATATGATGCCTTCACATATAGTACTTGACATCCTTTGTGCATCGCTATCTCTCACTGTCAAATGCTTGGTGTCTTTGTCAAATGAACTCTTGCTGCCTTGCAGTGTCCTTGAGTTTTAAGGCATTACCGTATTCATTTAGATATCATTTGACAACTTTGTCTTGCCTATGTTGCCATGTGGAATGTTATTGCACTGCTTTCTCAAGTTTTTTGCTGTCATATTCAAGTGAAAATGGAATTAAGTTTTTCGATTGATTGATATGTGCTTCTCACTGATTTTATATGCTCATCTTTGATAGAAAAATCTTCCAAGTCTGAAATTTCAATTATTATTATTATTTTTTTAATTTCAGTTTTCATGTTGATGCTGACTTTTGATGCATTTGATAGGCCCATAGGGCATCCATATGCGTTAAAGTTCCCGATTTTAAATAAATATATAAGATGATTCTAGATTGATGAAAGATCCGTTCTAGCTTTCACTCTTAGACAGTCCTAATGTCTTTTTAAAATCATGATGTGGCAGCTGTAACTATTCTTTTGTCCAAATATGCTATAAAAGGAATATAGCCATTGCCTATGTTAACTGTAAACAGTTGATTGAAATCAATTAAAAAGATACATAATCATTGAACAACTTTAAATTTAAAGTGAAACTTTAGGGAACAAAGAACCAGAATTTTAAATGGCCCACATTGTCATTAAGATAGGATAAGTAGGACCATTGAAATTCAAATATCAATTAACAGTACACACCACTTCTTTTCTAGTCACTTTATTAAAGTCCGAGACCCAATGGGTTGTCTGTCAATGCCCAAAGACCTCATTGTAGTGTGAATATAGGGCCTATGTTAATGTTACTATTAATTTTTCTCATTCTAGGATGAATGGACAACACATTTCAACTGTCATTACTCTCTTTCACCCATTCCAATATAAAGGATTAGTCAATCAAATAATAGATAATAAATGGGTCAGTTTGAAAATAAACGAATTGCTGGTTGTAGAATACTATCATTCTCATCATACTTAACTCTAAATAAAATAAAATTTCCGACACTTTTTCCCTCTTTTGTCTAAGCAAAAAGACCGACCAAAGTAAGTGCACTCAAAGAAAATATCATCTTACTCTGCATAAGTTGTTATCATAACATTATAACTATTGAATTTCTTTCATGATGGTTTTGCCTTTTTTTTTTTTTTTTTTTTTTTTGGGGGGGGTGGGGTGAGATTGTTGCTTGGTTGCACACTTTTAGGGCAAATGTAGTTATTTAGTTATCAATTTTCACCCAAGTCACTTATTAAAAAAAGAAAAAAAGGCATCCTTGAGTTGACTAAACTGCCTAGTGCTATAAAAAATCTCAGAATTGTCTTAGATGACAAGTGGATAGTGGTATATGATAAAGAGATATGATTGGATAAATATTGTGAAAATTATTATATTGGTTGCAGTACTCTTAAGTAGTTGCATGTCAACTGTTCTTGCTTTGTGACTTGCTGTGCTGGACCTTTCTCTTCTTTTATCTGAAAGGTATGCAGAAGGTACAAGCAATATCATCAGCAAATGCAGATGGTAGTTTCATCCTTTGAAACGGTAGCAGGTCTAAGTTCTGCCACTCCTTACATATCCCTGGCCCTGAAGTCAGTCTCTAGGCACTTTCGGTCTCTAAAGAATGCTATCTCAGACCAGCTTAAGCATATAAGAAGAACTCTGGGGGAGGATTTGTCATCACCAACAACTGGTACGAGCAGTAGTAAAGTTGATACGAGTACGTCGAGGCTGAAGTACTTGGACCAGAGCTTGCAAAGGCACAAATATGGTGGGGGCAATGTGGGGTTCCTTGAAACCCAACATGTCTGGAGGCCCCAGAGAGGCCTACCAGAACGTTCGGTCGCTATTCTTAGAGCCTGGCTATTTGAACATTTTCTTCACCCGTAAGCCTCTCTGCGTGTTTTGTTTGTTTTACAATTTTAATATCATGTGAATTTTTTGTGTTTATGGATGATGCTGTTTTAGGTACCCCACGGACACAGACAAGCACATGTTAGCCACTCAAACAGGTCTTTCTCGAAACCAGGTAAGGTTAATTAATTTTTATTACATAATTCAGCATCTTAAATCAATTTGTCTGGTTTTCTAAACTGGTGTGTGGTGGTATTAAAGCCAATCTAGTATGGTAGCATGAAAGAACATTCTCAATTAAAGAAATCAACAGCCCCCTCCCTCTACTTGTAGCTCAATTGGTATTGCTTGGTATTCAACAAAGAAGTCCATGATTCTAGTTTTCCCTTCCTTAACTATCAAATTATATAATAAAAATCCCCACTCTCAAACCTTAGTGTTTTGATCCCATTTAATTACAGTAAGTATAATAATGTCAATAATTATTAGACAACTACTGATATGATAGATTGTGATTGGTGTATAATAAAAATGATGTCAGTAGTGGTCCCAATAAAAGTGATGTTGTACTAATTATAATCTATTAACTCAAGAAGTTAAGGAAAAAAGTTATGTTTGTAGCATTGTTGATTTAATTGTGGTCTAGCTGGAAGTTCCTGTTGGGCTATGTGGAGTTTCTGTTGGGCTATGTGGAGTTTGGTTTGTGCCTACAAATAGTGGTATCTAGAAATGAATTGTTATACTTTCTTCTCTTTCTCTCGAGTCTTGTGCTATGTTAGATGGGCAATTAAAGTTAGCTGCTTGGATTAGAATATTGGTCATAACTCATAACCATATTGACCTTTGTATGAAAAAACATTAGTTTTAGCCGTGGTGATATTTTGACTGATAAATGCAGGTGTCGAACTGGTTCATAAATGCCCGCGTGCGTGTTTGGAAACCGATGGTTGAAGAAATACACATGCTCGAAACTAAAGGCGTGGCAGAAGCCAACCAAAATTCCAACAAGAATGGTGGAAACTCAGCTGCTGAAGGTAGCCGTGACCAACTCCCTAACAATCTAAGCATTAATGCGATGCACAATAAGCAGATGGAATGCTTAGGTATGGAGTCCTCACTGAGCACTGGACATGGGCTTGATGCAGAGCAGTGGAATCAAGAGAAGCGTTCGCGAATGGATTCTCAGATTCCAACAAATATGGATGGGTCATCTTTGATGGGTTTTGTCCCATACCAGCGAGGTGGCCTTGAGATTGGGGGACTTGGAGTTGGAGCTGTTTCCCTTACATTGGGTCTCAGGCATGGTGCAGAAAATGCACAGCATCAGCATCAACACCAGCACCAGCAACAGTTGCAGCAACAAGAGGATCAGCTTAGGCAGCAATTTGGAGGGCAGATGATTCATGATTTTGTGGGCTGATTTATATAAAGCTTGTTGCCAGCAGCATTGGAAGTGAATAAAGGGGGAAGACACGGCTCCTTACTGCCACCATGTATCATTATGCATTGGCCTCTCTGAAGTTGTGTATATTGACAAATAGATGAGTTCTTAAAGGAGTCATCCATTGTTAGTAGATCCTGCATAGGGGATGCGTGATGGTGAGAGACCATTCATCCTTGTAATGTGGCTTGAATCGCCTGATATCATATTTGTAATCTTTTAAGATGATGCTATATATTTTCCACCGTCCACTACTGACTACTTAGGCGAGGCAACTTCCCTCACCTTAGGTGCAATTATGTAATATACCCTTGTATGAAAAAAAAAAAAAAAAAAAAAAAATCTCTAGTGCGTGACACCCCACCCAAAAAAAAAAAAAAAAAACACTAAACAGATGTGTCTCTTAAGTCATAGCCATATATATTTTTCATTTTTGATAATGGGGTAGTTATAATGGGAAAGGAAGAGGAGGTGGTAGTTGAGCTACAAGGAGGCCATGCTTGTGTTGTTTGTGAGATATTTAGGAAGTTGATGAAATTAAATTAAACTTCTCAGTATCTGCACAATGAACATGTATATTATAAATTCACTGTGAAATATTTTCTACAAAATTATTTTGATGACTCATTTATACAAAATGGTTACTTCCAGACCACTGACAAATAAATGGTCTCTTTGAAAAAGTCCTTGAACATATGCCCGCGCACATATATGGCCAGATCCTTAATGAGTCCTAAATGTTTGATTTGCGCCTTACCTAGACTCTCAAAATTCCAACGAGTAAAACAAGTTAAAAGATTTAAAGAGTGCAGGAAATTTCAGAATACCATACTTGGATGATCTCTGAACTAGTTTGCTCTGATACCATGTTGAATTCTATACAAGTTTCACAATTGCATCAATGGAGGAATGAAAACTCAGAGAGAGAAAGATGAATGTAAAACTTGTAGAAATGAATTCATTGAATAAGTTTACAATGCTCTGTTCTATATATAGTGAGAACAGAGGCGGGAAAGATGAAAAAGAGGAAAACAGAAATAACTAACTGTCCAATTGATCTAAACCATACACGTGGAATAAAAACTAACTATTTAGCTTGTATGTATAAACGACAGTCGTTCATATGTTCTTAGTCTATTCTAAACTTAAACTACTTGTAGCTTATCTCTATATTTACAAAACTACAATGCACAAACACTGATGTCTTATAACAATCTCAACACTCCCCCTCAAGATGAACCATAGATTTTGATCAGGTTCATCTTGGACAGAAGAAAGTAGAATTGCTTAGTTCCAAGTGCCTTTGTGAAGGAGTCCGCAATCTGGTGTTTGGTAGGCACATGAAAAGTCTTAATCACCCCACTTTGAATTTTACTTCGAATGTAATGACAATCAACCTCTATGTGCTTTGTGCGTTCATGAAAAACTGGATTTGCAGCAATATAGAGAGCTGATTTGCTATCACAATACAAAGAAGCTGGATAATTGTGATCTAAACCAAAGGTTCCTAGTAATGCCATCAACCAGACAAGTTCACTTGTGACAGTGGCCATTGCACGATACTCAGACTTAGCTGATGACCTGGATATGACTTGCTGCTTCTTACATTTCCAAGATACAAGATGTTAGGAAATATAGACCCCGGTTGATAGAATTAACAAGTTTTAAATCCAAGTTGTTAATTAGATTTATTATGAACAAACCTTGTTAAAACAAACAAACATCAATATCATGTCAATAATGAATACAGCGGAAAAGTAAATAAGACAAGATATGATGACCCAGGAAAACTAATGAAACCAACCAGTTTCATAGTAAAAAACCTGGGGGGAAACCTTCCTGAAAAGCAATCCACTATAGAAAAGAGAAGTTTCAGATTTAGTACAAAACTTTTGTCCCTAGACTCTACAATCCCCGTAGATGAACTCACAGCAGAAACCTTCTACCGCTTCAGAACTTCTGAACTCTTCAATATATGAACGCCACCCTTTTTGTTGCACGGATCCCAGTACGTGACTAACTCCTTTGCACGAATCCTAGTACGTGACTCACTCACCAACTTAAGGAAGAAGAATGTTGGCTGCAAAGTTCTTCACTTCATCAACAATGAAGATCAAGAAGCACTTGGTTACAAAACCCTAAGGCGCAAAGACGCAGTAGCTTCTTTCAGAGAGAATAAAACATCAATCACCTTTTGCATATGTTCTCCTTGTATTCTCTCATGTGACGGCCTTTAAAATAAGCCTTATATAAGTCTAGGGTTGTGAGAAAAGAAACCCTACTCAAATACATAAGCCTGGCCCAAAAATCAAAAAGCTGAAAATTTTGATTTTCCGTAACCTCGATCGATCGAGAGGTGTTGAGAGGTGTCGAGGTTTAATGAATCTCAACAGATAGCAGCTATCGAGGAGGTGTCGAGAAGGTGTCGAGGAGACAGAAACTTTCTCGATCGATCGACCAGCTATCGAGAAGCTATCGAGATTGCGATAAGAATCAGCTGAAGAGCTCGACAGATAGCCAGGTGTCGAGGTAGCTATCGAGAGGTGTCGAGCTTTATAAATTTTGCACTTCAACTTGCTTTCTCTTGGACAGACTTGATGACTTCAACACTTGACCTTGAAACATTGTTTCTTGAAGTATTAAAAACACCTAGAACTACNGATTAAGGGCTTGCCATTAAAATGTGCTTTATTTCTTAAATTGGCAATGGTTTCCTCTCGAGTTTACAGGATTGCTTTGGTGAGTTGTAGCCTGCAGTTGGGATAGTAACTAATCTTGGCACGTGCTCAGATTTACCATTTGATATAGGAAGTTAGTAAGATTTATCAAGAATTGTTTGTCACTACTTTTATTTGGGTCCGACAGTTTCAAATTTATTTTAATTTGGTCTGGTGTCGTTTATCTCTTGATGAATTTACCTAACTATCCTAATATTCTATTAAGAGTGCTTAAGGTCAGGTGATTATTGGCGAGTGTTCCCCAAGCATCCTAACATTTTGGTTGAAGAGTATTCCCCACGTAGTCAATTTTTGACATATCTGCTGCCGCCAAGCACGAGTTCATGCTAGAAGCCAATTTTGACATATCTGCCGCGGGCTCATACTTGGTCAGCACAGCATTCTTGCTTCACTCCCACGCAGGACTCACGTATACACTCCCACAAATTCGAGTCTTTTGGTTAAATATTGTTAAATTTAAAACATATTTACGTTATAGGTACTGTTTCAAGTTATTTAGAAAAATGAGGAGAGAGATTGAATTTCGGCAACACTGTTGCCGAAATTCAACAAAAAGTAGGAGAGAGAATAAGAAAAAGGAGGAAAGAGGAAAATGAAACAGTAACCTTGAATTTCGGCAACAGTGTTGCCGAAATTCATCTGTCCAATTTTCCTATACTGCCCGGACGTGTGAGTGTGAGAAGTGCAATAATGAGTGGGTGTCCCAAAAAAAAAGAGTAATTGCGGCAATAGTATTGTTGAAAATGGTAGGAAAAAAAAAAAGTGAATGCCAAAATCTAGGGAAGAATTAAAAAAAAAAAATACAATGTGCTACGTACACAATATTTTTATAATATTTTCACAACAAATCACAGGTAATTGGTTATGAGATTAAATTCTATAAGGATGGGGTGTAAAATATGGGTTTTACACCATCCAATAAGTGATTGCCACGTCAGTATTTTACTTAAAATTCAATAAATCCTACCACACCTAATAACATATTAATAAATTTCCAATTTGGTTGGATTTATATATGGGTATTAGAATTGATTGAGTGTGATTGTTTTTATTCTTAAATATGTGATAAGATGATGTGGCATTTTCAGATTGGAGGGGTAAAACATGAGTTTTACACCATGTCCTTAGAGAATTTAATCTCATTGGTTATTATTAATTCAAATTTAAATTTAACATTGAGATTACTATTTTAATCCAACAATACCAATAAGTAACAACTTGACAATTAAAATTTGTTGTAAAAATTGTGTGCACTACATTTCTAAAATAACAAAAAAAAAAAAATCCCAATTGTGGCAATGGTATTGCCGAAATACCATTGCCACAATTGAAAAAAAAAAAATTTCCCAATTGTGGCAACGTATTGCCAAAATACCATTGCCACAATTGAAAAAAAAAAATTCCAATGGTACATTGCCAAAATACCATTGGGAATTTTTTTTTTTTTTTTTTTTTTTGGGGTATTGTGGCAATGGTATGCAATACCATTGCCACAATTGGGATTTTTTTTTTTTTTTCAAAAATGTGGCAATGGTATTTCGGCAATACCATTGCCACAATTGAAATTTTTTTTTTTTTTGGTTTTTTTAGAAATGAAGTGTACATAATTTTTACAATATTTTTACAACAAATTATAAGTGTCAGATTATTACTTATTGTTATTATTGGATTAAAATAGTAATCTCAATGTTAAATTTAAATTTGAATTAATAATAACCAGTTACCTGTGATTTGTTGTAAAATATTGTGTACGTAACACTTTATATATTTTTCTTTAATTCTTCCGCATTCACTTTTTTTTTCCCCTACCATTTTCGGCAATACCATTGCCATAATTACTTTTTTTTTTTGGCACCCACTCATTATTGCACTTCTCACACATCCGGGCAGCGTAGGAAATTTGGGCAGATGAATTTCGGCAACACTGTTGCCGAAATTCAAGATTTACTGTTCCTGACATTAGGCTTTTCTCTTTCCTCATTTTTCTCATTTTCTCTCATACTTTTTGTTGAATTTCGGCAATTCAAGATTTACTGTTCCTGACTTTAGGCTTTTCTCTTTCTTCTTTTTTCTCATTCTCTCTCCTACATTTTGTTGAATTTCGGCAACACTATTGTCGAAATTCAATCTCTCTCCTCATTTTCATAAATAAGTTCAAACAGTACCTATAACGCAAATATGTTTTAATTTTGGCAATATTTAGCCAATAGACTCCACAAATTTCTTACCTAAAAATAATAAATAAATAAAGGAGGAGGAGGAGAGAGCTCACTGATTGCAAAGAGAGGCTCTGAGACCCACGGTTTAGGCACAGAAGAGAATCCTCTTTGGGACTCTCATGTTTCTCCCTTTTCCTCCATCTCCAACACAAGAAAAGAAAAACCCAACAAAATCACCCCAAAACCTTAAAAGCTAACTGCAAGAATCCCAAAGGACCAACAAAGAAAGAAAAAGAAAAGCCGAAGCAACCACAAGCAGGAAGCAACAACAACAACAACCACCATCATCAAGCAGAGAAAAGAAGAACAAAAAGCAAAGGGAGTTCATCAACTGGGTAAACCTTAAACCCATCCCTCATTTCCCTATTTCCTATCTCTGTATTTTACACTTTCACTCTGTACACAACACAGAGTCACCATACACTATATCTCTAATCTGTGCTATAACAGCTTCATTTTCATAAATAAAGCCTCAAACACCGAGCACACAAACACATATATCAAGCTCTTACCCTCTCCTCTGTTTTGCACACGCGCGCCACCATGGTCTCGGTTCTTGACTTCTTGTGGTTCACGCGCCGTTCAAGGCTTGTAGATCGGAGAGTGGTTTGAGAGAAGAGAGTATCGGTAAGATCTTGATTCGGGTTCAGAAGAGATGTGTATGTTGGTCTCCGGTTAGACTAAGATGCAGAGAGGGGATATCAATTGTGGCAATGGTATTTCGGCAATACCATTGCCACAATTGGGATTTTTTTTTTTTTGTTATTTTAGAAATGTAGTGCACACAATTTTTACAACAAATTTTAATTGTCAAGTTGTTACTTATTGGTATTGTTGGATTAAAATAGTAATCTCAATGTTAAATTTAAATTTGAATTAATAATAACCAATGAGATTAAATTCTCTAAGGACATGGTGTAAAACTCATGTTTTACCCCTCCAATCTGAAAATGCCACATCATCTTATCACATATTTAAGAATAAAAACAATCACACTCAATCAATTCTAATACCCATATATAAATCCAACCAAATTGGAAATTTATTAATATGTTATTAGGTGTGGTAGGATTTATTGAATTTTAAGTAAAATACTGACGTGGCAATCACTTATTGGATGGTGTAAAACCCATATTTTACACCCCATCCTTATAGAATTTAATCTCATAACCAATTACCTGTGATTTGTTGTGAAAATATTATAAAAATATTGTGTACGTAGCACATTGTATTTTTTTTTTTTAATTCTTCCCTAGATTTTGGCATTCACTTTTTTTTTTTCCTACCATTTTCAACAATACTATTGCCGCAATTACTCTTTTTTTTTGGGACACCCACTCATTATTGCACTTCTCACACTCACACGTCCGGGCAGTATAGGAAAATTGGACAGATGAATTTCGGCAACACTGTTGCCGAAATTCAAGGTTACTGTTTCATTTTCCTCTTTCCTCCTTTTTCTTATTCTCTCTCCTACTTTTTGTTGAATTTCGGCAACAGTGTTGCCGAAATTCAATCTCTCTCCTCATTTTTCTAAATAACTTGAAACAGTACCTATAACGTAAATATGTTTTAAATTTAACAATATTTAACCAAAAGACTCGAATTTGTGGGAGTGTATACGTGAGTCCTGCGTGGGAGTGAAGCAAGAATGCTGTGCTGACCAAGTATGAGCCCGCGGCAGATATGTCAAAATTGGCTTCTAGCATGAACTCGTGCTTGGCGGCAGCAGATATGTCAAAAATTGACTACGTGGGGAATACTCTTCAACCAAAATGTTAGGATGCTTGGGGAACACTCGCCAATAATCACCTGACCTTAAGCACTCTTAATAGAATATTAGGATAGTTAGGTAAATTCATCAAGAGATAAACGACACCAGACCAAATTAAAATAAATTTGAAACTGTCGGACCCAAATAAAAGTAGTGACAAACAATTCTTGATAAATCTTACTAACTTCCTATATCAAATGGTAAATCTGAGCACGTGCCAAGATTAGTTACTATCCCAACTGCAGGCTACAACTCACCAAAGCAATCCTGTAAACTCGAGAGGAAACCATTGCCAATTTAAGAAATAAAGCACATTTTAATGGCAAGCCCTTAATCGATAAATTTATCATGTCCACAACAATTCGATCAACTCAAACTTGATTTTGTCTTTGGATATTAAAATGAAGAGAATTTTAAGATGTTTAATATCACGTCAAAATAAATCGACAAGACTTTTAATTTAAAACTCGGGTTTCCAATCAAATTTGAGGTCGAACAAAATATGGTATTTACATGGATCATATCATGTTATCCACTTTCTCAAGTGCACCTATAGTGTGTAAAATATAAATAAAATTGGATTACATACAAAGATAACTAAATATATAAAGTTTTAAAAACAAAACCTAAGATGTTAAGTAAAGAAATAAAAGTAAATAAGTAATAGTAGATCTAATTATAGAAATATTTATACTTGAGAATTGCACTTCAAATTAGTGAGTAATTTCTCAATGTTTTCAATCACACTACAATATTTTAATATAACTTTAGAATACAATAGAACTAAGTGATTAATAAAATAGCTAAAATTTTATAACTATGACTATTTTATTGAATAAAATTATAGAGAAGTAGAAGCGTAGAGATCAAGATACTCTGAAAAGTAAAGGAAATACGTGTAATCTTGACTCTCTTGTCATTGTGTAAGCAAAACCCCTTAAAACTCTTGAAATGAATTCCTATAAACTCACACCTTTGGTTTAACCCTATGTCAGCAGCAAAAGTCTCTAAGGCTACAGGCCATAGCTTCTCTCTACCTGTCTCTGTCTCTGTCTCTCTCTTAGATATTTGAGTGTTTGGTTTAGAATTATAATGGTGATGAAGAATAAGATTGCAGTGTTGAATGGTTTGAATGGTTTTGATAAATCACTAGAGCATTAGTATTGGTGGTGCCAAAAAGCCATTTTACTATTTTTAGCACCACCAATACTAAAAAGTATGCAATGGTGGTCTCATAGCTAAAAGATTTTAGCTTTTTGCTGTGCACAGTTATAGAACTTTGCACCCCATTTCTTTTTTGTTTCTTAGTGCTGATTCTTGTTTGATCATAAGGTGTCAACAAATATCTTATGTCATACTAGTGATACAGCTGTGGCTACCTTCTGGTGTTGTGTGCAGGTGACTAAAAATCCAAGTGCAGTGGGCGGGTGCTGTTGTCAAAGTTCTTTCATGGTGAAACTGTAATTTTCTTTCAAGTTCCTTCCCCATATTCTATTCCTGCACACTCAGAGGTCATTAGCCCCATGGAGTTCATGGAGGTCAATACAATCAAGATTAGGTTGTGTTCTTTGAAAGTGGTTGGCTGGATCTTGAAGCTATTAAGTTGATTTGTGAACAAATTTTTAGCTTCTCCTTTCTTCTTTTCTTTTTTTTTTTTTTTTTTTTTTTTTTTTAAGATGTAATTGTGTTGCTTTAGTTTTTGCTAGTTGCAACTTGCAATAGAGTGGCTGGGCACGGTGGCAAAAAAGCTAAAGCAAAAAATTATATTTTATTACACTTCAATGCTCTCTTTCTCCCTTGCACTCTCTCATCTTTTTTATTTTATTTTATTTTTTTGCCCAGTTTACTGTTTATGAGACCGCAAATACTTTTTTCACAAAAAAACAACTTCAAAAATTAATTTCACAGTACTATTCACATATTTAAAAATTATTTTATTATAGTGTTTTCAGTTTTCAGTTTTCAACAATAGAAGGTATCCAAACACACCTTTGGTGTGCATTTGACTTCAAATTAAAAAGTCAGCTTATTTTACTATTCAGCTTATTTTTGCTACTATTTATGAGCCCAACTGCACCTTTTGTTACTATTCATAGGTCTCACTTTACTATTTCAACTAATTTTTACCTTTATTTACAGTACTTTCAGCAAAATAAGCGGATCACAAACAGACCCTTAGTGTGTGTTTGACTCCAAATTAAAAAGCCAGTTTATTTTACTATTTAGCTTATTTTTGCTACTATTTATGGGTTCTATTGCTCTTTTTGGTACTATTCATGAACCCACTATATTATTTCAGCTAACTTTTACCTTTATCTACAGTACTTTCAGTAAAAATTTTTCAGTTTCAGCAAAATAAGCAGATCCCAAACAGACTCAAGAGTCTGTTTTATGGGTTTTGCAAGTTGAAATTTGTTGGTTTTTTTTTTTTTTTTTTTTTTTTTTTTTTTTTTTTTTTTTGCAAATTTGTGTGTTAGTGTGTTCTCGGAAGAAAAATAGAAGGCCAAACCCACTACAATAGTGGTTGTGATGGTTGTTTATTATAGTGGATATATTATTTTATTATGTTGAAAACTAAAATAAAACCACTAATGTTAGGTGTTTTGTAAAGTGAGAAGGTAAAATAGATAAAGTAGCTTTTTATGGTGTCAAATAGCTAAATTTATTGCTCCACCAATGTGAATGATCTTATACAAAATTTCACTGTAGCTTAATCTTTCACAATTTCATCTTTAATATCATTTTTATGCTTTGTTGGTGCAGATTATCTTTAGAGGGTGGTATAGAATTTTCTGGTAATAATGCTCTTATTTAAATAATTTGAGAATACTCCCACAGTTACTGGTTTTGTTCTTACATTGTCCTAGAATTATCACTTGAATGACCATACATTTGAAATAGTATTTTGCTTGATTCTATATGGTAAGTTGAGGCCAGTGATGATCTAAAACGATTTTGCCTACATCGGATGAATATCTGCTATAAGATAATGATATTTGTGGAATATCTGAGGCCTTTCTATGATGTTGTATTTCTTCAAGTCAATTGAAAAAAGGGAAAACAAAATGGTGTTCTAGACTTTTAGGGGTTTATTGTTTATTAATTTTTACCATTGTCTCATGTTTTGTGGAAGTTGCTTTCAAAGTTTATAATGTCATATTTTCCTCTTGGCTCTTGGTACTGAACTCATAATGTATTTTCAGCAGATATTTTAGCCATTTCTTTTTCATTTTTATAAAGTTATTAGTTTTTTTTTACTTATCCAAAAAAAATTGATCACAAGCCTATGATGAGGATAATATTTTACTGATTGGTATAGGGGTGCCAGAAAGGGATGACTGATCCCAAAAGGGATGATCGACCCGTGGTCCAACGGCTCAAGCAATCCCTCGATCCTAACGACCTATCCCCATAGGGTTTCCATGGGGCTTGCATGGGGCCCACTCATACATTCTTACGTGGAAATTACTTGCACATCACGACCAAAGGCCCTACCACGCAATTAGATCTCTTATATATGGAAAGGTGATCCCAAGTATTTTGAGACCCTTCTCTCTACAAGGAAATTCCACTGTATCAAGGGATTCAGGTCAGCTTTCTACTATTATATAAACCACAAACCTTACCCTTCTTGAGGTACGTGAATTCTCCTTAGCTCTTGCACTCTTGAGTTCTTGGAGATTCTTCTATCATTGACTTAACCTTCGGAGGGTTTTTGGCCGGTACCCTACCAATGCCCTTTGATTGGTTCTTCTCTTTTGTTCTTCAGGTACATCCATTGGCACATGTGTGGACGATTAACTCACTAATGATTTTTGTGCATCATCAGTTGGCGCCGTTTGTGGGAAATGAGTGATAAGCCATATCGCCGTTTCAAAGACAAAGTGTTGTATGGTCCTTGCGCGATTAATGGCCACCACCAACCAAGAGACCGAAAACCCGCCTAACGCATTGGAGAGAGAGGTGCAAACCCTCGCCGTAGCGGTTGAACGACTCACTTAGTAGAACCACGAGTTAGAATGACAATTGGAGCAACGGAATGATCGGGAGCCAAATGATAAGAACGACGGACAGGAAAGGGATGAACGTGACAACGATTGTTCCTCGACAAATGATCACCAAGAGAGGGACGACCATGAGGAAAGCAATGCTGTCAGTAAACGGGACCAACAGGATACCAATCGTCCCTTTGAGCTGGAAGTCGGCGCGTTGCACATGACGCAAGAAATGCAGACAATGAAAGAGAAGATGGATATGATGATGAATGCTATGAAGGGTCGAGTGTCTACTAGCTTGGACGAACTAATCTATCGTACCAATTCTCCCTTTAATGCACCAGTCACATCCTTTCCCCTACTAGCCAAGTTCAGAATGCCACAAGTAGAGGCATATGATGGGTCGAAGGACCCCCTTGACCACCTAGAGTCGTTCAAAACCCTCATGCACTTGCAAGGGGTCTCGGACGAGATCATGTGCAGAGCCTTCCCCACCACATTCAATTGGCTAGCCTGAGTATGGTTCAGCAAGATAGGCCCCAATTTCATCTCAACCTTTAAGGAATTAAGTGGGGTCTTCGTCACACATTTCATTGGGGGTCAGCGACATAAGAGGTCCTTAGCAAGCCTCTTGATCGTCAAACAGTGGGACGACGAGAGCCTGAGGTCGTATGTCACTCAGTTCAATAAGGAGGCACTACTGATCGACAAAGCCAACGATAAAGTCTTGGTCACAACCTTTACCAATGGACTTTGATCCGGAAAGTTCTTATTCTCTGTTTACAAGAATGATCCGAAGACCATGGCTAACATGCTGTACCGAGCCACGAAGTATATGAATGTCGAGGATGTCGTGACTGCCAGAGGGGGTAGACCAAAGAAGCGAGAAAAGCACGACAATCCCCATCCAAACAAGGGAAGGAAGGCAACCTGAACGGGTGACAGAAGGGACAAACGAAGGTCAAGGCCCTCGCTAGGACGAATGACTAACTTCACTCCACTCAATGCCTCGCTCGATCAAGTCTTGATGTAGATTAGGGACGACCTTGCCTTGGTATGGCCCGATAAGTTAAAGGGTGACCTAAACAAAAGGCCGAGGAATAAGTACTGTCGCTTCCACCACGACCATGGACATGACACCTCCAATTGCTATTAACTAAAGCAACATATAGAAGCTCTCATTAGACAAGGAAAATTGCAACGGTTCGTAGGGCGAGAAAAGCAGGAGAAAACCCACTAAGGGACCAAGAGTCGAATCGACGAGTCGAGGAATGGCCTAGGGCCTTACTTGGAGAGATAAGAGTGATTGTCAAAGGTAGCACAATGATCTAATCCTTGAGGAAGGCAAAGAAGACTTACCTGCAAATGGTGCAAAATGTCCAGCTCACCGGTCGTCCACCCAAGCTTACTTGGATGGATGGCCTGGTGATTAGCTTCACTAAGGAGGATGCCTGACGAGTCCACCACCCCCATGACAATGCCTTGGTGATCAATTTGACCATTGCAGACTTCAATACCCGACGAGTCTTGGTGGACAACGGAAGCTTAGCTAACATCCTCTACTATCCAGCCTTCTAACAGATGAGGATTGGTAAGGAACAACTCATGCCATTAGACGTCCCTCTAGTAGGCTTCGGTAGGATGAAGGTCATGCCTATTGGATCCGTCACGCTGCTGATCACTATCGGCACCTATTCTCAACAAATCACAAAGGATGTCACCTTCTTGGTAGTGGATTGCTTGTCAGCCTATAATGCCATCATTGGGCGACCAATGCTCAACGCACGGAAGGTAGCCACACCCACATATCACCTACTATTGAAGTTTCTTACGAATTGTGGGATAAGAGAGGCCCGCGCGGATCAGATGGCGGCCAGGGAATGCTATGTAGCCATGCTGGAGATGAACGAATAAATTACCACCATGAACATTGAGGACCGATGAGTGATTGTAGAACCGATGGAAGGATTAGAAAGCATCTCCCTGGACGACGAACACGTAGATTAGATCACTAGCATCGGCACGCAAACTAGCTCTTCAATATGAAATGGGCTAATCCTTTTTCTAAGGGACAACCTGGACATCTTTGCCTAAAGCCATGATGACATGCCCAAGATCGATTCAAATATCATGGTCCATTAGCTCAATGTCTCCCTATCCTTTTCACCCGTTTGACAAAGAAAGAGTGCATTCGCACAAGAAAGGGGTAAGGCCATAGTTGAAGAAGTTCACAAGTTGTTGGACGCAGGCTTCATTAGAGAGGTCTACTACCCTGAATGGTTGGCCAACACAATAATGGTTAAGAAGGCAAATGGAAAGTGGAGGATGTGTGTGGACTTCATCGATCTAAACAAAACCTGTCCAAAGGATAGCTACCTCCTCCCACGAATCAACCACCTTGTGGACTCAATAGCTAGACACCAGTTGTTGAGCTTTAAGGAAGCTTTCTCTAGTTACTACAGATCAAGCTCGAGGTGTTTAACTAAGAGAAAAAATCGTTTGTCACAAGCCAATGCCTTTTTTGCTACAAGGTCATGCCATTCGGATTGAAGAATGCGGGGGCAACGTACCAAAGGCTTGTAAACAAGATGTTCATCGAATAGATCAGACGGAACTTCGAGGTATACGTAGATGACAAGTTAGTAAAGAGCAAGGAAGAGGACCATTACCTGAATGATCTTAGGGAGCTGTTTGAAACTCTTCGCCTCTACGGAATGAAGCTCAATCCTAGCAAATGTGTGTTTGGGGTATCATCGAGAAAGTTCCTTGGCTTCATGATATCCTAACGGGGTGTCGAAGCCAATCCCGATAAGATCCAAGCAATCCTAGAGATGAGCCCCCCGAAGAACATCAAAGAGGTGCAAAGCCTAAACGGAAGAGTTGTGGCACTCAATAGATTCGTCTCGTAGGCAACGGACGAATGTTTGCCACTCTTCAGAATCCTAAAGAAAGCGTTTGAATGGATTGATGAATGTCAGAAGGCATTTGAAGAATTGAAGGCATACTTGACGTCCCTATCGCTTCTAAGTCTGTCCAAACCTGATGAAGAGCTTTTCCTATACCTGGCTGTATCCCCCATGGCCGTCAGTTTAGCCTTGATCGGAGAAGAAGTTCGCGTACAATTGTCTGTGTACTACACCAGTCGAGCACTAAGGGGGGCAAAAGAGAGATATCCCTCCATGGAAAAGTTAGCCTTCGCTTTGATCACAGTAGCCCGTAAGCTCAAGCCATACTTCTAAGCACATACTATAATGGTTCAAATGGACAAGCTCCTTCGGAAAACAATGGATAATCCAAAGGCTACTAGACGATTGGTTTTATGGGCAATAGCGCTGTGTGAATTTGACATACGGTATTGCTCGAGGACTGCGATCAAGGCCCAGGCCTTAGTTGATTTCATCACGGAATTCACAACGGGCGAAATTGACGACTAGAGGGCAACCTCTTGGAAGGTTCAAATGGATGGTTCGTCCAAGAAACGTGCTGGAGGGATAGGAGTGGTCCTTTAATCCCCCAAAGGGCTGAAGGGGACATCATCGAATGTGCCATCCAACTCCTATTCCTGATGACTAATAATAAGGCCGAATACGAAGCCATTCTCACAGGGCTCGAATTTGGCCAATGCAACTGGGGCTCCATTAGTTGTCCTTCATAGTGACTCCCAGGTTGTCGTTGGGCATTTCAATGGGGATTACAAAGCCAAGGGCGAATGAATGAAAAAGTATCTCAACCTTATTAGAAGACAGACGAATTAAACCTTTGCGGTAAAATTCTTAAAAGTCCTGAAAGAAGAAAATGAACACATCGATCGATTAGCCAAAGCAACATCTGCGGAACACATTACGATCGATCGACAGGTTCTATCATTTATTTAGTAGTCCCCCGCCATTGAGGAATTAGAGATACAGATGATCCCAAAGGGCGCTGATTGAACAACTCTGATCATCTCCTACCTTAAGAGTAGGACGCTTCTGGAGGACCATAATGTGTCCTGAAGGTCGAAAGTTTGGGCATCACACTTTGTGCTGATGGGAGAGGTTTCTCCTGACCATACCTAAGGTGTTTGATCCCCGACAAAGCAGACTATGTCATGAGGAAAGTCCATAGAGGGGTGAGTGGAAACCACTCGAGGGTGCGATCGTTGGTCCACAGGCTCGTACGAGCAGGGTACTATTAGCCTACCATGCAGAAGGATGCTCAATCCTATATAAAAGCATGCGACAAGTGCCAACGCTTCAACAAAATCTTATGGCTAAACACTACGATAGGGAAGAATGAAGAAGGGATCCGTCTATACTTGGATCTACTGGATGAAGTCAGGGCAACTATTGAACAATGAATGGCCCGTTACCAAGATCTCATGGCTAAACACTATAACACCAAGGTCAAACCTCGACACTTCAGCATTGAGGAACTTGTTTTAAGGAAAGTGATCATGGCTGCAAGGGATCCCGCACAAGGAAAGATAGGACCCAACTAGGAAGGACCTTACAGAATCATTGATTGCAACAGAAAGGGTAACTAATCCTTATCCCAACGGGATGGATCGACAACCAAAGATATCGACGATTAGGAATGCCTACGGGCACTTGATCCTTATCCAAAACTAAGTCCTACCTACAGGATGAACCAACGACTAAGGATGCCCACGGGCACCTAATTCTCATCTTTACGAGATGGATCGACAACCAAGGATACCGAAGATCAAGGATCCATCGGCACCTGATCCTCATCCAAAGCTAAGTCCTACCTACAGGTGGACAGACGATCAAAGTTGCCTATGGGTGGACAGTCCAACATAAAGTCATCCCTAAGATGCTGGGCTTGAAGGCAATGTGAGCCATCTGGTACTTTTATGTTTTTTTTTTTAAATTTTTTTAAGAAGCCTTTTGTATCGGCCGGTTTTGCCTTTCTGCTCGAAATGGCCGATATTTGCAGGTACGCTTGGCATAGTCCGGTATAGACCAATATTTTGAGTGGTACAATTTAAGAGTATTTATGTACCATTTAATCCACCGGAATGAGAAATACCAGCCGATACGGTAAAGTATTAACGTCCTTGTATGGAACACAAACTTGATTGATATTTAATCGGCCCCTTAATGCCTACACAACAAGATTGAATGATAATCAAAGGAATCAAATATATCAATATTTCATTGGCAATCACAACTCAAAATAAAAGAAACTCTGGAAAAGATTGTTTGAAAAAGGTTTTGAAAGAGATTAGAAAATAGTTTGCTACCTTAGAACTAACTAAAGAGAGGTAACTAGCTAAATGTTAACAACGACCAACAAAGTGGTGCTGGGCTTGAAGGCAATGTAAGCCATCTGGTACTTTTATGTTTTGTTTTGTTTTTTTTTTTTTTTTAAAATTTTTTTTTTAAGAAGCTTTTTGTACCGGCCGGTTTTTACTTTCCGCCCGAAATGGCCGATATTTGCAGGTACGCTTGGCATAGTCCGATATAGACTAATATTTTGAGTGATACAATTTAAGAGTGTTTATGTACCATTTAATCCACCGGAACGAGAAATACCAGCCGATACGGTACGGTATTATCTTCCTTGTATGGAACATAAACTTGATTGATATTTAACCGACCTCTCAGTTTCTACACAAAAAGATTGAATAATAATCAAAGGAATCAAAGATATCAATATTTCATTAGCAATCACAACTCAAAATAAAAAGACACTCTTGAAAAGATTTTTTGAAAAAGGTTTTGAAAGAGATTAGAAAATAGTTTGCTACCTTAGAACTAAATAAAGAGAGGTTTTTTATCTTCAAAAACGTGCTAAGGGGCTGCCTTAGGGGTTTTCAAAAGAAAAAAAATAGAGCTTTAGAGAAGATGGAGGCCAAAAAATACTCTCTCTAGCTATAGTTTTGATTGGAGGCATAAGGTGAGTATTTATAAGTAAAAATTAGGGTTTCCATGGCTGTTAATGATCTCTGGACGTGCTCAAGGGTCTATGGGCCGGCCCACATCAAGCAATGATGTTTTGGGCCCTTAAAATGAAGTTTTAAATCGCAGAAAATCGGATTGCCCAGTTAGCCCAATTTCAAACAGTCATAACTCACTCAATTTAAGTCCAAATTAGGAAAATTTTGGTTCAAATTGAAGACTAGGATATCTACTTTCCTCACTCAAAAATTCTTTGTGGATAAAAAGTTATGGTCGACACAGTGAGCAAAGATCATTTTTCAGTATCGATTTCAAAGCGATTTGAGCACTTTTGAGTTGTGATTACTTCCAAACTATCAAAATAACTTCAATTACCTTTTTTAGACATTTCAAGCTCATCATTGGGATTAGGGACTAAAGTTTGTTAACTAGGTACAAAATGTGGTGTCTACAACGAGCTATAACCCTAATTCTAGCTGTATTAGAAGCTTTGGAGACGACTACTTCAAAGTTAAGCTTGTGAGAATCTTGATCTAGAGGATGCCAATGTTGCACATTAGATGGTAGAGTGACCACCAGTTCCACATCCTGTGTAGCAAGAAACTCTTAGAGCAAATTTTTTACCAAAGCACTAATGTTAGCAATAGGTTGCATGAGTTTGCCTTAATGCTTGATCTTGTTAGGAATTCGAAGCTGCCAGATTCCTTTCCAAAACTATTTTTGCGGACTCGGATTTAAGCTATCTGCAAGGCCAGTCGAAATACTAGACACAAGGAGCTTATAGGCATTGCTATTGGAAAATAATCCAAATGGGGTGTGTGCCCAAACAATACGATCAAGAGGATTTCTTTTGCTAAGGGGAATTCCCAAAAACATTAAGGCTTCATGTGGTAGAAACAATTGATTGACCATGTCTTGTTTCCATACTCCCAAATCTGGGTTAATAAGGGTACGAACTTTTGTCTCAGCTAGCACCGATGCGAGAGGAGAAACAATGGAACTACTAGACTTCACAGGCAACCATTTATCCTCCTTCAAGGGGTGAAATCCAAATTCTGAAACTTCAGGGTGTAAAATCCTAACACTCCCAAACTTTAGGGGTGTAATTTGCAATTTACCCAATTTAATATTAATCATACATTTATTAATGGTGCAACTTTTTCATCTTATATTTAGTAAATGTTGGACATAGAACATTCTACCTTCATCATTCGTGGGAAGACCGCATGATATGATCCAATGAATTTTAGATGCAATGTCATTGGTTCAAAAGTTTGGGAAGCCAAATTTATTCATCATAATAACGTGCAATTTAGGATGGGAAGAAATCCAAAATGAGGTTTTACCTACACAAACCGCACAAGATCGTCTAGACTTGCTCGTGAGAGTTTTCAAATCAAAATTTGAAGAATTGAAAGATGATATCATGGTCAAGGAGGTTCTCGGGAGAGTTATTGTATATGTGCAAGTCTTTGAATTCCAAAAAAGAGGTTTACCACATGCACACATGCTTATAATTCTCGATGAAGATGATAAATTGCATAATCCAGATGATTACAATCAAGTTGTTAAAGCAGAAATACCATGTGATACATGGTCCTTGGGGAGTACAAAATCTAAGATCACTGTACATGAAAAATGGGCGATGTAAAAAAGGATACCCAAAGCCTTTCTTGCCAAAAACCTGCCAAGGTAATGACTCATATCCTGTTTACAAACAATATGATACTAATAATCCCGTGCCATTGAATGATCATTGTAGAATTATGGTAGACAACACTTGGGTTGTTCTATATAATCCTTGGTTATTGCTAAAATATAATTGCCAATTTGCCATGTTAATGTTGACATATGTTGCAGTATCAAGAGTGTAAAGTACTTATGATGAGGTCCAATAGTACATTGATGCAACATGGGTTTGTGCTCTAAAGGCATGTTGGAAGATATTTTCTTTTTCTATGTATCGAATTTACCCTGCCGTTTTTCATTTGCAAATTCATTTTTTAAATAGATGACAGGTATGCTTTAGACCATATGAACCTATTGCTAATCTTTTGGAGCGAAGTAAAAAGACAATGCTCACTGAATTTTTTTATATGAATATGATTGATCATGATGCATGAAATTATCTATATAGAGAGTTTCCTGAGCATTATTGTTGGAATTATACAAACAAAACATGGACAAGAAAAAGATCTCATAAAAAAGTAATGGGTAGGATATATACTATTTCATGGAGAGGAGTTCAATCTACATGTCCTTCTTAATCATCTCAAGGGGCCAATAGGATTTGACGATTTATTGATTATCAATGGGTTTTCTAGAGAATGATAATAGCATACAACAGTGTCTGCTTGAAGCAAGAGACATTCGAATGTCGTTGTTTGCAACAATGTTGGTATTTTGTCTACCAATTGGAGTAAGAGAATTGTGGAATGAGTTCTACCCATATATGGTAGAAGATTATCCATCAACATCTGTTACAACAGAGACACATCGTACAAATAATTTCTTAATGGTTTAGAGGCATTACTCTTGCAACAAGGAAAGCAGATCACAGAGTATGATTTGCCGATTTCAATTGAAGAGTATGACAATGATTCAGTTGTACCAAGACTCATACAAGAAGAGCTAAATGTTCCTAATGTAGAGGAAAAACTCACTTTAATCGAAAAGTTGAATAATGGCTAGAGAGTTGCATATGAGACAATCATGACAGTTATTGATTATAAGGAAAGCATGATATTCTTTGTCGATGGGCCCAAAAAAAAAAAAATTGTATGTGAAACAGTGAATTTTGGCTCAACAACATTGACTAAATCAATAAAAATTTTCTAGAAACACAACCAAATAGCACAACATTTTCATAATATCGTTATAATTTTGTAATATTTTGTTTTGACTTGTAAAGAATTGATAGTTTAGTAATTTTGAAAATATTGTGATGACAACAAGATGTCTTAAAATTTTCACAAAAGAAATGTTATGTCCATGACATTTTCATAACAAATCATAAGTAGTAGGTTGTTATTGGTGGGCAAAACAGTACTTTTATTAGCAAGTTTAAATTAGAACCAATAACAATTTACCACATATGGTTTGTTATGAAAGTGTTGTGAAAAATGTTATGGATGTAGCACTTTTTTTGCACAATAACTTTATTTTTAGCTATTGTTGGTTCCAATATGATATTATTTTATTTTATTTTGACCTATAATAAATTAACATCTCAACAATTGTGAAAATATTGTGCCAATTTGCTGTGTTAATATTTTATTATTTTGTGAAACATTGCAAATTGAACAAATAAAAAATAATGTAGCAAAACTATTGTACTTTTACGCATAAAAAAAAAAAAAAAAAAGTGGTTGGTGAAACAGTGCAAGTTGAACAAACCAAAAATACTGTAGTTTCAAGGCATTCACTCTCCTTATATATAGATAATATAATACTAGCCTCTGAGCACGCACTCACATGCGTGCTCAGAGGTTCTTCTATTTTTTGTATAAAAGTTAATAGTGTTCATTCAAAATAAAAAAGAGGAGATATGGAAAAAAGAAAGAAAGTAAAAAAGTAGAAAATGTGGGGGTGAGTGGAACATGGGAGAGATATGAGAGTTGAGTTTGAAAAACCAATTGGAAGAATGATCCTATTTTTGTTGAGAATTAGAGATGTATTTTTACCAAAATGTCGTATTTAAACCTAAGGGTGTAGGAGTATTTTTGAACAATAAAATAGAGAATCCCAAACAGGGGAAGCCTCTTAAATATTAGTATAAATAAAAAAAAAAAAAACAAAAACAAATTGGTGTACTTCAAAAGAAAAAATTTCACCTCACTAGATTGGCCAAATGCCTTGAATAAGTGTGAAATGTTTTTTAGTAGTATTAGAATGAGTCTAAAACTTGACTAAACCAAAACACTATTCCTAAGCCTATTGGCTCTTTTTATATTTTACTAGGTTGGGTTGCATGTGCAAGGCACGTGCTGCTCCTTAAGTAAGAAAATTAAGATAATTTTTTTTTAAAGAAGTATGAAATCATGTACTTAAATTTAGTATAGCTATTTAACACATGAATATCTATTTAATATGATATTTTCTTAGATCCTATTTTACTAAAGGCAATATTTACTCACGAAAAAATTCTACTGAGAATAATAACAAATGTTATCATCTTCCAATAATAAATAATTAAGTTTTGATAAGACTTTGTCAAAATATTTAAAATTTCACAATGAATGATGATATATGCTACAATTGAAACTTTTCATCAAATTAAATACCTACAACCATCTACAATAATGAATATATGTTTTGTTATTCATATTTCCTTCTTTGTCATCTTATTTATGAGTGTAATTACGATTTTTAGCTTATTTAATTTTTAATGAGCACCCTTTTAAATAGGAAAAAAAAAACTACATATGTCATTGAAATTTTCATTAGATAAACTTATGAAGATTTAAACCTCTAATAAATTAGTGTTCTCTAAGTAACAAATAGAAACCATAGACATCATCATTCTTACTTTCCGAGTATGACCACCACATAAAACTCAAAATAAACAAATAAATTTTTGGGACATTAAAATTTAGTAGGGTATTTAAGATATTGTACAATGGAATATTCTAGGAGACATAAGATTTCATTAAGGTTTAACTAAAATAGTAACAGTATGGGTATATACTCACTTACAAAATATAAAGGATAAAATCATTCAACTTTAAAGCTTAGGGGGGAATGAAACTACCCTAAACATAGAGGGGAAAAATGCTTTTTGCACAAAATTTTTTTTTAGTGTGTAAAACTTTGTGTGTGTGTGTGTGTGTGTGTTTTAATTTTTACTTTAAACAATGTGATAATAAAATAAAAAAATCAGCCCAAGAAAATTGTGCTTAAAAAAGTGAATTTTGGCTCAACAAATTGACTAAACCAAGAAAGAAGTCTAGAAACACAACAAAATGTCATGATATTTTCATATTACTTTTATTTTTAGTTATGGTGGGCCCTGGTCTAATATTTTATTCTAGAGTAATGCTATGTTTACAACATTTACATAACAAATCTTAGGTGGCAAATTGTTATTAGTTTTAAACTGAGCCAACCACTTTAAACTGTGCATTAAAAAAATTAAAAAAAAAAAAAACAAAAAGGAAACTAAAGAAAACCGTGCTTGAAACAGTGAATTTTGACTTACCAAATTTTGACTAAACCAAAAAAGAAGTCTAAGAATACAATAAAATGTTACAACATTTTCACAATACTTTTTATTTCTAGCTATGATAGGTCCCTATCTGATATTTTATTATTTACGTCTATAACATTTCCACAACAATCTTTAGGTGGCAAATTATTACTGGTTTTAAATTGTGACCACCTCTTAAAATTGTGTATTAAAAACAAAAAAACCAGCCCAAGAAGACTAAGTGGAACAATGAATTTTGGCTCACCCAATTTGACTAAACCAAAAAAAAGTTTGGGAACACAATAAAATGTTACAAAATTTTCACAATATAATATTTATTTTCAGTCGTGGTAGATCTTATTATGGTATTTTATTATTTATTTTAAAGAAATGCTACTTCAAAAATATTTTCACAAAAAATTATAGATGACAAGTTATTACTGATTTTAAACTGAGCCCACAATCAATATCACTTTTCTTATGTATCAATAGTAACTTGGCACCTAGTATTTGTTGTGAAATTAATGTGAAAATGTTTGGACTTCACTTTTTTTTTTTTTAATCTATAAGGAACTAAGATCTCAAAAATTGTAAAAATATTGTGACAACAACATGATGTTATAGCATTTTCATAATAAATTTATTTTCAATTGTGGTTAGTCCCAATCTCCCCTTTTTTTTTTTTTTTTTGCCCAATAAAAAACTGACACCTTAATAATTGTGAAAATTTGTTGTTCCAGTATAACAATGTCGTGTAAACGCATATAAATATTTGTGAAGTGCTATATCTACAACATTTTTAAAATAAATCATAGGTGGTTGTTGTTGGTTCTAATTTTGAATCAATAAATTAAATTACTTTTTTGCAAATCCATAACAGCAAATGACAACCTATTTATCTAGAATTTATTGTAAAAATATTGTGAACACACTATGTCTCTAAACATTTAAAAGAAAAGAAAAAGAAAGATAACAAACGAAATTGGTGTACTGACAAAAAAAAAAAAAAAAAAAGCAAAACAAAAAAACCAGCTTAAGTAATATGCAAAATGGTGAGCTTTGAAAAACTCACCAAATAGACTATACCAAACTGGTACCGTAGAAAGAGCCATTCGCTCATTTTATATAGTTTGTAGATTTTGACTTGTAAAGAATTGATAGTTTAGTAGTTTTGAAAATATTGTGACGACAACAAGATGTCTTAAAATTTTCAAGAAAGAAATGTTATGTTTACGACACTTTCATAACAAATTATAAGTAGTAGGTTATTATTGGTGGGAAAAAATTAATTTCATTAGCAAGTTTATATTAGAACCAATAATAATTTACTATCTATAGTTTGTTATGAAAGTGTTGTGAAAAATGTTGTGGATGTAGCACTTTTTTTGCACAATAACTTTGTTTTTAGTTGTGGTTGGTTCCAATATAATATTTTATTATTTTATTTTGATCTATAAGAAATTAACACCTCAAAAATTGTGAAAATATTGTGCCAATTTTTTGTGTTTATATATTATTATTTTATGAAACATTGTGAGTTGAACAAACCAAAAATAATGTAACAAAACTACTGTAACTTTACTCATTCAAAAAAAAAAAAAAAAGGCTTGTGAAACAATGCAATTTGGACAAATCAAAAATACTATAGCTTCAAGGCATTCACTCTTTATATATATATATTATATATATATATATAAATTTAAAAAAAAAAAAAAAAAAACAAACAAACAAACAAATTAGTGTACTTGAGAAGAAAAAAAAATTCATCTGACCTAATTGGCCAAATGCCTTGAATAAGTATGAATTTTTTTTTTAATTAAAAAAAAAAAGTATGAAAGGTTTTTTAGTAGCATTAGAATGAGTCAAAAAACTTGACTAAACCAAGACACTATTCTTAAGCCTATTGGCTCTTTTTATATTCTATTTTGATTTATAAAGAATTGATAGCTCAGAAGTTTTGAAAATGTTGTGACGACAATAAGATGTTTTAAAATTTTCACAAAAGAAATGTTATATTTACAATATTTTCATAACAAATTATAAGTAGTAGATTGTTATTAGGGGCAAAAAAGTAATTTCATTAGCAAGTTTAAATTAGAACTAATAACAATTTACCACCTATAATTTGCTATGAAAGTGTCGTGAAAAATGTTGTGGATGTAACACTTTTTTTGTATAATAACTTTATTTTTAGTTGTGGTTGGTTCCAATATGATATATATATATATATATATATATATATATTTTTTTTTTACATATAAGAAATTAGTACTTCAACAGTTGTGAAAATATTGTGCCAATTTGTTGTGTTAATATTTTATTATTTTGTGAAATATTGCGAATTGAACAAATAAAAAATAATGTAACAAAACTATTGCAACTTTACGCATTCAAAAAAAAAAAAAAAAAGTGGCTGGTGAAACAATGCAAGTTGAACAAACCAAAAATACTATAACTTCAAGGTATTCACTTTTTTTATACATAAATAATATAATGTAAAACAAAAACAAAAACAAATTTGTGTACTTGAGAAGAAAAAAAAAATCCATCTTACCAAATTGGCCAAATGCCTTAAGTAAGTATGAAAGGTTTTTTAGTAGCATTAGTGTGGGGGTGTAAACTCAAACTTATGTATTGAGCCCAAAGCCCTATTTAAAGATTACTGTGTGTCCGAAGAAATGAAAATTGTTGAGAAGGAGTCTGCATAAAAGAAAGATACCTGGAAGTGAAGGGGATCAGTCCGAAGAGAGCACCAACTTTCCGAAGAGATCATTCTCCTCAGATGTAAATATTCTTGGTCAAGTAAATATCTGGGGGGTTCGAATGATCTTACTAATGACTTCAGCGATTTGGATAAGCTTTGGACATGCCTGGAGATAAGAAGAATGGAGAAATATCTAAAAGGAAAAGCTGCCACCACCACATTAAATGCACTGCATCTGCTTTTCTGGCCGTATTAATGTGGAGAAGACACCTGAACAGTGTCAATCCAGCTACCACCACTCACAGAAAATTAAGGAAGAGATCTGACGTGACACATACTCAAGTGGACACTTAGATGAAGAACAAGTGGACGATGAAGATGGTGAGAGAGGGTGCTATATAAAAGAAAAGCCTTTGGAGGAGAAGGGGACGGTTTTAGGAGAGTTGTATTGATTTTTCATTCAATAATATTCATCTTTGGACATCAAATTGAAAGACTTTGAAGTGTGTTTTTTATATTAGTTCCTTCTTAAAAACCATAGTTAACTATTGTTTAGTTCACAATTAGCCTAGCTCTTTCACCCATTTTCTACAAATTCATTGTTCTGGGTTCATTGAGCTCATAATCCAAATCTTTTGGGTTTAGGCTACAAAAATAGACCCTATAATTAGCGCCGTCTGTGGGAAAAGCTTGAGCGAAAATGGAAGCAACAGTTGATAATGGCTGAACCAGGGCAACAACTAGCAGAATCTAGGGCGTCCCAACACATAGACCCTTTTCTCAATTTGAAGCAGAGACAAGATTGTGAAGGCAGTGTGCATACTATGCACCCTAAGCGAAGCCAACCACATGGAGGAAGTCACGTGTCTCATGTAGAGAAGAACCACAACATGTAACTGGAAATTGAGAGCAGAGATCTCGGACACCAATCAGTGAATCCTTTTCCTATGAAGAGGAGCATCGTTGCAAGAGGCAACCTCGAAGCCCATCATGTGGAGGTGTAGGGAGCGATGCTATGAGGAAAGCCTTGAATCAAATCTGTAGGTCACCCTTCACGCATAGGATCAAAGGAGCGAGACTTCCTCGGCGTTTTAACTAGCTAACCTTCACCATTTATAATGGTAAAACGGACCCTGTGGAACATGTGAGTCATTTTAATCAGAGGATGGTTGTCTATTCTAGAGATGAGGCTCTGATGTGCAAAGTTTTTCCCTCCAGTCTTGGACCGGTTACAATGAGATGGTTTGATAGCCTAGAAGCAGACTCCATCAACTCCTTCAGAGAGCTTACTCAAGCATTTGGTTCCCATTTTGTCACTCATATATATTCCTAAAAAAATAAAAAATAAAAATTTACATAAGTGTACACAAACTTTTTTTTTTGGTCCAAAAATCGTAACTTAAAAACACAATTTTAATTTTAATTTATTTTTATCTATAATGCAAAAAGAAAGTAAGTGTATCATTAGAAAAATATTTAATTACGTTCAGAGCATAATAAAATAATGTTCTCTTATTTTACATTTATGATAGATCTTACCATGAATTTAATGAATAATCCATACTATGAACGTGAAAGAAAAAGTACTATTTTTTTAACGTGCTCTAAATCTACTTAAAAATTACTCTATTGAATGATTGTGTGTAATAACTAATGAAATGTATTTACCTTTTATCAATTATCATGAGCTATTAGTCATGAGTCATGACAGAGCTCATGACAAAGTACAAGTGAATAGGATTATCGAATATAAGAAAAAAAAATGCGTTGACTAGTAGTTCTTCCGACAAGAATGTGTTTTAAAGTCCTAGCAAACCCGAAGTTTGAAGCTATAGAATATTTATTTACCCCCCCCCAAAAAAAAAAAAAAAAACTGTAGAATATTTTTGTCCATTAGCATTTAGCAACTAACATATAAAAAATTGATTCCCCAGCAATTTTTTAGTAGTTATTATGATACTGAACAAATATATATTTATTTATTTTCCCATGCCAAACCACGTACCAATCGTCGTAACTTCAATTGCCGGCATCATAAAACATTACAGTGCTTTAATTTTGTCCTCTGGGTTCATTTTACAAGTATGCAAAAAGTTTGTTTTTAAATTATTTTATTATTAAGAAAATGAGTAACTACTAAGATTTTATTTATTTATTTCCCTTCGTTTGGTCCGGGTATATCATATTCATACGTGCTAATCATAAGTTCAATAAATACTAATTTTTTGCTAGAGGAGTTCAATAAATACTAATGTTTTTTGCTAGAGGAGTTCAATTTGAATGGGGACGAAATGAATGACGCCAAGATATATGAAATGGATATGCTACTTCATGTGTGATGCTATTTCTGTGTGATGAGCCTTATGACAGGCTAAAGTCCATATATATTAACGATGGTACTAGAAGTTCTTGTACCATCCAGGCAGGGGCGGCGCCACTTGGAGCCCAGGGGGTTCAAATGAACCCCTGAATTGAACCAAAAAAAAAAAATTTATTATAATATTTTTTATTTTATTTTTCATGTTTTGACATTTAAAATAAAAATTTGAACACCTTAACCTTAACTTTAAGCGCAATTGAAATAAACTTAAATATAATTATCTTAACAATATCTTGATCTTTTTAAACACAGAAAAATTTCAATAACAAATCAATTTGATCTAAAATTTGGGAAAAAAATTTTAATTAGCCCAACAATAAAAGTAGAATTTGCTAATCTTAAACCTTAGAAAAAACTCATTTAGATCATAAGAAATTTTAGATAAATCAATCAAATGGAAAATTAGTAGATGAATGATTGCATGACTATATATATTAAAACAAATGTAGCTAGTAAGATTGATAATGAAGATATCAAACAACAATTTTAAAATACGAAATATCATAAAAGGCATTGTAAAACTTAATATATTAAATATTTTTTGCTTTTTTTGATGATGTCGATATTTTTAATTTATCTTTTGTTTAAAATTTTGTATAATTTATATTTCTTATTGAACCCTTAGAAAATAATCCTAGAGTTGCCACTGCATCCAGGGGCGCGCTACAACCTATTCAGGGGTTCAAATGAACCTCCTGACTTAAAAAAAAAATATATATATATATATATAATAATAATTTTTTTTAGTTTAATTAATAGTTTAATTTATTTTTAAAAATATTTTTTTGCATACCCTGACTTAAATTACAAGTATTTTCGACTCTAAAAATAAAGAGTAAGTGTTTGTAAATGGTAAGTGTAATTCTTTTTTATAAATTTATATTATATGTATGTGTGAGTCTAATATTAATTGTGTACATTACTTTTTGTTATAATGTTATTTGTGTAAATTGTGATGTGTGTGAATGTTTGTGTGTATAATATAAATATAATATAACTTTATATAATTTAATAATTAGGAAATAGAGAGTTTTTTTTTTTTTACTAGTGATTATTCAAGCATTTGATTGGTTAAGTAGACACATAGTGTATAATTTTATGTATGAATGAATGTGATTGTTTGCGTCAATAATTAATACGAAGCTAATGAGTTGAGATTAGTCATTTAGTTTAAAATATTTTTATAAAATCAAAGTCAAATAGATAATAACAATTGTATAAAGATAAAAATGTTAGACAAACTTAACAAAATAAAATAGTCATAGCCTTATAGGCTCATAACTACCCACATTGGCAATAGATACTCATAACGAACTATCATTTAACATTCAAAATTTGAAAACTTGTAAAATAAAATTGTAAAACTTCATGTATTATTATTATTATTTTTGTTTGATAACTCGATATATTCAAGTTTTTTTTTTTTATTAAAATTTTTTAATGACGCCCTAAATAAAATTTCTAGAGTAGCCACTGGTACTATTAATGGTTTGGTTGGCATCCCATTTATCGTACCAGATTTTTACAGTAGCTTTTCTAGGCAGATAGAAACAAGTAATGATAGGAATGTTGTCAAATAGTTATCAACTTGTTGGATCTCTATCATTACTCAAGCTAGAAGATTTTAAATCCCTACTTATAAATTTAAGAACTAACTACAAAGTAGAGCTTAGTATCCTTGCCATCATCTTACTTGATTATATGCTAGGTTTAATTTCCATTTTGACTTCTAACATTTATTCGACGTGTCTAAATGTAGTTTAGTTTCTAATATTTTGGTATTGTGTTGCTATAAAGAACTGGGGCTATATCATTCATCATTAAGTAATGGATAGAAAAAATTAACGTGAGTCAGTGATAAACGGGATGGTAAAAATTTAATTGTTGTCAATGGAGGTGCGGCAAACAGCTATGAAGATCTTGTAGGAGATGAATAGGAGGTCAAAATTGGTGAGTTGATGGGAAGCAAGTTTATCTGATCAGTGGGGATGAGAGATCGTTGGGTCATGGGTGTGGGTTTGGTAGGCATTGGTAGTTGAAGAGTTGTCTCTCTCATGGAGTGCCTCGATAGCTATGAGTCTAATCAATTTATGTTTGGTTTTTGAGAAAACTAAGGAAAAGAAAGCTAGATATTAAGTTGTGTATGTGTGTTTTAATATTTTTATTTGAGGGAAAGAATCAGTGTTTATGTTAGGTTTTTAAGCATAAGAAAATCATAAGTAATTACATATTCTAGTTTACTTAAGCTTTTATATATATATATATATTATATATATATTTTTATAATTCAAGCCACGTGGAAGTCCATGCGGAAGTTTACATATATGGCATAAAAATTATTTTATTATCACAGAGTTACTTCAATTTTTTATATATAATTATTTTGACACAATACCAAAAGATTAGAGACATGACTGACTCAATATAGTTGGGAGCCTAAGGTGATATTTTTAAGTGGGGCCTTTGTATTTAAATTTCAATTAAATAAATTTATTTAATACTAACGAAACTAAGGTTGATTTGATGAATCAAAAAATAATTTTATGAATCAATACTAACCAAAAAAAATTAAATTTATATCAAGAATCAAATATCATGGCTCAAGAATAAAATTTAACAAAAAATATTATTATTCTATTAGAATAGAAGTTTACCTTACCTTAGATAAGACAATGGATCATAATAAATTTTGAATAGAGACTGTTTGGTGTGTAGCCATGTGAAAAATTAGATGGGTAATGTTGACAATCTATTGTGTAGAATAACTAAAGCATCTAAACAATTCCCCCCCACCAAAAGTTTGTAGTTTTCAATTGGGTTGAGTTTTGTTGCTATAATATTTTGATACCTTTTATGTATCTGTGTGTGTATATATATATATACACTTATTATCATATAATCCTTGAAAATGTTAACGTTACTACAAACTTTACTAAAACACACAAATTAATGTAACAAAGAATGTGGTTTGATGTGGCAATGGATTTAATTGGTGGACTTCAACCATCTAATAAAAAAATGTTTGGGTTCTTTTGTAATTTGTAATATAAAATTTATAATATCTTAACATTATTCTAACTTGACAAAATTTGGGCTTTTTATTATATTATTGTTAATTTAGAAAAAGAGAAAATTTCGGTTACTGTCTCTTAGGTACTATATCTTATGTTCCTCAATTAAATTATTTGAGATATGTAAAGTACGACAACTAAATTCACAGAAGTCTTAGACTTTAGTAATCATGTGCAATAATAACAACAAATTTTTTAATATGTCACAAGTATAATATATAGTGGATGATTGCTCCACCAATAAGATTACAAATTCAATCAAACATTGTAGTTATGGGATGTGGTAACTTTTATTGTCACGTGGTATGGAGTTAATGAGTTATACTGAATACTTTTTTATTTATTCTTATTCAACAAAAAAATATATTAAAAAGAAAAAAGAAAAAAAAAAGGAGCAAAAGCTGTGAATCATTCAGTGCGCTAGCTGTAGGGAAGTTTTCTTTCTGATCTGTGCAAAAACTATTCTTGCATGACATAGGTAAGTGATTACGTCAGTAATCAGCATAAGAAACAATCTTACTAATTTTTTATACAAATTAAACAGACTTAACTAATTGGCTAATTGCTTTTACCGCAGTTAGTGCCTTGCATTCTTCACTTTTACATCCAACTTCAAGAGTTGACAGCGTACTAGCAGTCCTCTAGCACTGAAGCCTTTTCACTGACGTGCCAAAACAAAAAGCCTCTCACACCTATTCATTTTTATGGTAACTAAACAAACAAAGTTAATGTTGTAACTTGTAAAAGTATTTCATAGTAAATTCATACTATGATAAGTCCTGGAACCAAATCTCTTTGACTCTGTCAATTAAAAACAAACTGAAAAACTTGGAAGTGTCTGAATTCACACAGTTCACCTCAAATCCTTTCCTGCTACAAGTTTTTAGTGATATAAGTCTCATCTCTATCTCTAATGGAGGAAGGTAAGCAGCCACTTCTCTCCTCCGCTAGAGAAGATGGGCTAGAGCAAGAGCAAGAACACCAGCTACAGTCTCTTCCAGTAGAAGACACACTTCTCTGCTGCTACCTTTGTCCCCGATAGCCTCTGACATATCTCCCATCACAGGTCCTGTCGATTTCTACAGAGCGTTCCTTACTGAATCAAAAAAGCTCTGGTACCTCGCCGGCCCCGCCATCTTCACCTCCATATGCCAGTACTCTCTCGGCGCCATCACTCAAGTCTTCGCCGGCCATGTTGGCTCTCTTGACCTCGCCGCCGTCTCCATCGAAAACTCCGTCATCGCTGGCTTCTCCTTCGGCGTCATGGTACACTCTGTTCTTAATATTACAATACAAACTTATTGAAATTGATTCTTTGATTAAAAAAAGAAAGAAAAGGGGATTTGCTTTTGTTCTCTAACAAAATTGAATTTCAATCAGCTTGGAATGGGAAGCGCACTCGAAACGCTGTGTGGGCAAGCGGTTGGAGCAGGACAGATTGATATGCTAGGAATCTACATGCAAAGGTCATGGGTGATACACACTCGTGTAAAATAATCAGTGTGAAATAGATTTTACAATTGGTAGATGCAATCTCGTTGCATCAATATTTTATGTTTGATAGCTTCGAAGATTACGCTAAAATCTACCAGTCAACCCCATCTTCTTGCTCGCCAAGCACCTTTTTTTTTTTCTGGCTGAATAGTTCGCCAACTAATTCCTCAAAGAATGTTAGTTATCAGTCGTTGATAATTTCAGAGTCACTTCAAAAGTAAGATAGAGACCGACCTAGAGAGCCAAAAACAGCCATAATTTTTTTTTTTTTTTTTGAAGAGAGAAAAGGTATACAATTTGATCATGTTGAAGAAAAGAAAGAGTCGGCCCAATGCCAAATCCTGGCAATGGGATAGTGACATGAGCAAGACGACAAGGTGATGTTGAAAGCTACTATGTCCTTTTTGTATGTTTTTGGATTTTGTAGAATAAATAATTAGATTGACCGAATCTCTTTATCTCTCTGAACCTCGTTCGCTAAATTCCGCTTATTGCTGCGGCTGCCACACAATATAATATGGTTTTCAATTCACTGAATTGAGGAGCTGGACGACACAAAAAATATTTGAAATTAAAGAAATTTGTTTTTTTTTTTAAACATTTTCAGATGGCTACATTTATTGATGAATTATGTACCCTTTATGGTTCAGATAGAAGCAGTTATTTTCCCAAGCGGGATATACAATGAAGTTGTTTCTCAAAAAAAAAAAAAGTTGAAATGATATGAAAGGTTCTTGCCAAAAAAAGAAATTAATGATTATCATTTATTTCTAGCACACCGGCATGGTGGCTCAAAGCTTTACTTCTTCTTTTTTTGAGAAAAAGCTCAAAGCTTTACTTACCTAATAGTAATACTACTATGAGTGCATTTGACTTAATTTAAGTCTAAGAGAATTATTAAATAACGGACAACCTTAAATTGATATGCTCTCTTTTACACCGAAGTCCTAATTATCTACTAACCATATAAAAACAGAGAATACTCTTTCTACGGTACCAAAACTCTCCGTTTGCATATTGCTTGAGCTGGTTCTTTTTTTCATTTTTTCTTTTCGTTGGTACACCAGTTTCATTTGTTATCTTTTCTTTTCTTTTCTTTTAAATTTTTAAAAACATGATACGTTCACAATATTTTTATAACAAATTCTATATAAATAGATTGCTATTTGTTGTTATGGGTTTGCAAAAAAGTAATTTAATTTATTGATTCAAATTAGAATCAATAACAACTTACCACTTATGATTTGTTATAAAAATGTTGTGAACATAACACTTCACAAATATTTATATGCATTTACATGGTATTATTAAACTGGAACAACAAATTTATTACAATATTTATTTTCACAATTATTGAGGTGTCAATTTCTTATAGGAAAAAAAATTTGGGACTAACCACAGCTAAAAATAAATTTATAGTGAAAATGCTATAACATCATGTTACCACTTATGATTTATTGTGAAAATGTTGTGGACATAACACTTCACAAATATTTATATCCATTTACATGGTATTATTAAACTAGAACAACAAATTTATTACAATATTTATTTTTACAATTATTGAGGTGTCAATTTCTTATAGAGAAAAAAAGAAATTGGGACTAACCACAGCTAAAAATAAATTTATTGTGAAAATACTGTAACATCATGTTATTATCACAATATTTTCACAATTTCTGAGATCTTATTTCCTTGTAGATAAAAATAAAATAAAATAAAAAATTTGAAGTCCACAACATTTTCACATTAATTTCACAACAAATCCTAGGTGCCAAGCTACTATTGATGGATAAAAAGTGATATCAAGGGTGGGCCCAGTTTAAAATCAATAATAATTTGTCATCTAAAATTTTTTATGAAAATATTGTAGATGTAGCATTTTTTTAAAATAAATAATAAAATAACATAACGGGATTTATTAGGACTAAAAATAAATATTGTGAAAATGTTGTAATATTTTATTGTGTTCCCAAACTTTTTTTTGATTTAGTCAAATTGGGTGAGCCAAAATTCATTGTTCCACTCACAGTCTTCTTGTGCGGTTTTTTTTTTTTTTTTTAATGCACAATTTTAAGTGGTGGTCACAGTTTAAAACTAGTAACAATTTGTCGCCTAAAATTTGTTATAGAAATGTTATAGATGTAAATAATAAAATATTAGACAGGGACCTACCATAGCTAGAAATCAAAAGTATTGTGAAAATGTTATAACATTTTATTGCATTCCTAGACTTCTTTGTTGGTTTAGTCAAAATTTGGTGAGCCAAAATTCACTATTTCAAACACGATTTTCTTCAGTTGCCTTTTTGTTTTTTTCTTTTTATTTAATGCCCAATTTAAAGTGGTTGGCTCAATTTAAAACCAATAATAATTTGTCACCTAGGATTTATTGTGAAAATATTGTAAATATAGCATTACTCTAAAATAAAATAATAAAATATTAGACCAAGACCCAACATAACTAAAAATAAACGTAACATGAAAATATCATGACATTTTGTTGTGTTTCTAGACTTCTTTCTTGGTTTAGTCAATTTGTTGAGCCAAAATTCACTTTTTTATGCACAATTTTCTTGGGCTGATTTTTTTTTTTTTTATCACATTGTCTAAAGTTTTTTTTTTTTTTTTAACATAGTTTTACGCACCAAAAAAGAGAGTGTAAAAAGCACTTTTCCCCTTTATGTTTAGGGTAGTTTCATTNATATATATATATATTAATTTTGTTAAAATGTGATGAACTTGAGAAAATTAACAATCAGAGAAATTAACCTTTTTATTCTATCATTAATTTCCCATAACTTAAATTTGGAAGGAAGAAAAAAAAAAAGTCGTTTGCTATTGATACACGTGGATATATAGGCCTTCAATGGCCATTTCGAAGGGGAATATGGGGCCCTATTGAAACCAAGTTTTTTTCCTTATAAGCTACAAGAAGAAAAGGAAAAAGAAAACAATAAATTAAATGTCTGCAATTCTGCCCTGGCTAAGGCTGCGTTTGTTTTGGGTGAAAAGCATTTCTGGAAATACTTTTTTGTAATTACGGGTGTTTGGTTGCACCTGAAAAATCAATTTTCCGGAAATTGATTTCCATTGACTATCGGTCAGAGGTGAAAACCAATTCAATTCCTATTTTCACTTCAAATCCTATTTTTCGGAAAACTGAGAAACAAAGAGCACGAAGAGGGAGAGGGAGAAAGAAAGAGAGAGCCCAGCGCCATCGCCGATCCAAGCCCAACGCCCATCGCCGACGGCCACGAACCCACGAACCGCCGATCCAAGCCGAGAGACCATCGTCGGTGACCATGAACCCAGTCCCCATCGCCACACCGTAACGAGCAGATCCAGTCGCACCTTCGATCGCACCGCGTCGCGCCGTCGATCGTCGATCTCCTTTGAACCCAGCGCTCTTCGCACCGGCGAGTCGCACCGTGCCATGCCATGTTGTCGATCGTCGATCGTCGATCGTCGTCTTCCTCGATTGCTTCCTCTTCCTCGATCTCTCCGTCTTTTTTTTTTAAGTTTGATTGTTGTTGTTGTTTTTCTTTTGATGAACTGATTGTTGTTGTTGTTGTTGTTGTTGTGGTTGTTGTGTTGTTGTTGCCGAAATTTGTTGCTGTTGTTGTTATTGTTGTTGTTGTTGTGTTGTTGTTGCCGGAATTTGTTGCCGGAAATTGTGAAAAAATTGGAGGAAAATAGCATTTTCCTAATAGAACCAAACACATGAAAATATTTTCCACAATAATTTTCATAATACAATTAAATACTTAAAAATATTTTCCTTCTCCGGAAAATAGCATTTCCGGAAAATAAGTATTTTCCGAAAAATATTTTACGGGAACCAAACGCACCCTTAGAAAACACTAATTTATTAGAGGTTTAAATCTTCTAGATTTATAAGTTTATCTAATGAAAACTTCAATGACATATGTACTTTTTTTTTCTTGCTTAAAAGGGTGTTCATTTAAAATTAAATAAGATAAAAATTGTAATTACTCTCATAAAATAAGATGACAAAGAAGGAAATATGAATAACAAAATATATATTCATCGTAGATGGTTTTAGGTATTTAATTTGATGAAAAGTTTCAATTGTAACATATATCATCATTCATTGTGAAATTTTAAATATTGTGACAATGTCTTATTAAAACTTAATTGTTTATTATTGGAAGATGATAACATTCGTTATCATTCTTAGTAGAATTTTTTTCATAAGTAAATATTGCCTTTAGTAAAATAGGATCTAAGAAATTATCATATTAAATAGATATTCATGTGTTAAATAGCTAAACTAAATTCAATTACATGATTTCATACTTCTTCCCAAAAAAAAATGTTAATTTTCTTGCTTAAGGGGGAGCACCTGCCTTGGATGTGCAACCCAACCTAGTATTCTTAAAATGTACGATAATGAAGTGAAAAGTATTATTAGATAGATAAATAGATACAGGGTTGTGACTTGTGATATGTATAAGGCTCCGTTTGTTTTAGCTTCAAATTGATTCCGAAAATGATTTTCTGGAAAAGTGGGTATTTGGTTTTTACTTCAAATTGGGTCAAACTGAAAAGCATTTCTGGGTTGACCGAAAATATAGCCAAAATGGTGGAAAATGATTTCCGTTTTCATTTTCACTTCAAATGATTTTCGGCCTTGGAAAATAGAAGAGAGAGAGAGAGAGAAGATCGCCGTCAGAGCAAGAATACAACCAGATTGAATCGAAGCAAGACGTTCGCACTGCTCCGATTGTTCAAACCCACCCTCGTCGAACCTAGTCACTGATCATCGAGATCGTCTCGCCATTTCCAAACCATGCGCAAAGAGAGCGACAGAGAAGGAAAGAAGAGAGAGTAGAGAGATCGTCGCACCACCGGCGAGATCGTTCTCGAACCTACTCGCACTAGATTGTCGATGAACCCACTCGCACTGCGCCAACGAACCCATTCGTCAAACCCACCACTTTGACGAATGGCTTTTCTTTCACTCAGATCGCGCCATTGATGAATTTTTTTTTTGGTTGGTTTTGTTTGGAAGCTGAGAAAATGTGAGCATCAAGGAAAAAATGTGTTTTCTCTATTATATTCAAGAATATAACCAAATACCAGAAAATATTTTCCAAAATATTTTTTAGAATGCAACCAAACACTTGAAAATATTTTCCTTTCCCGAAAATAGCATTTTTGAAAAATATTTATTTTCCGGAAAATATTTTACGGGAAACAAACACAGCCTTAATCCCATTTTGGAAATGGAGAATGAAAGAGACAAAGATCTATTATGGTTTGTTCAAGTGATCGAGTTGTTGTGTGAGATCGAGTGAAGTTACAGTTTATATGATCACTTGAGCAAAGTGTGTTGCACGCGTAAAGACAAGCAAACTTTCTATTTGAGACATTTTAGGTTTGCTTCGAGCTTTGCTTGAGTGAAGTGTCAAGCAAAATCATTCGAGGCTTCAAAATCCTATAGAATGGTACAAAAAGGTGCTTAATTAAATGATTTCGATGGCTGGATTGGAGGATAGGGAAGACAAGGCTTCAATACACTTGGAGTCGATCAAAGTTGTGATAGAAAAAAAAAAAATTAAAACTGCATTTGTATGAAGATAGAAATAGATCACCACGCACCCTTGGCGCGATGAACAGTCTACAAATATAAAAGCTCGTGTGGTGTGGGGGGTAAGGGCCGAGATTAAAGTCTCTAGGATAAAGTTTCACACATATATACACTTATATTAAGCTAGAGTAAAAATTTTATCTTGTATAAAAAATAATAATAATAATAATAAAATAAAGAAGCTATAATCAGAGTTACACCGGAAAAGATAAACAAGCTAACTAACTTGCTAAAAATCTTGCTGACATGTCAAAATAAAATTGACAGATCAGATTCACACATGGCACTGGTTATAACTAACTCCTAATCATAACTTTACTCTATCTCTATACGATGTAGCTTACAAGCTGTATATACAATCTCTACCAGAACGACTGTCGTATTGTATCTGTTCTCAACAAAGTCACCTTCAAATGGCACATAATTGAGCTTGTGTTGAGCAAACCATAGAGACAACAAGGCTTGCAGCATTTGCTTCACCAAGTAGAGGATCAAAAGGAAACAATTTTGATTTGGCAAAGATAACATCTCCCATTATCACTTTACACACTGCAGCACAAGTGGAATTGTTTGGCCAAACCATTACATAAAAGATTCTCTAAGCCAAAGAATGCTCTTGGAAACCTTTTTTTAAAACCTTTTTAACACTCTTCAAAGGATTAGGAGAGGAACCTTAAGAAATAACTTGGTTCCTAGACCACTAGATTCTCTTAAACATCATAGCTTCAAAAAGAGTGATGTTGTTTCCATTTTCAATATTTTAACTCAGATATGAGATATCTAATTAGAAGGCCAAATAATTGTCTTAACCAACTCACTACAGGAAAAGATGCCCAAGGTGTTTACCCTTATTGGCCAAGGAGAGACAGACCAATTGATAACAACAAATGGTTATTTTAGGAGAAGATGTTCTAGTGTTTCTTGTTCATGCTTCCACAATGTTAAAATTACGTGGTTAAATGATTAAATACACCATCTCCAAATAGTTTAAGCGTTTTAGAGAATTGGTAAATTAACACACAAAGTACATCTTTTGTCTAATGGATAAGGTCCTAACAGTAACGCTAGTAGTTGGTGAATCAACTGGCCTTAGAATGAAGCAGCAGGAATGTTCTATTCTTAAGTGATGGTTGGTAGCAACAACACGAATGGTATTTGGTGTTCTAGCATTTCCAATTGTGCTGATCTGTAATGTGATTAGACATGAGATAATCCTAATTACACGTGTTGTATTCCAATTAGACAAGTGATTCAGTTTGTTAGAGTGGTTAGGCTGAGTAAGCAGAATTTAGTGAAGAGTTCTGAGTAGCTGTAACTGCCAGAGGTTCGAGTAGGTTAGAATTAATACTGTAATTGAGCTTGTAAAGGATATTCATTGATTAAGATTGATTTTGACTCCCTCTATCTCGTCTTTTCTTCTATATTCACTAGGAGACCTGGCTGTCTCAAACTAGCTATGAACTTTAACCAGCTTTCTAGACTTAGGTCCTTATCACTGGTTGAGTCCTTATTATAGTCATATTTAAAGCACATAGCATAGCATAAGTAGTGTAAGATCAAAGTCATAGATTTGGATCTCTCCATTTCTATTGGAAATGGAGTGTCCATAAATGGCTAACATTTAAAGTGAAATAAATGTAGGCTCTAAATTGTGTCAACTCATTTTTAACTCTAGCTTAATTTAATCATAGTTAAATTTAATTGCAGTTAAAATTTAAATAAATTGACATAATTTAAACCCTACATTTGTTCCATTTTAAATCATAGTCATTAAATAGTCACTCTTCATTTCACTTGAAAATGTGAAATGAAAAGGCATAATTTAGACTCTATATTTTCTCCACTTTAAATCTTAACCAAATGGTCCATTTCAAGTGAAATTGAGAGGATTTTTATGCCACTTATTATATATTTTTATTTATTTATTAGAATGATGAAAACAAGTATAAGAGCAGGAATCAAGATTAATTGAAAATTTCTTGTGCCATACCAAAAAGGCGCAACATTAACCACAACTCGCCCATGGACCTATCATCACCCTCCATCAACCATAACTTGCCTCATGGATGAGTTGTAACCAATATTGTACTTTTTGGTATGGCACAAGAATAACTCAGATTAATAACATGTGCATGGACTAAGGATATGGGCTAAAGGTTAATTACATTTCAGACTTGTTCCTTGATGTGGACATTTCACGTTCGGAAATAATTTTGTGGACTGTACTAGGTTGTCACTTGTCAGACATCCTAAGTTAATTGTGGACCAAAGGTAGAAAAAGCCCAAGTTTCGAGCACACATATTCGTGCAACAGACATAATGGAATTCCATCAGTCCAGCGTATCCTGTTTTGATTAATTAGGGAAACATTAAATATATATTAACCGAACCCATATATATATGGAAGAAATCCCTTCTCAAGTCCAATGAAGTCCAAGTATAATGAGGCCCAAGTGCAGTGCAGCCCAATATATATGTTGGAAGAAATCACTTCTCACGCCCAATGAAATCCATGTGCAGTGCAGCCCAATATATATATGTTCGAAGACATCACTTCTCAAGCCCAATGAAGTCCAAGTACTTGAAGCCCATGTGCAGTGCAGCCCAAGTCCAGCATTCAGCAGCCTTTTCAGTGTTGTACAAGTTAGTTATCATGTTAGTTTATGCAGCAAAGAGTGGTACCAATAGATATTAACCAGTTTGTTTCATAGTTACTAGTTAGTATTAGAACTAACATTTAATTAATTAACTCTGTTAGAGATCAAGACCTACATCTATACTACTATTTAAAGAGCTTTCCTTGTTTGGAATCCTGATTTTTTTTTTTCTTTTTTTTTTTTGTTCAAAACTGCCCCATACCCTTATATTTAAGTAGAGACAAAACTAAAGCGACAATCGGTAAAAATACAACTCTTAACTCTCACTAAAATATTGCCTAAAAAATAGAGTCACTCTCCTGTTGATTTTTAATTTGCTTTATCTACTTATAATTAGATTCTCAAAATAAAATATATAATATATATAAAATAAAACACAAGTTTTTTTTTTTTTTGGGCTACAAAATAAAGTTAATATTTGTTCATTTTTTGAAACTAGCCTTATGACACTCCTGGTTGTATTAGTAGTTTGAATGCGTAATATTAGTGTGCGTCTGGAACCGCTTATTTTGCTGAAAACTGAAAAATTATTGCTGAAAATACTATAACAAAATTTTTTTTATTGCTACAAATGACTGTTCATCCATTTTTAGCACTTGGCTGGTCCATGAACAGTGCCATGGACCAGCCAAAAAAAAGGCTCTAGAGACAAACACAAACGCAGCCGCTGGAAACAAATGCACTTAAGGGTCCGTTTGGATTGAGCTTATTGTTGCTGAAACTGAAAACTGAAAATACTGTAGCAAAATAATTTTTAAATGTGTAAATAATATCGTGGGACCCATTTTTAATGAAAAAGTTGTTAAAAAGTAATATTTGTGGGTCCGTGAACAGTGCACAAATCACTGTTCACAGTGGAAAAGTCAGCATTTGCTGCTGAAAGGAAAAAAAAAAAAAAAAGCAGCAAAAATGCATTTTCATCAAAACGCAGACGCTAAACGCCGAACCCAAACAGCCACTTAATGAGAAAGCGTATAAACTTCAAATTAGTTTTTAGCACTTAGCTGGTCTATGAACAGTATCATGGACCAGCAAAAAAAAAAGGCACTAGAGACAAACGCAAACGCAACCGTTGGAAACAACGCATCCTTAATGAGAAAGCATGTAAACTTTAAATTAGTTTTTTTTTTTTTTTTTTCTTCGCAATATTCATGGGTCTAATCTTGGGGGTTAATCCAATCGCTGAAATGCTTAAAATTGTGGGATAGAACTAATAATATTCCTTAAAATAATCAGAAAATTGAATGTAAAACACTCAAAAAGTCAAGATTGGAACCAAAATGTCAAACAATCAAAGCGTCACTCGGCACTTTGATCACAAAAGTTTAAGTGCCGATCAACTCTTGAACATAGAACACCAAGTGTCTGATAGAACTTAGTCCAACGAAATCAAAATTTCAGATTTTAGCACTCCTTTTCAACTAGGACTTTAGTTTAAATGTTTCAAAGGATAAACATCAGTTCAAAAAATTGCATAGATAACAAGATGGGAGGGAAATTCAAGTTTTCTACCAATTATTTTCTATAAATACAAGCATCAATCACCCAAAGAGGACATTGAGATTTTTCAAAGTGAGAGATCTAGGAGAAACTCTAGAGAAATTTTGAGAGACTCTTGGGACAAAACATTAGGTTGCTTCAATGCAAAGTTACACCAAAGAGTTTAACGTAAAACACTCTTAGCATTCCCATACACCATCCATATAATTATCTTTCAAAGTTTCAAACACTGCAATCACCTAGACAACACCACAAGCACAAGTCCTCATAGACTTAAATGGAAGATCTGTGGATTGATCCAAGGACAAAAGAGCAGTAAAGAAGTCTGCATTCTTGAAGGTGATATGCCATCGAATCACTTAAGAGAGATCGTGCATAGGTAAACTTCTAAATCCTATTTCATCTTCATATAATCAATTGGGTGAAAAAATGATTTTTGATGAGATGGGTTAAATCTAATTCCCATGTATATAACAATATGTCCATCCATTTTGGGATTAGATTTGAAGTTTTACAAAAAATTTACAAAATTAACATATTTAATTTCTTGCATTGCATAGAATGGCAATGTTCTTGAATGAGTGCATAATATGATATGGATATTAGTTTCATGAAGACCGATCCTCAAACTAAGCGATATGATTACCTAACACCTTCTCATTTTGTAACTTTGCCTCCAAACTTGATCTTGGGTTCAGAGACCATTCCTTATCAATGTTTTTTTTTTTTTTTTTCTTTAGATTGTAATTAGGAATTTAGGGATGTACTTTTTTTTTTATTATTCTTATATTGTAATTAGGAATCAAAGCGATATAATTTTACTTCTTTTTAGATTGTACACAAGAACCAAAACTATGTAATTTTATTTTTCATTATGAAATTTTAAAGTTACTAAATGTATTTCATGGAAGGTTTTCTTCTCACTTATAATAAAATAAGTGACAATCTCATTGTAAAACCCTTGATTTAAAAGGTAACACATAAATAATTGAATAATTGCACGTATGAGGGCTTAAACCTTAACGTAAAAGGTTTTCCTTCGGGAGAACAAAATTGATCATTCTAAATGATTGTAACAAATTAGACATTATAATTTCTCTAGTTTCAAATTAAATTACTTTTTAAATCATATCAATTTAAATCTTGAATTTTTTAGTTTGATTTGAGGATTTTATATTTGGGGTTATTTTTATTTTTGGAGGTTTCAATTGATACTATTTTAAAAGTCTGTGATTCAATTTTAAACTAACAAAACTATATGGTTGAATTTGTAACAGTCTTATACTTCATGATTCAATTTGAAATCACTCATACAGTTTTGGAATTAAAATGTAATTTGTCCCCTTTTATTGTTGAACTTGAATGTGTGTAAAATGGATGTGGTCAAGCTTATTAATTTAGAACTAAAAAAAAAAAAAAGATTTATTTCTATATATATATATAATGGTGATTTCGAAGAGGTTTAACTTACCAAAAATTGAAAATGGTTAGAGTTAAGAAAAATCAAGATACCAGCTATTTTTTTGTGACCATTTGTTTTGTTTATTTTATTAGTTTAATATTTCTTTTATCCGACCGTTAGAAAGTTTTATTTTTTGGATTTTTTTTCACAGGATTTTTCCTGTTATATCTATTCCTTTTTTTTTTTTTTTGTGTTGTTAGAACTTCTTCTTCTTTTTTTAAACTATTATTATTATTATTATTATTATTATTATATAGTTGGAATACAACTCTTTAGTGTCAACTTTTCTATACTTCCACAAATAACCTCATTATCTAATTGTCAAAGGCCTTGTAGCTGAATTGGCACCTCCCTATGCATAAAATACTTGGATATCTAAGGAGGAAAGGGTTCAAACTGCAGGGTTAGCAGCATGTTTTAATTATCTCTCCAAAAAAAAAAAAAAACCCATTATCTAACTAAAAATGATTTAAAGTAAAAACTCAATCAAGAATTCAAATTATATTCTAATTACATTCCAAATTTTACGTGAAATATCTTAATCATCCATGACGTTGATGCTAAATATCTTTAAAATTTTAATAGTTTTAATTTTGTGTCAAGTGTCATTACATCTTTAATCTATGTCAAGTGTCTTTATATGTAAATTCATAAATTTAAATGTGCGCACCCAAAATATAGCTATTGGGCTTAACCTCTACTTGGGCTCACAATCTATTTGTTTTGTGAGTTTTGGATTTCCTACTATAGGGGGTCCTATGCTTGGGGGACCTAAATACACTCTTGTTTCCTAAAGTCTTTCACTTCACAGAGTCACTCCCTTACTCTCTTTGAGTGTTTGCTCTTTTCTCTCAGTGTTCTCCCCAGAATCGACAACCCCCACTTCTCTCTTACTTCTCCTATTTATAGCTTTGGATAAGTTAAGGTGTTATGATTACTCCCCCTTATTAGTGCAAATGGAGGTCCAATTCCATCATCTTTAGGTGGGTTTTTGGTGGCGAAGTGGTAGTGGCATTGGAATTGATTCCCACCTCTAAAAGCCTGCCTAGTAATGATATTCCCGAAGGCACTTCCGAGTAACTAGGCACAGGGTATCTCCGAGCAACGATACCCTTGACCAGGTTATGGACAATCGGGGGGGAAGGGGGGGGGATTTGCCTAGGGTATTCAAACTAGCGAAGTCCTGTTTCAACTTTGGGGCCCAGATTAGGCCCCGAGGTGTTCAAATCAAGGCTAAAGGACTAGAGATGGGGGCAGGGTCCAATAACTTGTCGCGAGGTTTAGGCCCAAGGCCAGCGGGGCTTAGGGCCCAACCAAGGTCAATTAACGCGTCGCGAGGTTTGGGCCCGAGGCCCTTGGGGCTTGGGGGCCCAACCCCGTACATTAAACTTAATAAAAATAAAAGGACTCAATTAAAAAATCTATTGAAATAATCTTATGTAAAACTTTGATTAATGTGTAATACTTCAAATTAACCTACTTAAAACTATTTTAAGTTCATTTAAAACTAATCATGAATTTCTTATAGAAACTTATTATTAGTTCACATTTAAATTTTAATGGAAAAGCATACTATCTTATTAAAAAATTGGTTGTTTATATCTTATTTAGAAATATACATGTTGGGTATAGAAATTTAAAAAGGAAATTGTGCCATGTGTCATACCCAAGGCCAACACAGTTCCGAGGAATCTATACACTCAGATAGTAAGGCTAGAAAGGCAGCCCATGGCTACATCAATGGCACATTGCAGGAGGGGGCCACACTGGAGAGGAAGAGTTTTAGAGAGAGTGTTAGTCCTAACGTGATTGGAGGGATGGTAGCTACCACCACATTTAATGCACCTCACCAAACACCCTGGTCGCATCTATGTGAAAAAGTCCCATGAACAGTGCTGTCATGGTTGCTGCAACTCACAGAAGACTTGAGAGGGCACTTGATGGGACAAGCACTCGAGTAGTGGCCTGCATGATCAATAAATGAAGGGCCAAGATGAGAAAAAAGAGGTTATATAATGTGAGAGATCCTCCAGGGACGAGGGGAGTTCATCCGAAAAATTGGAGAAACATTGTAGTACAAAGAATTGAAATTGTAATCAAGTTTAAGAAGAATATACTCCAGTATTACTCTCTTCAGACTTTGTTGAGGAAGGATTTCTTTGTGCAAAACCTGTTTTCCTTTATTTTATTTCAATCTTAAACCCATTGTGAGCGTTGTCCCATTTATTGAAGCCTAGTTTTTAGCCCACTCTGTACAAATTCATTGTATTGGGCTCTTTGGGCCTTAATCCATTTACCTTTTGGGCCTAGGATCCAAAACCCACCCCTACAATACACATGAAATAAATTTATTGTATCACAATTTTTTTTTAAAAAAAATTGAAAAGTAACAAATATTTTATTTTTCCTCCCTAAAATAAAACAATTAAGAGTGAACAATATGCACATTCTACCAAATAATATATCCTTACAAGGTTTTTTAAGAATTGACAAAATATAAAAATAACCATTAAGCATTCAACTTAGACAGAAAATTTAATTTTGCATCTAATTTAATTTTAATTTTTTTATTATAAATCTATGCGTACACATGAAATTACAAGCTAGTTTAAACAAAAGAGTAAACAGAAGAAAAACAATAAAAATAATTTTTTAAAAAGATGAATGATATGTTTATAACATTTTTACAACAAATCTTAAGTAGCAGGTTGTTACTGGTTGTTATTGTTGGGGCAAAAAAGTAATCTTAGTATTAATTTCAAATTTGAACCAATAACAACTAACCACTTATGATTTGTTGTAAAAATATTGTAAAATTATTATAGAGGTAACATCTCTCTTTTAAAAATTAGGAAACTTTATAGTACTAAATGTGGTTGGAGTGGGATGCTTATGCGATTGCTTTCCACGTTAATCTTCGTTGGCTTTCATTCATCAAGGAAAAAGATAATGTATATCATCACCCCCCACGCCTCTGCATTAGTGACCAAATGCAAGCAAAGAATGTAGATATATATCAATTTAATGTTAATGGAACATATAATGAAATGAGTAAGGGACCACTGCCACTGGAATTAAAAGCTCAATTTTTATATTATCTTTTAATTAGTCTGTAGTTTAGTTTGGCAATTTTGTAGATTTTGCCTTTTTGGATGGACAGAGCGAGAGAGAGCAGAGCTGAGATCACCCACTTGGATTATTCAAACCCTTTCTCTACAAAGTATGTACGTACTACAATTACTCGTGCAAATTAAATATGCAAAAATAACATAATTTAACAAAACAGCTGATAATAAAAACAAAGATAGGGGCAAATAGTTAAAGCTGGGCTTGAAAAGAAAGTTTCTTCCGGCTTTTAATGGGGGTTGGTGGTGGTAGGTGGGGTAGTAGGGTTAATTTGCAAAGAAAGCTTTGCTCATCCACAGCTTTTTACATGGACAATATTGAGTTCATTACGTGCTGGAGTCTACATGCACACATGGTTGCACCGCCAACGTCATTTTGGCCCCGAGAAGGGTACATGGCTATGACCAGGTTGGGCTCTTTTGCTCTGACTTGTGTGCAATACATAATCAGCTTAAGGAAAATTTTGTACCATTGTTGCTTTCGTGTTCCAGTTAAAAGTTTTTTTTTTTTTTTTAATTTTTATCGACAAATAAGAACTAAGGATTTGAATCCACCTACGAGACTAAATAAGAAACCAAGTAATGTCATAATACGAAGGTCATAAGTTGGTGTTATTCTACCATATCTATCCCAAATTCTCATCTTTCTTCTTCCTAGAAAGTCGGTGATAGATGCATATATACACGAATTGCGGCCTCAGTCAAGATTTCTAAAAAGGAGAATTTCTTTAAGTCTTAAAGCTATACCAGCAAAGCCAAACTTCTTGATTGATTGAACTGCTGGACATGACATATCTAGAATTTTGATATTAGAATTAATTAATAGTTTATCATGACTTTTGGTGTCTTTATAAACATTTCAGGTTCTTAATAAAATAAATCTTATTCATTAAAAAAAAAAAAATTATACACAAGTGGAACAATGTTAAAAAAGCAAATCCATTTGTTAGTTTAACAAAGCGGAAATGAACTGCACACCATATCTGGCCAAAAAATAAACCCTGCTTAAAAACATTTCCAATGTATAGTGTCTAGCTAGCTACAGTATTTTTTAAACAAAAAAAAAATCATATCCGATTTTACTGATACATTTCTCTTTTATCACGATTTTTTACCCAATACTTTTTATATATCTAATCAAATCTAATCTAATCTAATCTTATATAATAAGAGTTGTATACTTGGTATTGGGATCCAGTGTAATAGTATTAGCTAAGCAATTAACCATTAAGTGTGAGGAAAAAGTTATAAAAATAAAGCATAAAAGTAAAATGGTGAAAAGTTGGAAGTTTAATTTTTTTTATTTATTTTTTTTATTCAAGTGCTAAGATTAAAAGTGACTTTTAAAATTTTTGACCTCTACGTTTGATTTGCTATTGCATTTTACAATAGCTAGCCTTCTCTTTTTCGCTGTCGAAGGCATTATTTGAGTAATACTATAATACCTCTTAGAACATGACCATCAGCTGTTTCATAAAAAATATCATTTTAACACATCAAAAACCTACTTTATTATTTTATCACATCATTTTAGAATATCTCATTCATCAGACGTTTTATCATTCAATTCTATACATTAAAATAATATTTACTACAAATTAAAATAATATATTATCTCCTCCCTATCATCACCATCAACAACAACAACGGCACATTCACCACTGCCGTAACAACAACCACTGCCGCAGCAACACCGACTAGCCACCATTGGCACAAACCCACATCCACCAACGCCACCTTTAAAAAAAAATTAAAAAAAAAAAAAGAACGAGAGAGATTGGCACGGCAAATCAAACAAACTCAAAAACAAAACCCACATCAAACACAACCAGAGAGATCAGAATGGAAAAAAAACACAACCAAATCAAACAAACCCACATCCACTGACACAAACCCACATCCCAAATCAAACAAACCCAAAAGCAAAACCCACCGGCGCATGGGTTACTGTGGATGTGGTGGGTCGGGTTTGTGTGGTTGTGTTAGTGGACGGCGAAACAAATAAGGGGAATCGGATCTTAGTGAGATCAGGCAGATTTCAGCAGAGGAAGTTTGCTTGGAGCGGCATCGACGGAGGTGAAGCAAGCTGCTTGGTGAGCGACATCGGTGGAGGCAAGTGGCGGAGGCAAGGCGGAGGGTGGAGAGATCACTGTGGTGGATTATGAGAGAGGTTGAGATAGAGAAAGAGAGGGGAGAGAGAAAGGCTAAGAAAAAGTGAGGCATACAAGAAAAAAAGGAGATAAAATGACAGAGAGGAGATAGAAAATCATTAAAAAATTAATATTTTCATATACCACTTCTGGTCGTAACGTGCCATCTTTGAAACGTCATTGTTCATATGTGCTAAATGTTTTGGCATTTGACACATCTCATGAGGGAGGATTTTTGGTGTTTGGTGTGCCAAATGCCAAATATTTGGCATTTGGCACACCTGATGGCAATAGTCTTAGTCTCTTACAAGTCGTTATCAAGTCTCCTTCACATTGATAAAGGGTTACATTAATTAAAAGGACTACAAATATATATATATATATTATGTATTTTATATTGAATTTTTATTTATATAGGTATAAGTATAACATCTCTCTCTCTCTCTCTCTCTCTCTCTCTCTCTCTCTCATAGAAAGTATAACAGCTCAATTAATTACATAAGGACCACAACAAAAAGGAAGAGCCTATCAATGCCTATCTGTATATATAATAGCATATATTTAAAAAATGATTCATGTCAAACAAAATGAACTGTGATTATTTGGAGTAGACACAAAATAACTTTGAGACTAAAGAAGGCCAGTGAGTGTGTTGATATTTGTAGGATTGAGATCTAGGTATTGTGCTATGTGAAATTGCTTTTAATGGTTGAGATTAAGAGTTAAAAAAATAACTTTTAATCTCAATCTTTGAATAAATTTTTTTTTTTTTAAAGTGAATGAGTATAAAATAGGAATTGTGAAAGAAACTAGGGGTCATTGCATGCTATAGGGTATTGCACAGGATCATAATCCATATTTACAAACCTTAAGGATTCAAAACTTGCAAGTTACCATTAGATATAGCTCACGATCCTAATTCATATTTGCAAAAGCCCTAGGCATTCAAAACTTGCAAGCTACCTTCTCTCTCTCTCTCTCTCTCTCTCTCTCTCTCTCTCTCTCTCTCTCTCTCATAGAAAGTATAACAGCTCAATTATTTACATAAGGACCACAACAAAAAGGAAGAGCTTATCAATGCCTATCTGTATATATAATAGCATATATTTAAAAAATGATTCATGTCAAACAAAATGAACTGTGATTATTTGGAGTAGACACAAAATAACTTTGAGACTAAAGAAGGCCAGTGAGTGTCTTGATATTTGTAGGATTGAGATCTAGGTATTGTGCTATGTGAAATTGCTTTTAATGGTTGAGATTAAGAGTTTAAAAAATAACTTTTAATCTCAATCTTTGAATAAAAAAAAATTTTAAAAAGTGAATGAGTATAAAATAGGAATTGTGAAAGAAACTAGGGGTCATTGCATGCTATAGGGTATTGCACAGGATCATAATCCATATTTACAAACCTTAAGGATTCAAAACTTGCAAGTTACCATTAGATATAGCTCACGATCCTAATTCATATTTGCAAAAGCCCTAGGCATTCAAAACTTGCAAGCTACCGTTAGATGATGTTTGTGTTTGTTGCATTGTCGAGCATGCATGAAGATTGAGATCTTGCATGATGTTGTACATTAAGCGTGATGGATTTTGCATTCACCCAAACTCACTTTTGCTGACTTTGGTTTCCACATATTTTTTATATATAGTAGATGCAACCTGCATAGAAGGCGAGGAGTGGTGCAGGACGATAATTCAGAATATTCCTCCTTGTTCTGATCGAAATTTGTATTTGTGTGAGATAGTAGCAATCAGTGCAGTAGGGATTGTGTTTTGTGTGAGTGCCACCACACTATTTTGTATTCTCTCCATATTTATTAGTGAAATTTCTCCTAGTTGCCACTGTGTATATATGCCAAAAGCCAAACCACATAAATCTTTTGTGTTCTCTTATGTGTGTTTGTGTTTTTTTTTTTTTCAAGTTCTCTTCTTTTCTATTTTTATTTTTATTTTTGTGATCTTTCTAAAACCTATAATATTTTCACAATTAATTTTGTGCGAGACTGTTATTCAAAAGCATTTTCCCACAATAATTTGAAAGTAGAGCTTATACTATTGCAATAAACATTGTTTTGAAACCCATACTGAACCAGGAGGTCAGATCAAATTAATAAGGAACCAAATTAAAATACGTTTTTTTAAGCATATAGAACTGTAATTTTTAAATAATTAGTGAACCTCCTGTACCGTAGTTAGACCGGACGGTTCAACAGAATCGGTCATAATTCAACCACAGTCAAAGCTTGACTTTTTGGTCGCACCACGTTTAGAATGTCATTGTTTTGAAACTCGGACTGGACTGAAAGGTATGACTAGATTAACTGGGAATCAGATTAAAATCCGATTTTTTAAGCACATAAGACTGTAATTTGCACCATGTCTAGAACCTGGGTTCTGGTAATGTAAATTTTAATTAACATCCTAACCACTACGCCATAGCAGGTTGTTTATGCTCCTTGTGGCTAACTAATATATTTGAAGTACTTATCAATATATATATATATATATATTTGAAGTATATTTAAAAGAATGCCATAAATTAAAATAATTTAAACTTTCATTACTATATATTTATATTATAATCAATATTAATAATATTTTATTATATCATTTATTTTAATTAGCTATCTCAAAAGGGGGAATATATTGAAATAATTATAATTATAATCCTTCAAATATATTCATAGGTTTTGTGGGCTCCAAGGTGAGGCTGTTGGGCCTGGACTCACCTGGGCTCACAACTTACTTGTAACGTGGGCTTTGGATTTCCTACTTTGGGTCATTCTTAGCCCATAGACTCGATGAAGTTTTTTCTCCCTCCCTCTCTCTTTCTGTATCGCTCCTCCTTTCTCTTTCTCTCTTTCTCTTTGTATCACCCCTTCTCTAACCTCTATTTCTTTTTGAACCTTCAAACTACCAACCCCCCTTTCTTCTCCCACTTCTCCTCTTTATAGCATTTCGGTTAGTGGGGTACTTTGATTACCTTTGTAGTTAGTGGTTTCAAGGGTCCAATGTTGTTTTCTTTAGGTGGATGTTTGGTGGGAGTGGCTTTGGAACCAGTTCCCATTAGAAGTGGATGCTCGGGAGCGATGTTTCCAAGGACCTTACCGGACATCCGAGGTACGGTTTTCCCGTGCGGTCGTTCTTCGGCAGCAATGAGATTTGCCGATCACGTTCCATTGTCACAGAGTCATGAGCCAGTTTCTCAACAACCGACTAACAGATTTTGGGTTGACCACAAGGTTATGGGGCACGCGTTTGTGCCCTTCGTGGGCCTTCATCTCGGCATTTGACAAGGGAGTTAGTAACCACGGGCCATCCTTTGGGGCTTGGGCCCAAGGCCCAGACGGTTTCGGGGGCTAGATGACGTACAATTTTATACTTAAATAATTAACTATCTTTGGGGCTTGGGCCTAAGGCCCAGACGGTTTCAGGGGCCAGATGTCGTACAATTTTATACTTAAATAATTAACTATAACTTTTAATGTTTTTTTTATGCTTTATTATTTTTATAAACTTTCTTATAATTGTTTGAGAATAAAATATGCTTGAGAATAATTTTATTTTGCTTAGATATATATTTTTTTAATCAACATTACTCATTTTTTAAAATTTATTTCATTTATATATATTTTAGTTAATTATTAATTTATTATGATGTCATCATGATCTAACCTCAGTCCAACCTCTAGAACCTTGAATCTCTCATTTTTTTGGTCTTTTGAACAGTCCGGGTTTCAAAACCTTAGAAATAAACTGGTATTATTAGAGTCAAGGTTCCTGTTTGATTATAATGTATATAAATCTACATATATTTCCAAGCCTATAGAGATATAAATGTTAGTTTTAAATCTCCCCTCCAAAGTCAGAACTTCAAGCAATACTTTTTTTTTTCCTTCTTCTTCTTCTTAGGTTAGGCATAAACAAACCCTACCAGCTTGCAAGGGCAACATTATTTATGCTTCAATGGGTTCAAATTATATGTATTAAATATTATTTATTAGTTTAATTTATCTTTAAAAATATTTTTGCACACCTTGACTTAAATTTTGCACATTCTGATATGGATCAGTTTAGCCTAAAACTAAACAACACAAATCAGTCCATCCCCAAATTAACTAATTAATAACATAAATCACATATCTCTCTATCATGAATCTCTTTCTCGATCTGACTATTGGTATTTCCGACTTTAAGAGTAAATAGTGAGTGTTTGTGAGTTAAAAGTGTGTGTCTAATACTGATTGTGCGTGTTGTTTATTTATTTATTTTTGTTATAATATTATTTATGTGAATTTGTGCGTGCGTGTATGGTATAAATATAATAAAACTTTATATAATTTAATAATTATGAAATATAGAGGGTTTGTTACATGTGTGTATATTGTTATCATGTTATAATAATATTAATTTTGTTATAAAGTTAGTGATTAAAAAAATAGTAAAGTTAGTGATTCTTAAAGCATATGGATTGGTGTGGCTCTTGTTGGGTAATTGCCTCAAATTCCAATTGTGACTTAGAAAGTCAATTAGGTTTCCTTTTTGAAGAATGAAAAATTAATTTGGGTTTCCTTTATATGGAAGGAAAGATTATTCCTTAGTGTGGAAGGGAAGTCTATTCCTTGGTGTGAAAGGAAATACTATTCCTTGGTATGGAAGGAAAGTCTATTCCTTATTAAAGAAATAATGTATTCCTAATTCTAGAGGAAATAGAAAAAGAGCCTTATAAATAGACAAAGATACAAAGAATTTGATAGCTTTAGCCCAAGGGTCCTCCCTACGGGGAGAGGGAAAATAGAGCGTAAAACCAAGAGAGAAAAAATGGATTTTCGCTTGGGATTAACCAAGGAGGAGAGAGCAAGGTATTCCTACCTTCTAGAAGATAGCTAAGGAGAGCTATGTGAAAAAGAGAAAGAATAAGAAATGAAAGCTAAAGAGGAGAGAGCAAAGCGTTGCCGCATTCAGAAAGATAACCAAGGAGGAGAGAGTAAAGTATTGCTGCCTTCAAGAAGATAGCCAAGGAGAAAAGAGCAAAGGTTTTGCTTCGAGAAGACACAAAGAGAGTGTATGTGAGTGCAAAGAAAAACAAGAGAAATTTTTCTTTAACCGTGAGACATACATAATAAATATTATAATTGATTTGATAATAGTGAAATTTATTTGGAGTTTTTTTCGTGGATTTTTTCCCTTCAAGGAGAAAGGGTTTTCTACATAAATATTTGAGTCTTGTGTATAATTGCTATTTGAGATTGATAGTATTAGTGATAATATTATTCGGGACCCAGCAACTCTTTGGGTCAATAATTAATACAATACACGTGAGTTGAGTTTTATAATTTAGTTTAAAATATTTTTATAAAAACAATGACAAAGATAATGCCAATTACATAAAAATACAAAATATTATACAAAATAAAATGGTTATACCTATCTATACTGACAATAGATAATAATGAAAACTCATAATGATGTCAAAATATAAAAACTTGTAGAAGGAAATAGTAAAATGTCATGTATTTATGTGATTTTTTTTTTTGAGCAACTCGATATTTTTAAGTTCTTTTTTTATTAAATTTTTAATTTTTAATTTGTAATTTTTAATGACCACTCTTAAAAAAAAAATTAAATTAAAAAAAAAAAATCCTGAAGCGGTCATTGCCAATTTGCAAACATGCAAGAGGGCAAATGCCACCTTCAGTTATACCTACTACTTGCAAAGCTCTCTTGTTTCTGTCTCTCACATGTCATCCTACTATATATCCATATTTTTAAAATCAAGAAAAATCTTATAGCCACATATATATCACGTGTACACCCAATCCCATTACTAATTACTAGTATGTGACCCCGTACTACCGCACGGGACTGGTTAATTGTAATGATACTATTAGCCAATTTTTTTATTATTATACGGATAATAGAATTAAATCAAACAATGAAAAATATATATTGCATTTTATTATTTAAGTAATGCTATTGGTTTTTTTTTTTTTTTTTTGGTTTATCATACATAGGATAGTATTAGATAAAACAATGAATAAAAGAAAGAAAATATTGCATTTTATTATTTAAGTGATGCTACAGTGAAGAAAAAAAGAGAATATTGCATTTTATTATTTAAAATATATAAAGGGACATTAAAAAATAAAAACTTATCATTGAGCTTGAAATCTTCTTGGAGGCACCAATGAAGCGCTAACGTATAAGAGTGTGAAACAAGGAAGAGTGGAATTAAACATTGTATTTGAACTTGGCCTTGCTCTGAGAAATCCATAAGAAGGAGGAGAGGGTAGTGTGTGGATCTAGTTGGTAGAGGTTGAGAGAGGAGGAGACATGGGATGACGATATGGAATTAGAAGGAGATGATGTTTTACTTTTATATATAGTCTTTCTCGTTGGACTCCTTGGTTCTGGTTGTGGAATTAGAAGAGCTTCAGACTCTATTGAGATCACTCATAAAAGTGTGCAAGTGAGATGTTCTTGCTTAGGCCAATGAGTATTATCATTGTGGTTCTCTTGGCTTCCGTATTAAATATTAATGCATCATTTATTTGGGCACAAAAATTAGAAAATTTAAATAAGATTCATGACACAAAATTGGAGTCCAATTTATAATCTCCATAAAAGTGTGCAGGTAAGATGTTTTTGCTTAAGTTAACGAGCATTATTATTGTGGTTTTCTTGGTTTTTGTGTTAAATGTTAATGTATCATTTATTTGGGTACAAAAATTAGAAAATTTAGATAAGATACATGACACAAAATTGGAGTCAAATTTATAATCTAATTAGATTTTTTTTTTGAGTTTTGGTTAGGACAAGTGGCGCAAAATTGAGAATCCAATTGAAATCTAATTGGATTTTCTCTCTGCTTCACCTATTATTATATATATAGATTTGTAAGAAATTAGTTCTTTTTATTATTATGAGTCATGCTAACAAGTGCCCTTAAGAGTATTGATTAATAATCCATTTTAGAAAAGTTTTGACACAATTTTATGAAAAAAAAAAAAAAAGCTATCTAAACATTAATTGTTTTTTTTTTCTTATAAAAACTTTATTTAAATAAATTATTAATCAATGTCCATTAGTATTTCCTTATTATTATATCAGAAGAAACAAGACCAAGCTACATGTATTAAGGAAAATTTTATTTAAAAAATTCATAACCCATGCTTACAAATGTGAGGGAGGTGCATACATAGGTCGTTCAATATTAAAATAAAATAAAATAAAAATTATTCCTTCCAATTAAAAAGTGACATATAAAAATAAATGAAATAAACTTTAAAAGGCCATTTTTATTAAAAACATATATATACGGAGTCTTTTGGCTAAATATTGGTAAATCTGAAATTTATTTGCATTATAGGCACTGTTACAACTTATTTAGGGAATTGAGGAGAGAGATTGAATTTCGGCAACAGTGTTGCCGAAATTCCAAGAAAAGTAGAGAATGAGAAAAAGTTTGGAGAGAGAAAATGTTGAATTACGGCAATGTCATTGCCGTAATTCGTTGCCCAAATTTCTTGTGAGTGCTCTGAGTGTGAGGTGCTCTCAAAGAAACTAATTGTGGCAATGGTATTGCCGAAATAGGTGAATTTTTTTTTTTGTCCCTATTATGGCAATGCCATTGCCGAAAATGGGAGTGGAAAAAAAAAAAAAAAGTGAATGCCAAAATCTGGGGAGGAATTAAAAAAAATATAATGTGCTACGTACACAATATTTTTACAACAAATCACAGGTAACTGGTTATTATTAATTCAAATTTAAATTTAACATTGAGATTACTATTTTAATTCAACAATAACAATAAGTAACAACCTGACACTTAGAATTTGTTGTAAAAATGTTGTAAAAATTGTGTGTACTTCATTTCTAAAAAAAAAAAAGTGTAATGATTTGTGGCAATGGCATTGCCGAAATAGGTGAAAAATTTTTATGGAAATTGTGGCAATGCCATTGCCGAAAATGGGAGGGAAAAAAAAAAATTGTGGCAACCAAGTTGCCGAAATCTTGGGGAAAATTAAAAAAAAAAAAGTGTTACGTCCACAACATTTTTACAACAAAAAATAGGTAGTTTATTGTTGTTGGTTCAAATTTAAACTTAACACTAAGATTTTTTTTTTTTTTTGTTTGCCCCAACAATATTAACCAGTAACAACCTATCAATTAAAATTTGTTGTAAAAATGTTGCAGACTTATCATTTCTTTTTTTAAAAAAATTTGTGACAATTGATTTACGGCAATGTCATTGCCGAAATAAAAGAGAAAAAAAATTGTGTCAATGATTTGTGGCAATGGCATTGCCGAAATAGGAGGGAAAATTATTTTTTTTTCCCCTCTATTTCGGCAATGGCATTGCCAAAATAGAAGGGAAAAAAAAAAAAAAAAGCGTCAATGATTTGTGGTGATGTGCGCAGGGGGTGGGTAATGACCATATGTATAGTTTAAACCAAAATGTTAGATTGACATATCTGTTTTTATGGGGTGCAATGAGGATCAAATGATATCCATATACAAAGAAGTTTTTTTGGTGCAAAAAAGTTCCATGAAAGTTGCTTGTACAGCAGTTTGACATGCAATTATTATGATATTCCTCCCATCAATGCAATTATTATGATACCCACCCCTGTGCACATCACCACAAATCATTGACGCTTTTTTTTTTCCTTCTATTTTGGCAGCGCCATTGCGGAAATAGAGGGGAAAAAAATAATTTTTCCTTCTATTTTGGTAATGTCATTGTCACAAATCATTGGTACAATTTTTTTTTCCTTCTATTTCGGCAATGACATTGTTGTAAATCAATTGTCACAAATTTTTTTAAAAACAGAAATAATAAGTCTGCAACATTTTCACAGCATTTTTACAAAAAAATTTAAGTGATAGGTTGTTACTGGTTATTATTGTTAGGGCAAAAAAAAAAAAGTCTTAGTGTTAGTTTTAAATTTGATCCAACAACAACAAACTGCCTATTATTTGTTGTAAAAATGTTATGGACGTAACACTTTTTTTTTCCCCAAGATTTTGGCAACTTGGTTGCCACAATTCTTTTTTTTTTCCCCCCCCATTTTCGGCAATGGCATTGCCACAATTTCCATAAAATTTTTTCACCTATTTCGGCAATGCCATTGCCACAAATCATTACATTTTTTTAAAAAAAAATAAATGAAGTGCACACAATTTTTACAACATTTTTACAACAAATTCTAAATGTCAGGTTGTTACTTATTGTTATTATTGGATTAAAATAGTAATCTCAATGTTAAATTTAAATTTGAATTAATAATAACCAGTTACCTGTGATTTGTTGTGAAAATATTGTGTACGTAGCACATTATATTTTTTTTAATTCCTCCCCAGATTTCGGCATTCACTTTTTTTTTTTTTTTTCTCACTCCCATTTTCAGCAATGGCATTGCCATAATAGGGACAAAAAAATTTTTTTCACCTATTTCGGCAATACCATTGCCACAATTAGTTTCTTTGAGAGCACCTCACAGTCAGAGCACTCACATCGGGTAGGAAATTTGGGCAGCGAATTACGGCAATGACATTGCCGTAATTCAACCTTTTCTCTCTCCAAACTTTTTCTCATTCTCTCTCCTACTTTTCTTGGACTGTTGCCGAAATTCAATCTCTCTTCTCAATTCCTTAAATAAGTTATAATAGTACCTATAACGCAAATAAATTTCAGATTTACCAATATTTAGCCAAAAGACTTTACACGTAGGGTGAAAATAAACTAATCAAAATTCCAAATTTGCACATAAATTCCGTCTCGGTCATCATTCATCAATCATCACCATCATCAAATACTCCCCCAAAAATGACGTCAATTCATGGCAGTCAAGAAATAAATTTCAAGTCGTGGATATGCCTGTGCACATGAAGTCATGATGAACCTCACAATCACAGGACAATAAATAAGAAAAATAGTAATTAACCTATCATACATACATATGACGTCTCAGACAAATAGTTGCTCATATCATCCGACTCTATGCCTTATCCTTTGTCCTGTGATGATAGAGTTGGATGATATGAGACAATCTATGCCTTATCCTTTGTCCTGTGATGATAGAGTTGGATGATATGAGCAACTATTTGTCTGAGACGTCAAATGGGATGATAACTCAAATAGAATATATAATTAATTTTAAGTTATATCTAGTATAACTTTAAGTAATATTATACCACTCAATAACTTATTATTGAATTCATATTTTGAAAATCTAACCGTGGAATTACATATTTTATATATTCTTAACAATATGTCAAATTTTATATCAATCAAATGTAATTTACTATTCGATTTACAAACTAATCATTTATGCATTATTTCAAATTACAAAAACTTGAATTTAAATAATTGATTGATAACATGACTATTGATTTTTGATCAACTTGAAATTCTGTAAGCATGGAGAATACAAAAAGATAATGTAATCTAACGGTAGATTTGTCAAAATTTACATCCAATTAAAAACTATTGGTTGGTATAACATTAATTAGAGTTACACCAGATATAACTTGAACTTAACTCATATATATATATATATATAGGTAGGTTGGTTTCAACTAAGCCTCTTTATAATTGGCAACACATTAATTTATACGTTCAATGTAGTAAAACTTGTATTATTTACTAAAAAAAAAACACCATACATCATTGGTGGGATAGTCATTCCATATAAGTCCAAGTGTTTATAAGTTGAAAGGTCCGAAATTCAAGTTAAAAAGAGAGAGCTTCACAGATATAATATTAGTAATACATCTAAGTGTATTGTAAAACTTTGGGCCACGACAAAGGTACATAACTAGCATTGTAAAAAGATAAAATCAAAACTAATCCCTTTAATAGTGTATTGTTATGGTAAAATTTATAATACAATCAAGTTATTTTTTTATAAGATATCAAGCCAGTTCAATTTAAAATCTATAATTTTATTAGTTTTTGTTATTTCATAGTGAGAAAAGTTTATATATACAACATTTTTACAATAAATTTTAATATCTATTTTTAGTAGGTAGAAAAGTAATTTTAGTGTTGAGTTGTTGCAAAAGTATGTCATGGATCACTGCGTTTTATAGAAATAATATATTTACAATTTTTCATAATAAATAAGTGACAAATTATCAAATTATTACTGGTAGGAAATTTTTTTTTACTAATTTTAAATTATGAACAATAACAACTAAAAATCAATAATAAAAAAATAAAAATGTCGTGGAACACTTTTAAGTCAAAAGTCGAAGAAAAAGTAAGAAAGAAAAGACAAGGAAAATGTGAAACCTCACCTACTGCTCTGTTACTTTTAATATCGAGAGTTTCACTCTCTCTCCTAATAAGTAGAAACTCGAACCCATTTGGTTTTTATATATTTTTTTCTTTTTATTTTTTTTTAGAAAAAACCCATTTGGCTTTTTCTATAAATAGATACCTCAAAAGCGATCTGTAAAATCACCCAAAACATCAAAAGCCTGTTTAACCAAAACCAAAGTACAAAGGCATTTGCACTTTGCGCTTCCAAATTTCCATTTCCATTTCCATTCTTGTTCGGTTTTTCTTTTCCTGGAAAGTGAAAGAGAGAGAAAGAAAGAAGAAGCCGAAGAAGAAAAAAACGTCGGGGGAGGCTCTCTCTAGACATTGCTGTATGTCAGTGGAGTACTACAGTGATAATTACTACGGTGGATACGGTGAGCTTGCCAACCCTTTACAATGGCCACAACTCAGGAAAAAACGACGCCTTGTTGCCTCCAAAACGACACCACCACCACCACTGCCAGATCATCATTACCACCGCCACCTCAACCTCTTCGTAAGCCCACCAAGGATTGGTCCGACCCGTCTCAGGATCCGACCCGCAAGAGCTCTTCTGTGCCGACCATCGTCCCTGCCTTTGACACGCTCACTGACCCACCTCCTACAAACACTGCTTCTGCTCCATCCAAAGGTTTTAAAAAATGAATAAATAAATGAATACTCTCGGTTTTTTCTTTTTCTTTTTTTGAAGTTATGTTTTTGTAGCTTGATCTTTATTTCTGAACAGTGATTTTGATTAAAACTCTGTTTGGTTGCTGAGAAAAATGGAGGAAAAAGAAGGATGGACAGGAACTCTTGTGGGATTATTTTATTGTTTATTTTTAGGTATCTGTTGTTGCTTTGAATTCCAGGATCAGCTAAAGAAAGTAAACAAAGTGGGGTCAAATGAGTGGACCTTTTTGTCTTCTCGGGTCCCAAATAATTAAAATGTTATCACTTATAAAGATTGCGATTTCCCTTTTCCCCCCCTTCATTTTTTTTCCTTTAGCAATCAAACACTAAACAAGTTCGCTTTTTTTTTCTCTATAGGTGTTAAATCTGTTGGTTTGAGTTTGAGGTTCTCAATCTCATCCTAAATGTTCTTTCTTTATTTTACTTAGATAATTTTCAAAGTTTTAAGCTGTCAAAACAGATTATGGGTGTGCATAATTGACTTGGTTGGACTATTCTGCCTCCAATTGCTGACACAAGGAAAATGGCATTTCAAATTTCCAAATCTACCAAAGCGCCTTTCTTGTTAGATTATATGAAAGGTTGGATTGCATTTCTTTTCAGTTATGTTGCTTAAAGATTTTGTCTTTTTTTGTGCTTGCATATAGGTATCCTAAGCATGGTGAGAGCTCAAACTAGTCACCCTTTGGACCCTTTATCTGCTGCTGAAATCTCTGTGGCAGTGGCAACTGTCCGGGCAGCTGGAGCAACCCCCGAGGTTAGTTGCATTATTATTATTGTTAAACCTGAATTATTATTTGGATCATTAAATAATAAGGGAGTTCATTTTACTTGTTTTTTGTGGTGCTTGAATAAGTGATACGGTTTCTTGCCTTTTGTAGGTTAGGGATAGCATGCGCTTTGTTGAAGTCGCTTTGGTGGAACCAGCAAAGAGTGTTGTTGCGTTGGCAGATGCATATTTCTTTCCTCCTTTCCAGCCATCATTACTTCCCAAAGCAAAAGGCGGACCTGTAATTCCTAGTAAGCTTCCTCCAAGGCAAGCAAGACTAGTTGTGTATAACAAAAAGTCGAATGAGACAAGTGTGTGGATCGTTGAACTATCGGAAGTTCATGCAGCAACTCGAGGTGGTCACCATAGGGGCAAAGTTATTTCGTCCAAAGTTGTTCCAGATGTTCAGCCTCCCATGGTATATTATCTGCTGTTGGTTTCCTTGAAATTAAGCTGAAAATCTCTTATTAGTTTATAAGATTTTAGCATATGTTTCAAATGCTAATTAATAATAATATCATTTGCAATGCATTCTTTTCCTACAAAAAATTTGAATAACCCATTGGAATTTAAATGGTATTTGAAGTTAGATCAATCATCTTGATTGGGCCATTGAACAAATTTGGATACATCACTACCAAGGGTAAATTTTGTTTGAAATGAGTATTAATCATCATAAAAGACCTTATTTTTTAGTTATAAATACCATGTGTTATGGATACTTAAATTATTTGGTTGGATTTGTAGTGGGGCTCTCATGTGAATTTACACAGAAAATTTTCTATCTTGAGAAACTACTAACTGTGCATTTTGAAATGGTTCTGATTTTAAGAGAAAGAAGCTGAAGTAAATTCGTACAACCATGCTACAATATTGAATTCCTATTTTTATCCATTCACTGAGGGAGTTTTATGAACACCTCAGCAACCTTCCCATCATTAGATTTTTTATTCTTTCATTGATTTTGTAAATAGATGATCTTTTGATTGATGATCAGCTATCTCTTATAGTAATCATTTGATAGCATACTTTAACCTTGCAATTCCTCCCCACTAAGCATCAGCCTAGTTCTGTACTAATTGCTTCTGTAACTGTTCGTCCAACACTGATGTTCTTCTTGGCTGATTCTATTGTTACAGGATGCTGTTGAATATGCTGAATGTGAAGCTGTTGTAAAAGACTTTCCTCCATTTAGGGAGGCAATGAAAAGAAGGGGCATTGAGGATATGGATCTTGTGATGGTCGATGCCTGGTTAGTTACAGTATTGAGATTCTTTTATGTGAATATTATGTGAGAACATGTTTTAATAGATATATGTTAATTTGACTATGTTTTTAATGAATTGCACTCTTTTTAACCCTTTGGTGTGCTAACTTTTTTACAGGTGTGTTGGATATCACAGTGATGCTGATGCTCCTAGCCACAGACTTGCTAAACCGCTAATCTTCTGTAGAACTGAGAGCGACTGCCCTATGGAAAATGGTTATGCTCGCCCAGTTGATGGAATCCATGTACTAGTTGATATGCAAAATATGGTGCTTATTGAGTTTGAAGATCGTAAACTTGTTCCCTTACCACCTGCTGACCCATTAAGAAATTACACTCCTGGAGAAACACGAGGGGGTGTTGATCGAAGTGATGTGAAACCCTTACAAATTATTCAGCCTGAGGGTCCAAGTTTTCGTGTTAATGGGAACTTTGTTCAATGGCAAAAGGTGCTTGTTTGCCAAACTACATCAATGATTACTTTTAAGTTTAACAAGTTGTATTGCTTATCATTTTATTTTCATTTCTGATTGGCAGTGGAATTTTCGTGTCGGTTTCACTCCCAGGGAGGGTTTGATAATTTATTCTGTTGCATATATTGATGGTAGTAGAGGTCGGAGACCTGTGGCCCACAGGTTAAGTTTTGTTGAGATGGTGGTCCCTTATGGAGATCCAAATGAACCACATTACAGGAAGAATGCATTTGATGCAGGGGAAGATGGGCTTGGGAAAAATGCACATTCACTTAAGAAGGTCAGGATACTTGTCTTCTCCCTGCTTATTTTCTGTCTTTTTCTTTGCAGGATTGTCTACTACTTTCACTTTGTTTTAATTTTAAAGTATGTATGTTTGATGTAATTCTATCATTGCAGGGTTGTGACTGTTTAGGGTATGTCAAGTACTTCGATGCACACTTCACAAATTTTAATGGGGGTGTTGATACAATTGAGAATTGTGTATGCTTGCATGAAGAGGATCATGGGCTTCTGTGGAAACATCATGATTGGAGAACTGGTTTAGCAGAAGTTCGACGGTCGAGAAGGCTGACGGTGTCTTTTATATGCACTGTGGCTAACTATGAGTATGGATTCTTCTGGCATTTTTATCAGGCAAGTTAGTGTAAACCTGAATTCAATTTGATTGCTCACTAGAATCACTCACATTGTCATGGTAAATTCAGCAGTTTTCCTTCCATATTGTAACAAAGTCCTATGAGGTCTGTAATGGGGCTCCTGTTACCTTCTTGATGGCAACATTTGGTTGTATAGTTACATTATTTTGAGTTGCTTGCTACGATTGGCTGCCTTTTTTATTTTTTGTATCTTGTTAGTTTGCAGCATGATTTTCTTGTTTTAAGTATGCTACTCAAGATACATTCTCGTTACTTCTCTTCTGCTATAGGATGGAAAGATTGAAGCAGAGGTTAAACTCACAGGAATTCTTAGCTTAGGAGCATTACAACAAGGGGAAGCCCGAAAATATGGTACGACCATTGCTCCTGGCTTATATGCACCTGTCCATCAACATTTTTTTGTAGCACGTATGGACATGGCAGTTGATTGCAAGCCTGGTGAAGCATTTAATCAGGTAGGTTTACACATGCTTGGGATTCTTTCTTCAATTGTACTTTATTAGTTGTTGTATTACATGGAGTTTATAGCTGACCTATCCTGTCATGTATATATTTTGTTAATTGGGCATTCTTAATGAGGTTTGGTTCTTTTCTAGGATTGATATTAATAAATTTAAAGCTAGTTCATTCCCAGGCCTACTTATCTCTTGATGGATAGTATAGTCTTCTGTGTTTTAGTCTACAGTATGTTCTGTTTGGTTTTTTCTTCTTTTAATTTTATTTTATTATTAATGTCATGTTAAACTCTATTGGTGGTTCACCTGCTACTACCCATGCTCAGTATTAGCTGTTTTCTTTGTGATTTATGGTTCAAATGAGTTTGTTCACTCATCAGGTCAATGACTACTGAACTTTTTCTCTGCCTTGAGGTGGCCTTGAAAGTTTTGAGAACCTTCAGAATTACATAAGCCCTTCCATAGAGTCAGTGAGGAAATATGAGGTGATTATTGGGTGAACTTAATGTAATTCCTCGTCCTGGAAGGTTAGCCTGGTTGTATGTGAGATTTTGGGGCTAGTAGTCTATGTAAACCTACAGTTCCAGGAGATTCATGGATCTACTGATATGGCTAATGATATATTGCCAAAAGATGGAGGCATTCAGTGGATATTTCATATTGATGATGATTTCCCATGTAACTTTGATTGATTTTCGCCCTAAAATGCTATTAGTGGGTACCTTTTAATTTTTTCTGCTCTTACAAGGACTATAACATCACCGGTCATTTGAACAAAAAAAAAAAGTTCATATTTTGCCTCACGATGATTGGTAGATCTGAACTTTTTTGCTCTTTTAGGTTGTTGAGGTGAATCTTAAAGTTGAAGAGCCAGGGAAAGATAATGTTCATAATAATGCTTTCTATGCTGAAGAGGAACTACTGAGATCTGAAATGCAAGCAATGCGTGATTGTAATCCTTTATCTGCTCGCCATTGGATTGTAAGATTTTTTCTTGCTGAAGTCCTATTGTAACTTGTTTGGAACCTTTCTCATTTTGTTTTTGCTTATATATTTGAGATGACAAGTGATGTTAGTTTCAAGATAGTGCGTTTTTTTTTTCCTTTGATTCATGATTGGTAGGACAGTTATTGTTGCCTACATCTAATCCTCATCCAGTGTTGTTGAAACTGTTATCACTCAATTACTGTTCTAATCTTATAATATTTTTTGTTTTTGTTTTTATGATTCCTAGTTCATATGTTAGGAAACTTAATTTCTTTATTCTGAAGTCAATGAATCCTTCTGCCATTTGCATTGGACTTGTTAAATAGATTCTGGAATGTAGCCATCATGTGTGTCAGTAATTCTGCAACTGTTGCAGTGGCAGGTCTCGTAACTTGCTTGGTATTTTTTCTTTTGTTTTCCTTTGCTTTGGTGAGGAGTTGCTTATGTTGGAGGACATGCATATGATTTATCATCTTTGCAGTTTAAGTTAGTTGATAAAGTTCCTGAATGATGCATTTCAATTCTTTATTCAGATCAGAAACACAAGAAATGTCAACCGGACTGGACAGCTAACAGGTTACAAACTTGTACCTGGTTCAAATTGTTTACCATTAGCTGGTTCTGAGGCAAAATTTCTAAGGAGAGCCACTTTCTTGAAGCATAATCTTTGGGTCACACCTTATGCACGTGATGAAAAGTATCCGGGAGGAGAGTTTCCTAATCAAAATCCACGTGTTGGGGAAGGATTGGCTACTTGGGTTAAGCAAAATAGATCTTTGGAAGAAGCTGACATAGTTCTTTGGTTGGTTCTCTTCCTTTATATACCTATAATGTATATATGTGTAACTATTTAGTATTGAAATATGATGATAATGCATGTGATTGTATGTATGTGTGCAAGTGTGCGTGCAAATTTAGTTGCAGGAAGATATGCTTTATGTATCATGTGAATGAAATGTGCAAATGTTTATGTATGTATCATTTAAATTTGATTTGCCAATGGACATCTAGCCTAGTGGCATTCCATCCCCTTTTGTGGGGGGTTTATCCTGAGGTCAAATCTTCTCAACTTTCACTTATAGAAAGAAAAAAATAATGATTTTGATTATGATCAGGCAGTAATAATGCATGCGACATATATAGTCTTGGGCTTGCTATAAGCTCACACTTTCAGCAACAGTGGAATATGAAGATTTTTGTATGCATGGTTGAGCTTAATCTAGCGTTTTAAGGGATCTAGACATCTCTTGGTAAAATGATATATTCTTTCTTGTTCTAATGCATGTAGTTTCATATGCTGAATTTGATTATGTTGTCAAATTATTGCAGGTATGTATTTGGAATGACACACATTCCTCGGCTGGAAGACTGGCCAGTGATGCCTGTAGAACGCATTGGTTTTATGCTCATGGTATTCTACTCATCATACCAACATTTCTCTTTGTCAATGTATTTCAGGTTCTTCAAAAAAAAAAAAAAAAAAAAAAATTAGTCTGTTGAGGTTGAGGTTAAGGATCCATAGCAGACCCAAAATTCTAGGACTAAGGCTTCATTGTTGGTTTCATGACTATACCAAGGTTTTAAATTCCGTTTCATATCAGCCTATATGGCTGGAATTTTTCATACTGGCTACCAAGCGGCACAAGGAACCCTTTGTTCGGTCTCGCCCAAAATACTGATCCATTCTGGCTTGTTTTGGTCCGAAATGAGTTTCAACCTCTGCGTTCAATATTGGTATTCACACTCTTCACACCAAATGGGGATGGACTGGATGGTGATGAAATGTCGCAGTTTGCAGCAAACGAAAGACAAAGAAGAGAAATCATAAACCCAAATACAAAAAATTTAAGAGAATTTGTTATCAAAAAAAATTATAAATAAATAAAAACAAGAGTTAAAAGAGGAGATGGTGAGATCTGGGAAAAAAAATGAAGTGGAGGCGTGAGATCTTACGACAATGAGAGAGGGTATGATGAGAAAAATAAATTAAAAACCAAATGCAATGATCATGTGTGGAGAATTGGAGACTTGCTGAGTATAAAGGAAACTTCTAGGAAAGTTCATAGAATAAAACAAAACAAGTATTTGATGCTTATTTATTTACAATGATGCTACATTTGATTTTTTTTTTTTCCTAACTGAAAGATCTGCTTAATTTTTATTTATTTATTTCTGTTATCTAGTACCTCACTTACATTTTTAATTTGATTAAAATAAATTACTAAAAACTTAATTACTCTTCACAGGTTTTTACTTGATATATTGATACAAGTCGATACCGAAATATTCCATTATAGTAACCAATCAGGAACGGAATTCAAAACTATGGACTATACACTTTGAACATATATCACTCTATTTTACTTACAAACAGGGCTAATGCATATCACGGTTCTCATGGATTTTAGATTTGTAGGAATCAAAGCTTCTATTTCTGCAACTTACCTTTAAAGAATTCATACTTATTTGTTTGCAGATATCTCAGAAGGAATATAATCTGATTCTTGTTTGCTATTAATGCAGCCACATGGGTTCTTTAATTGCTCACCAGCAGTGGATGTCCCTCCGAATGCAAGCGATGTGGAAATTAAGGACAGTGGGATGGCTGTAAAGCCTATCCAGAATGAGCTACTAGCTAAGCTTTGAAAGCAATATTTAACAGGATTTCAGTGCTGTTGTTTATTAAGAGTGGGAGAACGGGATTACATTGCTGTTTAATTTGTCGGATTTAGGTATGTTTGTCAAATAATTGAGCCATAGGCTGAACTTGATACTCTTTGAGTATTTTATGTACCATTTGATTATGAGGATTATGGTGGCGTGCCCGCCGTGTCATTGCATGGCTCTTCAAAATACTAATATAAATCAATGAATACTGAACCACCAGTATTATATGATATTTTATGGTGATAAGACCTTTAACATGTGATGATTGTGATCTCTCTCTTTCCTTTTTCTTTTTCTTTTTTTTTTGGTGACAACCCAAACCTTAACATGTACGTGTTGTATATGATACAGTGAAGCACACTGTCATTGCATGGCTCGTCATCTTGTGCCATATATTTGGTTTGGGTTGGTTTCTCCAAAGATCGAAATTACTCTAACCCAGCTGGCTTGAACTATATAAAATGATTATAGTTTAAATAATATGAATTTTCAAATAGTTTATATGTGACCGAACTTCCTTAGATACCTACGGGGATTGTGTGATCAGTTTAATTAGTGTTAAAAGACTGCCTCATTGTTTTCATTGGATTTGGATGGAATGATCAGTTTAGCGTTAAACTTTAGTATTAAACCTTGAAAGTCAATGCGGTGGCTATTGTGTACATCACAATCAGTTAGGTTCGCAGATAGATAAGAGTAGCTGTTTTGTATTGTTTATCAACTGCAGTCTACTCTGCATAAAACTCTTCCTGTTGGCTGTTATAAGTTGTGCCTGCTTAACCCAAGAAAAATAAAAGCTTGGAAATGTCAAATGTCATCAATAGACGGCGCCTTAGAGCATAGATTTTCAAAGTTAGCAATTGGAGAAGGTATCTTATGCAACCAACTCATGAGATATCTTATTCAGTATATACGTGAGATCACACATGTTATGACAGAAACATTTTATGAGACTATTTCATAAAACATTTTTTCTAACGATTGACAACTTTCAAATGGTCAATAGGTCACGTCATGGTGTGAATTAGATAGATCCCCTAAGTTACAATAACTAATCAACCAATTCAAACTTCAAATTTCTCCATCTAGAGAGTGATTTAAAATATATATATATATATATATATATTTAATTCCTCGTTGGTGCAAACATGTGATTAGACCTTGTATTGTCATCTCAATCGGGAGGTAGTTTTTTTTTTTTTTTTTTTTTTTGGGGGGGGGGGGGTGTTCGAAAGTTAATACTTTGAATTAGAATTTTAAACTATCTAATTAGGGTAGGGTCATAGGGGAGTAATTTTCAGATTTCCTCTCCTCCTGAAAAGTCAAGACACATTATAAATCTTTATGGTTATGTTTTCATAGTATTATATTACTAAGCATTAGCTTTTCTTTTATGTTCTTTTTTCTCTCTCTCTCTCTCCCTTTTTTTTTTTTGGACAGATTTTTCTCTCTCTTTAACACCGTCTTTGATTGCACTTTAGCAAATGGAAGGAAAGAGAAAAGAGTAATAGAAGATAAGAGAAAATGATTAAAAAAATCAAAAAGATATATTTCCTTATGTGTGTTTGATGTAAAGTAAAACAAGAAGAGTTCGAATTTGATAAGGATGGGGTGTTTTACACCATCTAATAAGAGATTACCACATCGATATTTTACTTAAAATTCAATACATCCTACTACACCTAATAGAATTTCAATAAACTCCTAATTTGGTTAGATTTATATATGCGTATTAGAATTGATTGAGTGTGCTTGTGTTTATTCTTAAATATGTAATAAAATTATGTGGCATGTTGATATTAGAGGGATAAAACATGAGTTTTACACCACGTCCTTACCAAATTTAATCTCAAAAAAGAAATGAAAAGAAAAGAGAAATAATTTTTACTTATTTGGTATGTAAAATGTAAACCAAAATAAAGGTATATTAATTATTTAACATTATTTTTGTGCAAAATTATATGACATTTCTGCCTTTATGAATATATTTGATATTTTTTTTCAATAATTTGATTTTTTAAAATAAAAAATTAAATATATTTTTTGTTTGGTTAGTTAGGGAAAATAAATGATGTGCTTTAATTTCATTGGCCTATATGTAATTATATAATAAATATAAGTATACTCAATATTTTAATGACTTTTGAATTTACATGTTTACGAGGGATTTTATATATATATATATATATATTGTTTTTTTTTTAGTCATTACACTTGAAAAATGACTAGTTAAGTTTGTATATGAGAGAGAAATTTATTTATTCAAACAATTGAAAAACGAAAGTGTAGCAAAAAATATTTTAAATAAAAGTAATAAATTAGTAACATAAAATAGGACACAATAGGGAAGGGATTTTATTTCAATAAACTTTCTTTTCATTATCTTGAACCAAACAAAAGTATGTCACTGCTCCACCCATTTCCTCCTTAACTATTCTATCTCTTCTAAGAGCACTAGCATTTGGGGGTAAATACCCTCCGGTTGCTATTTTACATCCAAAACCTCAAAATGTTGCTCAATCCAATTATGGGTTCTTAAAATTTTTTAGAAATTATGAATTGTTGGTTCTTATATATAGAACAAATTGTTCACTTGGATGTAAAATTATTTTAACTGTGAAAGGTGAAGAGAGGAAAAAAATGAAAGAGAAGAGAGAGAAACATGATTTTTTATATTATTTGATGTTATAGTTTATATTATTTTAATAGTTGTATATAAAAATAGAAATTGAGATGTTTGGTGGTTGTAAAATGAGATAGTAAAATAGATAAAGTAGGTTTTGAGATTGTAAAATAAAACTATTTTGGAATCCTGAATGGGAATACTCTAAGGGTAACAATTCATGTTCACTTATTGTTTTTGTTTTGTTTTTGAATCTTTTAACTTATTCAACTATACAAATCAACACAAAGACATTTATTAATTGTGTAGGATCATTTGACCCTAATATAACCTGTTTATTAAAGATTCTTTTTAGGATTAACCTATTTATTAAATAGGTTAAACAACATAACTTACATAAACTATTTAATAAAAAAGTTGTGTTAGGGTCGACCTGACTTGACACAACTCATTTGATCAATAAGCTAAATTAACATGTTTATCTACACAAATAACTTATTTATAGCACTTAATATATTTTATAGCATGTTTACAATACAACTAGATTCTGAACAAAATCTCAAACCATTAAAATACGAAAAATTTTATGTATTAACATTTCATTTTCATAACAAATTATAAGTAATACGTTGTTACAAGTTTTTATTAGTGGGCAAAAAAATAATTTCAGTGATAAGCTTAAATTAGAACAAATAAAAACTTACTACTTATGATTTTTGTGAAAGTGTTATGAAAATGTTGTGAACATAACACTTTCTTAAAATAAAATTACAACCATAATTTTAGAAAAAAAGAAAAGAAAAAAGAAGGTATTGGTTGTCATTTCGTAAAATAAAATTACAAGTCCAAAAGTCATTTAATATATTGGTTAATAGTTGTCTAACTCCATATCATCAATTCCCTAAAAGGTAAATTGGTAAAATGACCCCCTGTTAAACAAGTCAAAATGGGTTTTACGTATCTAACTCGAATTGACATATTTATTAAATGAGTCAATTCATATCAACTTGAATATAGCACATGATGGGAATGATGAGATAGACTTCCATGACGAATCCTTTTAGACTAGAAATCACCTTGAGACGAAACGACTAAGCATCCCGGCATATAACCACACCACTAACGAAGGCAAAGAAGCCATTAAATGAAGTCAATAAATAATTCGGGCGGTTACAAGGCCAGCTTGCAGACCGTTGGAGGCCCATTAAGGATCATATTAGTGGGGATGAGACGTTACCCAAAGGAGCATTAAAACCACCATAATAGCCACAACACTAAGAGCTACGAGAATTATATATAGCACTCCAAGCACCAACATAAGGTACATAGACACACTTAGAAATAATTCTTGTTCCATTACATTGCTTATCCTTTTCCAAAAAACTTCCTTATACTGACTTTAGTATTGGAGACGTTGTGGTAGGCACCACACCGGTGACCATCCTAAGGGAGCTACTATATCGTTTTCATAATCACAGATACGAGGGCTTGGCTCCATCTGGACCACATACTTCAACTGACGAGTTTGCACCTCATCAGCACAAATCCACTAAGCCTTAAGCCTTAACTCAAATTTAACTTCGTGTCTTATCCATGTTGTGTTCATAAATTGTGTCAATATTACCGCCTCTTCCCTCCTGTTTGCATCGAAGTCAAGTCTTCCCTATGACTCTTTAATTTTTCTTTCTTTCTTTCTTTTTTTCTTCTCCTTTGAGATAGATGATATTCTTACAAACATAAGAGGTTTTAGATATCAAAGCAGAGACCCTCTTAAACAATTGAGGAAAAGAAAGACGCTCAAGTCAAGATATATGTGGTACTGATTATCAAAAAAAAAAAAAAAAGTATTCAACTTGGCAACTCTAGTCCAGGAACGTCAGAAGCAATTTTATATATACTTGTACATCCTTGGTTTTGCCTATAGTTACGACCATTACCCCAACCCCAGAATGTTAACAAATTGAATTGCACAATTTTCTGTATATTTTTTATCCATAAAAACCATTCTGTAAGGTAAGCATTAGCGATTTTCTAACCTTTTATCAAAAAATGTGAGCATTAAAGACGGTTAGGCTCACATCACAACAATGACCTTCATATTTATTTATTTATTTAGCTGTAAGTGTTATGTCAACGACAAAAACATTTATTTTTTTTTTTTTTTTGAGGGAACGGTAAAAACAATTGGTTTATCATTTTGAATAAAATTTTCACATAATTTCACTATGGTATGACAGTTAACATCACCTTCACACCAATTATTATAATTTTTTTTTTAGTTGTGTTAGGACTACCAAATATTGCACAACTTTGTGCCACAACTCGCCATATGACGAGTTGTGAACAAGATTGTGCCATTTTCTTTGGTCCCAGCATTTTCCTTTTATTTATAGACAATGGTAAGAGTTTAGTTGATTTGATGGCCAAGATGTTCCCCTTTTTTTTTCCTTGTTCGTTTTAAAGGAGCTGCATTTATGAATTTTTTTCCTCGTGACTATGAGGGAAAATTATTGTGTACTCTCAGATACATAAATGCGTACTCCTTTCCCTCACATAAATTGTGGATCTCACTAATTAAATTATGTGGGACCATCATTTATGTGAGAGGGAGAGTACGCATTTATGTACTCTAGGAGTACCTAATAATTTTTCGACTATGACTTATACAAAAATCTATCATAAATGCCTTGATATCTCATACATTGTAATTCCTTCTTTGAAATTCATTACTATTCGTTTTTTTTTTTTGGAAGTAATTTTGCTTGATGGAGTCTTAAAAATCTAGACAATGTAATATACATACATACATATATATATATATATATATATCTCTTCTTTTTGATTTTTTAGTTGATGGAAGTGAAAATGAGTGACCTTTGTTTAACTTCCTCCATTTACTAACGTACTACTAGTCAACAACCCATGCAATACAGAAAAAAAAAATCAATAAAATATGATTGAGTCTTGTTAATGGGTGCTTTTAGAGCAATTATTAATAAACCAGTTTAAGTAAATTTTGACACTATTTTATGGAAAATAGAAAAAAACTGTTAAAACATTAAATTTTTTTCTTTTTCAATAAAATTTTTCCTAAAATGGTTCACTAACAAATGCCCTTAGGACATCCTTAACATTTTCCAATATGATTTATATTAAAATTGACTTTCTCCTTGTTTAATTTGTATATAAATATGAATATGATAATTATGGTAGTATTAATAGGTATTTATTATGATTGTTATATACATTTATTATGAGAATTATTATTATAGATATTTATTATAACAATTAATAAGTATTTATTAAAATATTTATTAATACTATATAATTGTGGTAATCATTAATAGATATTTATTATGATGTGTATGAATATGAAAATATATGTTTTATTAATAAAAAAAATGATATAACAAGATTCTAATTGAATTTAAACTTAATTGAAAAAATAAGACCCCTCATTAATGTTAATATTCTAATTGATCTCATTTATTATCCTTTATTTAATACATTCCATACTTATTTTTGAACCAAAAAAAATTTGTACGTTCTCTCTCTACTTCTCTCTCTCTCTTTTTCTTTGCACGATTCTTCCTCTATCTCCTCCATCCACGGCCAAGTCACAGCATCAATATATAAAAAAAAAAAAAAAAAAACCAAGTCTGCCGTACTTTGTTGAATAACACAAATATTGCTACTGTGTGTTCTTTAGCTCCACGTTTCTGGTCCTTGGTTCTCTTTGATTCTAAGCAAGGGCAAGTTAGGGGGTCGAGAGGGGGCAGCTACCCCCCTGGCCTGCCCAAAAAATACCCTAAGTTATTATAGCTAATACTTATTAAATACTCCTGCCTACTTTTTGTTTTTGGGTTTATTAAATGCCACTTTGTTTCTTGGTCTTAAATAGAGTACAACTTCTAAACGAACCATTGAGGAACCTTAAGTCCTCAACTAGCATGTCTTGCACTGAATTTTTTAGTTTGTCCCTACCATATTATAATTTGAACCTTTTATGGGTCCACATTAACCAAAATAATAAAATTCACATATATTACACTCCGTATTTATCTAACTACTAATAGTTCATTCATAACTTGAGTTTTGGCTATAAAAAAATTAAAAATAGATCATTCATGTGAGAAATATCTCAATAGAAATTATAAATACAATATTATGAATAAGCTTTCTTTTGTAGAGTTTTTTTTTTTTTTTTTTTGTATAATTACATTAAATGTCACTTAGTATTTAAATGAATAGCTTTTAATTTTTCAAAATGATCTCAAATATTATATATTCACATAATGGTGTAAGTGCGTGTATCATATATAAATGTGCGTGTATCATATATAAATTTGTCCCCCCTCAATTCAAATCCTGATTCTGCACTGATTCTAAGAGATTGAATTCAACCATACTTTTAAAATTATAATAGGTTGTGTGCTTTTTTTTTTTTTTTTTTTTTTGATGAATGTTTATGTGTTGTTTTTAACTCAATTGTCCTAAATCTTATATATGAGAAATGTAACAAAATTTTCATTTGGAGACTATATAGCAAAATTTAATTGAATGAGAAATGTAAAAAACATATAATGTTTATTTGACCTGCTCATTTTTACGCTCACAATAGTCATGTAATTTCATTCCTACCCTACCTCAAAAAAGCAAAACCTGCTTTCAAATGTCTTTCCATTATTTCCCCTAAGCATTGTCCAAGATGTAGGAGTAACTAGATTATCAACTTTTAGATGGAATTTCCACAACTTGGGTCTTAGCGATAATTGTTGCATAAGGATAATGGTAGGAGGAGGATTGAAAGCCATTAAGGTGTTGCTTTTTAGGATTTAGAGTTTGTTGTTTCTATCTCTGTATTATGTTAGTTGTAATTTATTGGCTTTTCACATGGAGATTGTGCATTTGAACAAACCTGATCAAATCCATGTTCAAATTAGATGAAATTAAACCATATTCCTTTTCACTGCCAATTTGAACTCCTCCCCTTTCCCTTCCCTTTTCTCTCAAGCATCAAACTGCATTGATTTAATTTGGTTAGAAACGTGGAGATAGAGAACAACATGGCAACAATATTTTTGTTATTTAACAAAGTACTGTCGTTGTGGATTTTTTTTTTTTTTAATTGCTGCCGACGACCTGGCCGTGGAGGAAATAGAGGAAGAGCCGTGCAAAGAGAAAGAGAGAGAGAGAAAGACATGCAATGGAGAGAGAACTACAAATTTTTTTGGGTTTAGAAATAAGTATGGAATGTATTAAATGAGGATAATAAATGAAATCAATTAGAATATTAGCATTAATTGTGTGTGTGTGTTGTTTTGTGTGTTTTTTTTTTTTTTAACTGTTGAATCTACTTAAATCCAATGGTTTAAAAAATGTGTAACTTGAACCATCTTATATATATATATATATATATAATATTAATATGTTAAATTATGAGGCTTCAAAAACTGATGCCGCAAAATATTATGAGATCAACCAAAAATCAAACCTCTTCAATTTTAGATATATTAAAGATTACAGAATATATTTCTCATCCAAAATAAATAAAAATTCCTCCATTTATGATCAATGCTCTTTGTAATTTATGCTCTATGTATGATTGGAGTGGAAAAGGAGACTACGGAAAACAGGAGAAGGAAAGGAAAGAGCTGTATTTATCCCAAAAAAAAAAAAAAGAGGAAGAGGAAGAGCTATAAGGAAAATGTGATTTTCCATTATTTAGTTGAGGTAAAAAAGAAAAAGAAAAAAAAAGGTGGGTTTATTGGAGTTTTCATTTGGGGGTGTACCATTTTTTTTCATCCAAATTGGGAAGATTACTAAATTAGCCCTCCACTTTTCCATCCTTATATATATTGTACTTTTATATAATAAAGGAATAATAACAATAAACGTTGTGGAATTTTTAGTCATGGAAAGAAAAATTCATAAAATGCAGTTCCTCTAACTTTAATAATAATAATAATAATTGTAGGGATAAGGGCCCAAAATTATATTTTGGGCCTTGGGCCTTATCTGTGGATGTGGGCATGTTTGGGGAGGGGTAAAAAGTTATGAGAAATTTCAGTTTAGGGTCTCATAGATAAGAAAGGAGTGGAAGGTGGTCCGAGGAGAAATTCCTCCTCAGCTATAACAAGTACAGCTCAGATATGTATTCCAGCGATGGACGTGACCTTCATAGAAACTCTATTGATAGGGACGCACCTCATGAGCACGCGAGAAGGATGGAAACCCAAAAATATCTGGAGAAAAGCTGCTACCATCACATTAAATACACTGCAGCTACTTTTCTGGCCGCATTTATGTGGACAAGACCCCTGAACAATGCTATTTTGGCTATCGCAACTCACGGTAAGCCAAAGAGGGTGTCTGATGGGACGGACACTTGAGTAAGGGCTCAAATGATCAACAAGTGTAGGGTCAAGATGGTTCAATGGGATCTATATAATGTAAGAGACCCTCTATGAGAAAGGGGTCGGAAAAATGAAGAGAGAAACATTGTAGCAGTCTAGAACCAAACTTGTAATCAAATCTCAGAAGCAATATACTAGAATCAATCTCCTTGAATTTGGCCAAGGACATTTTTTCTTTAGCAAACGTCTATTATCCTTTTTTCTTCATCACTAAAATCTATTAGCTCGTTGCTTAATTCACTAAAACCCAGTTCTTCAACCTACTTTCTACAAATTTATTATTTTAGGCTACTTGGGCTTAAGTCCATACTCCTTTTGAGCCAGGAGTTCAAATTGGGTCCTTACAATAATAATATATTACAATTCATATATTGTAATTTCTGAAATTCATAGTTAAAGTGCCCAAATTTTTTATAAAAATAATAATCTAGACAAAAGTGTCCTTAATTTAAGAGTATAAAAACTATGTTAAAAAAAATCATATTCTTCATTATACACACACACACACCCTATCTCACAAACACCAACCAAACACAAAGAGGAATCTTTTAAGGGTGACTCAAGGATGCTATCTAGAGTTTTGAATCCAAGAACTTAGGGATCTTATGAGGTTTTGGAGACCACTTGACCAATCCATGGAGTTGATATTAATAAGTATTTCTTTAGCAATTAAACCTTATTATTTTTTTTTATAAGGAAATTAAACCTTTTTCTTTTATACAAGATAAAAATTATACTCTAACCTAATCTAAGGGTCTGTTTGGATACTGTTTATAAGGATAAGTGCCCAAATGATATGTTGGGCCTTGGCCGAGAGCATAGTAATGCCGAGAACAAGTGAATGGTGTTGAATGGGTCAAGTTTAGAATCTAATGAGCAAGATACGAATGGGAGAGTGGTATGAGGAGGAATGTCTCTTCGGATAGACTAAGCACGGCTCCAATGTATATCCTAAGGTTCAAGGTAACCTTCCAGGAAACTCCAGTGATAAGGACGTGTATCTTGAGTGTACTAGAAGGCTGGGAGCTCAGAAATATCTAAGGGAAAGCTGCTATCATCACATTGAATGTACTACAGCTACTTTACTTTTCTGGCCGCATTTATGTGGAGAAGACCCCTGAATAGTGCTGCCTTGGCTACTATAACTCACAGAAAGCCAAAAAAGGTGTCTGATGGGACAAGCACTCAAGTAAGGGCTGAAATGATCAACAAGTGTAGGATCAAGATAGTCCAAGAGGATCTATATAATGTAAGAGACCCTCCATGAGAGAGAGATTGGAAAAAGAGAGAAACAATTCTGTAGCAATCAAAGTTATATTTGTAATTAGTTTAATTGATTTGTATGGAGATTTACCTCCTCGGACAGTGAATTCATTAAGTTCTATGTTCTTTATTCTTGCTTGATAATTTTCTGAATCCATACTAGTCATTGTCAAATTCATTAGGGTCTAGTTCTTTGACCCACTCTCTACAAATTTATTGTACTGGGCTCACTAGGCCAACATCCCTTACATTTTGTGCTTGGGCTGCAAAATGTGTCCCTACACTGTTTATTACTGAAAACTAAAAATACTGTAACAAAATAATTTTTAAATGTGTGAATAATACCGTGAGACCCATTTTTAATGGAAATTTTGTTAAAAAAAAGGTTTGTGGTTCCCATGAACAGTGCACAGGACCCACGTGCAAAACGCTTGACGTGCAAACGTTAGACACTTGCCACTATCCAAACGTTCACTAAGTGTATATGTGTGTGAAACTTCCTCTTGAAAACTTGAACTCTGGTCCTTGCCCCCCCTCTATCCCACACCTCACAAACACTTATACTTGTGGAGTGATCATCGCACCAATAATGCGCAGTGGTAAACCTTCTCAATTGATTTACGAAAAGCAAAAATATAATTTTAGGATAGCTTCTATAATTCAATTAACATTGCTTTAAAATGATGTGAAAAATAAATGAGATTGTTAGATTTTAAAAATAATAATAAATAAATGTTTGATTTTTTTTGTTTTGTTTTTTTTTTTTTTTTGGGAAAAAATTTTAGGTTCTCAGTGAGGCGAGTTGGGCCCCTTCTCCTTTCACTATAGCATATTTTCTCCCTTCTCCTTGAGAAGGACGTGACGTTCCCTCTAGTATTTTTTTACTAGGTGGGATCCGTGTTGTTTGGTGATAAGCGTGGTACCCACCTTGGGTGTGGCATGGAGGACCTTGCATTGAGATGGAAGAAGCTTTCGTTGTATGAGGTAGAGGGCAAGAAGCATGATCTAACAAAGGAGAAAAAGACATCAAAGTATGTCCTTGCTGCAAAATTCTTTACTCAGAGGTCGATTAACGTAGAGGCAATGGCTAGAAATTTTCGCCCGATTTGGCACACTAAACGTAACTTTGAAGTCAGTACGGCCGGCGATAACATCCTCCTAATAGCGTTTGAATGGGAGGTGGATGCTAAGAAGGTCCTACAAGGCGAACCATGGGTCTTTGATAGACAACTGGTAGTATTGCAAAGATATGATGGTTCTGCTCCTGTCACAGACCTCAGTTTTGATAGAACAACTTTCTGGGTCCAGATTCACAACTTACCTTTCTCCTTAATGACGGTAGATGTTGCGATCAGTCTTGGGGAAACACTGGGTATTGTTACAAAACCAAAAGACGAAGCTGAGATGAAAGGGGGTCAGTTCATGAGGGTGCGAGTTGCGGTGGACGTTACAAAACCGCTATGCCGAGGTAGGATGATTACATGGGATCAAGGGAGAAACAAATGGGTTTCGTTCATGTACGAACGGTTGCAAAATATGTGTTATTGGTGCGGTCTTCTCTCGCACGATGATAAAGAGTGTGAGATGTGGCTCAGTAGCAAAGGTGGCTTATCAAAGAAGGAGCAGCAATTCGGACCGTGGCTCAGCGCGCCACAGTTCAATCCGGCGAGGAAGGCCATAATCGAAGTGCAAGGATTTGAAAGCCCAGGAACAAACCGGAATTTACAATGTCGAACAGAGGCGCGCACCTCGTCTCCAAACGTGAATACACTAGCCACTGCCAACAAGGTTGGTGCTGCCAGCGCCGATGCGGCTGTAGTGAATATGGAAGATGACACAACGAAGAAAGTGTCAATGGAGGTCGTGAGCAGCAGCGGCGTGTAGCGGCGTGACAAACACGTGCATGACTCTGCGACAGCTGGCCCACAACAACAAATCCCAGATTTTAAGGCAATGATAAAGGATATTGATGAGGCAATTAATACGGAGCCTGATTTTTTGAATTCAAAAGTACACGTTCAGATTCCTTTGCAAGCTGTGACTGGAGAGGATCAGTGTGCCAAGATTAATGCAGATATTTCAGAGGATTTGGGATTGCAATCACAGATTCTGAGGAAGGTGGATGGTAAGGTGGTTACTCAAATATCTAGGATGCAACCCACGGATATTAAATTTGAAATGGGCCGGGTGGATATTTCTAAGGATAGAAAGGCTATTAGAGGTGGGCCTAGGAGTAATGGGAAGAGAAAAAACAATACTAAGATTCCAAATGGGCCAACTAATAGGAATCTGAAGACAACTTAGGAGGAAAAGAAAAACCCAAGAAGGGGCAGTTGGACTAGGCTTTATACAGGTTCAAGGAATGAGAGTGGAAAGGAGCCCATTGAAGTGGAGACTGACCCAAAGAGAAAATGCGATGTTTTAAAAAATGAACTCTCTGAGACTACGTGCATGGAGAAGAAACAAAGGTTGGACGAGGAGACCAAAAGCTTAAGTATCCTCATGGCAACACATTTGGGATCGGCGGAGGCTGCGGTGCAGCCCCGCCGGGGACAATGAATCTCATGAGTTAGAACCACCGGGGACTTAGGAACCTCCGATTAATTAAAGCCTTGGAAAAGGCGATAAATAAAGAAGAGCTCATCATCGTTTTCCTTATGGAGATGAAATCAAACAAAGAGTGGATGAACTACGTTAAGGACAGATGCAAAATAAAACATGGTTTGATTGTACCAAGCAAAGGGAAAAGTGGTGGACTGGCATTACTGTGGAGGGAAGGGATAACAGTGGATGTTCAAACATACTCTCAATCGCATGTTGATGTGTTGGTGGATGGAGGAGCAGATATAGAGTGGTGGCACCTCACAGGATTCTATGGTAATCCTGATATAGCAAAACGGTCGGAGTCTTGGGCCAAACTTCGACACTTGAAAGGAACCTCAACTCTACCGTGGCTCATTATAGGAGACTTTAATGAAATTACAAGTGCTTCGGAAATGGAGGGGGGCAACGAAAGACCGAGACAGCAGATGAAGTATTTTAATGAAACCATCAACTACTGTGGTCTACGGGATCTGAGTTTCATTGGCCCAAAATTTACGTGGATTTATCAGTGAGTGGATGGCACACAAATTAGGGAACGACTATATAGAACTATGGCAACGCCAAAATGGATGAACTTATTCCCTGAGGCCAAACTATATCACCTTACTTCATCGGTATCGGATCACTCACCGCTTGTTCTTCGTATGGTCAAAAACAAGAAGGGGAATAAGAGGGCCAGGCAATCTTTTAGATTTGAGTCAATGTGGTTACGAGACCAAAGATGCGAAGAGGTAGTACAGGCTGCATGGGAGGAAGGTATGGTGACGAGTACAGGGAGTACGCTAGGGAACTGCTTAGAAAAGTGTCGAGCTAGTTTACAGGCATGGAATAAAACAAAGTTTGGGCATGTGGGAAGAAAGGTTGCTAAGCTCCAAAAAAGGCTTGAATGGATTGAACTTCAATTGTCATCTCCTGAGATCAACAATGAGTTGATGCGTATCAGAGTTGAACTGAATTGTTGGTTAGACAAAGAGGATGATATGTGGCAACAACGATCAAAGCTGAACTGGTTCCAATCAAGGGATAGAAATACGAGTTTTTTCCATGCCAAAGCCTTTGCTCGGCAAAAGAAGAATTTCATTGAAGGAATACTGAATGCAAATGAAGTGTGGCATGAGGATGACCAGAAGGTGGAGGAAGTGGTGGTAGCATATTACGAAGACCTGTTTACTACAAGTCAGCCTACTGAATTTTCAGAACTACTCCAAGCAGTCCAGCCTAAGGTGTCCACTTCAATGAACTAGATGCTTACAAGGGATTATAATGCAGCTGAGATCAAACTTACACTGAAGCAGATGTACCATCTAAAGGCTCCTAGCCCGGATGGCATGCCCCCCTATTTTCTTCCAGCATTTTTGGACGACCTGTGGAGAGGTGGTCACAGCAACGGTATTGGACTTCCTTAATCATGGTATTTCTCATCCAGATTTCAATAAAACTCATATTGTCCTGATCCCAAAAGTCCAGACACCCAAGAAGGTAACTGACTACAAACCTATTAGTTTATGCAACGTGGTTTATAAAATTGCTTCAAAAGCTATAGCTAATAGGTTAAAGAAAATATTAGCCAGAAAATATAGTGACACCCAAAGTGCTTTTGTGCATGGTAGATTAATTACTGATAATGTTCTTGTAGCTTTTGAGACTGTGCACCATATTAGCCAGAAAAAAAGTGGGAAAGTTTGGGGAGATGGCCCTAAAGCTCAATACGAGTAAGGCATATGATAGGGTGGAGTGGGTTTGTCTGGACAAAATTATGGAAAAACTGGGTTTTGATGTAAAATGGAGGAATCTTATTATGAAGTGTGTCACAAATGTCGTATACTCTATTAAGATTAACGGGGTGCCTAGGGGTAATATTTTTCCATCCAGGGGGATCCGTCAAGGAGACCCTTTATCACCTTATCTCTTTATCTTATGTGTAGAGGGCTCTCATCTCTTATTAAATCCTTAGTGACGAATGGTGTTATGGAGGGTGTTGCTGTGTGTCGTGGTGGCCCAAAACTATCCCACCTATTCTTTGCAGTTGATAGCCTGATATTTTGTAAGGCTTCTTTGGCAGAATGTGAGGCTCTCCAACGTATCTTGAAAGTGTATGAGGATGCTTCGGGACAACAGTTAAACCGGGCAAAGACGTCTTTGTTTTTCAACCGTAATACACCAAGTGCAATCCAAGAGGAGATAAAGCAAAGATTCGGAGCCCAAGTTATAAAATAACATGAGAAATATTTGGGATTGCCTTCTTTGGTAGGGAAAAACAAATGGAATACTTTCAATGAAATAAAAGAGAAGCTTCGCAAAAAGTTGATGGAATGGAAGGAAAAAATGTTGTCTAAAGCCGACAAAGAAATATTAATCAAGGCGGTAGCCCAAGCGATACCAACATACACCATGAGTTGCTTTAATTTACCAGATGCACTTTGTGATGAGTTGACAAGCATGATAAGGAATTTTTGCTAGGGCCAAAAGGAGGGAGTAAGGAAGATAGCTTGGCTTAGCTAGGAGAAGATGTGTGAGCCAAAATGTAATGGTGGTATGGGGTTCAAGCAGCTTAAACCATTTAACTTGGCTCTCCTAGCCAAACAAGGTTGGAGGCTACAAACCAACCAAAATTCCTTGGTGTATCGGGTCCTCAAGGCGAAGTATTTTCCACAGTGTGAGTTCATTGAGGCTTCCCTTAGAAAAAAACCCTTCTTTTACTTGGCGTAGCATCATGTCTACTCAAAATTTGGTTAGGTAAGGGGTATGATGGAGAGTGGGCAACAGAAGCAACATTCGTATATGGGGAGATAAATGGATGCCCTCATCAACTACATACAAAGTTGCTTCACCCAAACAATTTCTACACCATGACACAAGGGTCAGTGAGCTAATCGACCTGAACTCAACTTGTTGGAAAGTACAAGTTCTTAATGCTCTGTTTCTTCCTTACAAAGTAGAGGTGATCAAAGGGATTCCGATAAGCTCCCGTCTTCCGGCAGACAAACTGATATGAGTAGAAACTCCAAACGGCAAGTTTACAGTTAAAAGTGCCTATGGAGTGGCCATGCGACTATCTAAACATGCAAACCAAGGTGTAAGTTTAGAACCGAGTCATATGCGCTGGTTTTGGAAGAAAATATGGGACCTACCTCTGCCACACAAAATCCGCCACTTTGCATGGCGGGCATGCAGAGACATCCTCCCATCTAAGGTCAATCTCATGCGTAGAAAGGTGGTTAATGACCAGCTTTATGTGGAATGTAGCAAGGAGGCTGAAACAACAGGCCACATGTTTTGGACGTGCCCAAGAGCTCGTGAGGTATAGGCTTGTTCAAAAGTAGTCATGATGTTGAACCAAGAAATGGTGCAATCATTCCAAGACTTACTGTGGTACATGCTGACTATGGAACGAAGTGACGTCGATGAGGTAGCAAAGGTTGTCTGTATCGCTTGGGCCATGTGGCATAATCGGAATGAGTCTCGGCATGGAGGGAAGCGTAGAAGTGAGGCAGAGTTGGTTCGCTAGGCTTCCCGGTACATGGAGGATTATAAGGCAACAGCTGAGACTGTGGTTTGCAAAACTACGGTGGCTGACGGACAGAGGTCGTGGGCCCCACCTCCAGAGAACGTTTTCAAAATTAACATCGATGGTGCAGTCTTTGCAAGTCAGAACATAAGAGATGAGAAGGGTAGGCTCGAAGCGGCAATGAGCAAGAAGATACCTGCACCATTGTTCGCTGTGAAGGTAGAGGCTATGACGTATAAGTAAGGGCTGATGTTTAGGGATGACAATTTATATCCGACCCGCGGATACCCGGCCCAGTCCGACCCTAATAGGTCGGATTTTACCCGGCCCAATAAATTATAGGGTCGGGTATGGGTTTTTAAAAAAAAAAAAAACCGAAGCGGGTTCGAGTCGGGTCCAGGTTTTTGCAAAAACCCGGCCCAAACCCGGACCCGACCCGGCCCGTTTATGTATATAACTGAAAATACTAAAATACCCCCCATATATATAACTTAAAAAAAAGCCCTAATCCCATACCCATTTCACTCAACCGCCTCCCTACTCTCTTTCTCCTCTCCCACTCTTCACTCGATCACTCCCTCCCACGCACCCCCACCGATCTGTCACCGCCGGACATCACTTGCACGTCCAGCCACTTCGCTTCCTCCATATTTCTCCACCGAACCACCTCATTCTCTATCTTCTTCTTTTTTCTTTTTTCTTTTTCTTTTTTTTTTTCTCTAGGTTCATTTCGTCTTTTTTTCTGGGTTCATTTCATCTCTATTATGTGAGTTGTTTGTGTTTGTGTTAGGATTTGTGTTTGTGTTTTGTGATTTTGAAAGGGAAAATCATAAATATGAAATTTTATGTTTGTATTTGTGTGTTCATGTTTGTGATTTTGAATGGGAAAATCATAAATCTAAATTTGTGTGTGTTTGTGATTTTGAATGGGAAAATTATAAATTTGAAATTTTTGTTTTTGTGTTTGTGTTTGTGTTTGGATTTGTGTTTCTTTTTGTGATTTTGATAGGGAAAATCATAAATCTTTGGTCATTGTTCATCCATGGTTTCCTGATGGGTCTTTTTATTTTTCAAATTTTCAGATTTATTCTTTGATTTTCTCTGCCGATCCTCAAATCTTTATTATTTTTCAACAATTTTTGTATGTGGATATTTCATTCTTTGATTTCTTTTGATTTTTCTCTACCTAAGTATACTCCTGCTAGTATAAAAAAAAAAAAATTATGTTTGCCCATATTCAAGGCTTGAATCTGGGCAAACACATTTTCAAAAATAATGATTCTGGCCGAACAATTTTTTTTTTTTTTTTAATTATTGGGCCACGATATAGGCTTCAGGCAAAAAAAAAAAAAAAATTTAGGGACTGGGCCACGGTTTAAGCCCAAATTGTGACAGGGCGGGCGTGGCCCGCGGGTACCCGACGGGCCGGGTTTGGGGTTAAGAAAAAAACCCGTTTAATAAACGGGCCAAGTTCAGGTTTTTGGGACAGACCCGTGGGTTGGGTCCGGGTATGAAAAAACCCGGCCCGAACCCGACCCGTTGCCATTCATACTAATGTTTGCAAGAGATATAGGTATTCACAACTTCATTATCGAAGGCGACTCACTCATTATCCATCAAGCTTTATGTGAATCATCCACTCCACCATCCTCTGTGGCTGCTATCATACAAGGAATGTAGGAAATGTGTAGGGAGTTCCAAGGAGTAGTGTTTTCTCACATTAGGAGATAGGGCAACCAACCAGCCCATTTATTAGCCAAATATGCATGTGGCATAGTAGATTTTATTGCCTGGGTTCAAGAGACTCCTTGCTTTTTAGAGCAAGCTCTTATCCATGATGTAACGGTTTCATCTAGAGCTTAATAAAATTTTCAGTCTTCCCATCAAAAAAAAAAAATGTTTGATTTTTTTTTTACCCTTACTAAATTCGTATTAATATTGTTTCTCCAAAAAAAAAAAAATGTATTAACATTCTCTAAATTTCCCTTCTAGGAAAACGTTCTTTAAAATGTCATCTATTCAATATCAAAATGCGTGAATTGGATTTTTGTGACATAATTAATATTAGAAAAAATTATTAGCACAATTTTGATATTTACTTAAATCATTAAAGATGTTATAAAAACTAATCTACCAGCTTTAAATAATAATAATAATAATAAAAAAACTAATCTACCAGCTTTAAATAGAAAAAAAAAATTGAGTGTTGTTATCTTAAAAAATATAAAATATTCCACTTCATAATATTCTAAAAATTATCTTCAAAAAATTTATTTAAGCTGTACTCTGTCCTATATTCTTATGGTTAAATTGGAGGTGATATCCTAATCGAATGAATCCTAAGAAAATACAGTAAGGGCACGTTTGGTAGACGATAATAGATACTGTAATGTAATAAAAATTCCTATGACATAATTATTCGATTGTTTGGTTATATTTTTATTACAATGTATAATTATTCCTGTGCGGGTCACAAATGAGGCCAATGGGCTCAGCCCCACTTGGGCTCACAACTTATTTGTTTGTTGGGCTGAATTTCCTACTATGGGTAGTTCTACAACTAAGGACTCAATGAGATCACTTTTCTCTTTCTTGGCAACACAATCCTTCCTCCTTCTCCTCTCGGATTCTCTCTATTTTGCTTCTCTATTACCACTGTTCTCTTCCCTCCCCTTTTCTGACCAACCCCTCTTTCTTATCCTCCCCTATTATTTATAGTGCTCAGCTCAGGCGTAGGTTATCAATGCTCTCATGTTTGTGCAACAGAGGGTCCAGTAGGATTTTCTCTAAGTGGGAGGTCAGGTATGGGTGGCTTTGGGACTTGGTTCCCACCTTTGTCGGCAGCTCGGCAGAGTTAGTGCGCGCTTAGTGCTACGGAGGGTCCAATTAGGGGGATGGTAAGTGGGAGTCTAGGCCTGGGTGGCTTTGGGACTTGGTGCCCACTTCAGGT
>NW_027069485.1:1728665-1891527 GCF_002906115.3 Quercus suber | reverse complement strand
CCCTCTTATTTATAGTGCTCAGCTCAGGCGTAGGTTATCAATGCTCTCATGTTTGTGCAACAGAGGGTCCAGTAGGATTTTCTCTAAGTGGGAGGTCAGGTATGGGTGGCTTTGGGACTTGGTTCCCACCTTTGTCGGCAGCTCGGCAGAGTTAGTGCGCGCTTAGTGCTACAGAGGGTCCAATTAGGGGGATGGTAAGTGGGAGTCTAGGCCTGGGTGGCTTTGGGACTTGGTGCCCACTTCAGGTTAGAGCTAGGTGGTGGCGCTTGGAGGGCCTTCTTTGAGCCGAACAAAGTTGATGCGCCGTTCAATGACACCTCCGAACATGCTCGGTAAAAAATATGCCGATCATAACTTAGTAGTGAAGCTCGGCACCCCCGAGCTGTGATAGCAAGGGTTGGGCCTTAGGGCGAATGAGGATTGGGCCCAATGACCATGCGTTTTGGAGCGGAGACTAGGGGCTGAGTGGGCCCAACAGTTCGGACGCCGCACAATTCCTAATGAATAGCTATTCTTCAAAATGAGGAATAACTTTTTCTTATCATAATTATTGAATATCTATTCCTTCACCTTATGTAATAACTTTTTTTACAAAATTCCTAAAAAGCCATTAGTTGCCACATCTTCAAAAAGAAAGAAAATACATTTTCTTTATTATTAATTATTAGCTCAATTTTAAACATCCTAAAATAAGTGTATTTTTAAAATTTTGATTTAAAAATAATTTAATTACACCTTATTTTTATACTCTAAGAAATTGTTAATACATATTCAAAAATTTATTTCTAAATAGTCACCAAACGTGCCATACTATTCTAAATTGACAATTCTTACATCCACGCTCTCTCCATGCAAGTACCAAGCACTCTTCCACTTTCCTTCCTCTCTTCGTCAAGTCTCTCTAGTACCCTAACGTACAAACAACGGTTACGGTCACACTCACGCTAAAGTAAATTGACCGATTGGACTCCCTCTAGTCCCCACGCGCTCATCTCATTTCACTGCCATTTCCCAGAAACCCAAAAAAAAAAACATTCACCACCCAAACAGACAACTTTATATATGTTTAACTGAAACCGCTTTCTCTGACTCTGCGTACACAAAGCAAAACTGCCGAGTCAGTGAAACGGCACTCTCTAAAAAATGGCCACAGAGTTGGAAGAGAAGTTGATAGAAGAAGAACTCGGGTACCCGATTCGGCTCTCGGAGCAAGTTCGGGCCGCGGTGGACGAAGCCAATTTGTTCAAACTTGAGTGTTCTGAAGTGGGCAAGCAAGTGGACCGGGTCTCCCAGATGCTCCGAACCATGACCCGGTTCGCTTCCACGGCACAGTTTCTTTATAACAAATTTTTTTTTTTTTTTTTTTTTTTAAATTATTGGGCCACGGTATAGGCTTCAGGCAAAAAAAAAAAAAATTTGGGACTGGGCCACGGTTTAAGCCCAAATTGTGACAGAGTGGGCGTGGCCTGCGGGTACCCGATGGGCCGAGTTTGGGGTTAAGAAAAAAACCCGTTTAATAAACGGGCTGGATTCAAGTTTTTGGAACAGACCCGCGAGTTGGGTCCAGGTGTGAAAAAATCCGACCCGTTGCCATTCATATTGATGTTTACAAGAGATATAGGTATTCACAACTTCATTATCGAAGGCGACTCACTCATTATCCATCAAGCTTTATGTGAATCATCCACTCCACCATCCTCTGTGGCTGCTGTCATACAAGGAGTGCAGGAAATGTGTAGAGAGTTCCAAGGAGTAGTGTTTTCTCACATTAGGAGACAGGGCAACCAACCAGCCCATTTATTAGCCAAATATGCATGTGGCATAGTAGATTTTATTGCCTGGGTTCAAGAGACACCTTGCTTTTTAGAGCAAGCTCTTATCCATGATGTAACGGTTTCATCTAGAGCTTAATAAAATTTTCAGTCTTCCCATCAAAAAAAAAAAATGTTTGATTTTTTGTTTTTTACCCTTACTAAATTTGTATTAAGATTGTTTCTCCAAAAAAAAAAAATGTATTAACATTCTCTAAATTTCCCTTCTAGGAAAACGTTCTTTAAAATGTCATCTATTCAATATCAAAATGCGTGAATTGGATTTTTGTGACATAATTAATATTAGAAAAAATTATTAGCACAATTTTGATATTTACTTAAATCATTAAAGATGTTATAAAAACTAATCTACCAGCTTTAAATTGAAAAAAAAAATTGAGTGTTGTTATCTTAAAAAATATAAAATATTCCACTTCATAATATTCTAAAAATTATCTTCAAAAAATTTATTTAAGCTGTACTCTGTCCTATATTCTTATGGTTAAATTGGAGGTGATATCCTAATCGAATGAATCCTAAGAAAATACAGTAAGGGCGGCATAACTATTCGATTGTTTGGTTATATTTTTATTACAATGCATAATTATTCTTAATGAATAGGTATTCTTCAAAATGAGGAATAACTATTCCTTATCATAAGTATTGAATATCTATTCCTTCACCTTATATAATAACTTTTTAAAAAAAATTCCTAAAAAGCCATTAGTTGCCACATCTTCAAAAAGAAAAGAAAATATATTTTCCTTATTATTAATTATTAGCTCAATTTTGAACATCTTAAAATAAGTGTATTTTTAAAATTTTAACTTAAAAATAATTTAATTACACCTTATTTTTATAATCTACTAAATTGTTAATACATATTCAAAAATTTATTTCTAAATAGTCACCAAACGTGCCATAATATTCTAAATTGACAATTCTTACATCCACGCTCTCTCCATGCAAGTACCAAGCACTCTTCCACTTTCCTTCCTCTCTTCGTCAAGTCTCTCTAGTACCCTAACGTACAAAGAACGGTTACGGTCACACTCACGCTAAAGTAAATTGACCGATTGGACTCCCTCTAGTCCCCACGCGCTCATCTCATTTCACTACCATTTCCCAGAAACCCAAAAAAAAAAAACATTCACAACCCAAACAGACAACTTTATATATGTTTAACTGAAACCGCTTTCTCTGACTCTGCGTACACAAAGCAAAACTGCCGAGTCAGTGAAACGGCACTCTCTAAAAAATGGCCACAGAGTTGGAAGAGAAGTTGATAGAAGAAGAACTCGGGTACCCGATTCGGCTCTCGGAGCAAGTTCGGGCCGCGGTGGACGAAGCCAATTTGTTCAAACTTGAGTGTTCTGAAGTGGGCAAGCAAGTGGACCGGGTCTCCCAGATGCTCCGAACCATGACCCGGTTCGCTTCCACGGCACAGTTTCTTTACGACCGGCCGATTCGGCGAGTGACCGCCGAGGTGTCGAAGAACTTAGAGCGTGCGCTAACCCTAGTCCGGAAGTGCAAGCGCCGGAGCGTTCTCCGTCGCGTCGTAACGATCGTGAGCGCCGCCGATTTTCGCAAAGTTCAGAGCTTTTTAGAGTCTTCCGTCGGCGACATGCGGTGGCTTCTCAGTATCTTCGACACAGAAAACGGCGGCGCCGGCGGCGGTGGCATCAACCTCTCGCTCCCTCCGATCGCCAGCAACGATCCGATTCTCTCCTGGGTTTGGTCTTTCGTCGCCACGCTCCAAATGTCCCAACTGCCCGAGAAAATCGAAGCCGCGAACGAACTCGCTTCGTTCGCGCGAGACAACGATCGGAACAAGAAGATCATCGTCGAAGAAGGCGGAGTTCCGCCATTGCTGAAGCTTCTCAAAGACGGCGCGTCTCTCGAGGCGCAAATTGCGGCCACGGCGGCCATTTACAACCTGGCGAACGACCAAGAGAGAGTGCGAGCGATTGTGAACGAGCTCGGAGTTCAGATTATAGTCCAGGTGCTCTCGGACTCGCCGATGGTGGTTCAAACTCAGGCCGCGAGGCTGGTGGCTCGAATGGCGGAGTATGACACGATTGCTCAAGAGGACTTCGCGAGAGAGAACGTGATTAGGCCGCTGGTGACGCTGTTATCGTTCGAGACCTTTGTGGATGATCATAAGGACCAATCGAGTAAGCAAAGCTTTCATTCAATCGTTCAAATTAATAAGCAAATGGAGAAGAAAACATTGACTAGACCGAATAGCAGACCTTATTCGAATTCAAATTCAAATTCAAATTACTATCATTATTATTATCATAGTAACGAGGGCAGTAGTCGGGCCGGGCAGCATAGGAGAGAGAGGGAGAATGAGAAGCCGGAAGTGAAGCTTAGTTTGAAAATTAGTTGTGCCGGGGCATTGTGGATGCTCGCGAAAGGGAGTGTGTTGAATAGTAGGAGGATAACAGAGACGAAAGGGTTGCTTTGTTTGGCGAAATTGGTCGAGAAAGAAGAGGGTGAGTTGCAATACAATTGCTTGATGACTATAATGGAGATAACGGCTGCGGCTGAGTCTAATGCTGACCTTAGACGCTCTTCGTTTAGGATTAATTCGCCGGCTGCCAAGGCAGTTGTGGAACAGCTGTTGAGGGTGATTAGAGAGTTGGACAACCCGATATTGCAAGTTCCGGCCATAAAATCGATTGGTTCATTGGCTAGGACTTTTCCGGCTAGAGAGACCTGGGTTATTAATCCGCTGGTGACTCAACTTAGTCATAGAAACCCGGACGTGGCTGCTGAAGCTGCCATTTCACTGGGGAAGTTTGCTTGTCTGGATAATTTTCTCTGCGTGGAGCATTCCAAGACAATAATTGAGTATAATGGTGTGCCACAGTTGATGAGAATGCTAAGGGCCAATGAACGGACACAGTGGCACGGTTTGATTCTCCTTTGCTACCTTGCAATACATGCTGGTAACAGTGAGGCTTTGGAACAAGCTAGGGTTTTGACTGCCCTCGAGGGGGCAGACCGTACTGTGGTTGCACAGCATCCTGAGTTGAGAGAATTGGTTTCCAAGGCAATAGACCATCTGAATCTGTATCGAGTTGGTGTTCAATCTCAAATGCATTCATTTGTTCCTTGAATATGAATATAAAACTTTAGTGGACCCAATGTTTTTGTAGGGGCATTGTTATGCTGTTCAGTACTCTTGAATGGGGTTGATGCTTTTTGATTAGATGAAAACAGGGGTTATAGAAACATACACAGTTGCTCAATAAGGAAATACAATAGTTTATCAAATTAGATTGTCTTGCGGAAATGAAATTATGCACAGTTAAAAGCAGATTGGTTTTGTAGATCTGTTGTTTTTAGGAACTGGTTAAAATTCATGCCCCCCCCCCCCTCTCTCTCTCTCTCTCTCTTTCTCTCTCTCCCCCCATTCTCCCTTTGCATTTAAATGCTTTTCCCCCTCTCTCTCTCTCTCTCTCTTTCTCTCTCTCCCCCCATTCTCCCTTTGCATTTAAATGCTTTCCCTTGAAAATTTTCGTTATATCAGTTAAAGGTACGGCATAGCCAAAACAGTAATGCATTTGATTAATAACTATAGTGCACTGGTGCAGGTAATGATCCTGTTTTGACTCTCTTCACCCGCTATTTTCTTGGTCAGTGCTGACTACTTCCCTGAATTATGTCCCCTTAAACTATGCTATGTTTTTCCTGATGCATTTGAATTATGGTTTTCTTAAGTGAAATGAGACAGAATTTTCAAGCAACCATCTCTGGTTGGTGCATCTTCACATTTTGAAGCGGACTGATCTCACTGTTCTTCCTATCTTGCATGCTTTCTTTGTAGTGTGATTGCTCTTTGTTTTTTGGGTTTTTCTCTCTTTTTATGACCTGCAGAGACTTGTTCCCTTGATTAGCATTAATTGGCTTTTGAGGACAGAGCATTTTGATCAGTAAGGAGTCTATGAATTAAAATATGTTCAGTGTCTTGGATGATCAGAGGTATGATTATGTACAGTTTTCATTATCAAGTTGAAATTCCAAAAGTGCTAAAGTTCTATTTGTTAGATATATTTTGGCTACAGATTTGTGATTAACATATATGTCAGTATTCTAAATTAATTGTGTAAATGCTTCATGCATGTAAACTAAAATTTAGACTTTCAAGACAACAAATATGATTATGATATGTTAGATTGAAAATGGAAATTATGGTCTTATATTCCTGGTAAATGCAGTGCTTTGAGGAATATATTCTTATTATGCATCTCTGACACACATTGAGGATGAAACTCCAGTAGTATGCTGTATGCGATGATATTTAATTTAGAAAGAAAGATTGAGAGAAAATAGGTCTTTCTTTAGAAGGGGATTCACAACTTTGGCAACTGCAACAATGAGGTGGAGAAAGACCGACAAGCTTACAAATCACACATCCATTTGGGGTAAATGTTTTAAATCCCTTGTAGCCCAACAAGAAACAAGGAGTTCCAACTTTCAAGTTCATTTAGATTGTGTTACAGCTAGAGGGATTATTTAAAGAAGGATCTTTAGAGGGGGAAAAATTAGTCCTATGACTGTACCAGTAAATAAAGGCATTCCTTCTGACAATTCACAATACAGTACATATGATACACTAGTAGTATTATTAAAAATCCTATCCTTGAGAGGATCTACTTCACCGAATTTCATCATAGCTAAGTTTTCATATTTTTATGGCTAACCGTCACTTTGTTTATTTTTACATAGCAAACTTTAACATCTTTGCTTCGATTGATTCTACAAACATTGCTAGTTATGGGGGAAAAGCAATCACATGGATCTTTTAGTTTATCATCATAAGCTGCCAAGTATATCTTTCATTCTTAAATTTTGACAGCCTATGGGGGGGAGGGTACTGACAGCTCTTAGTAGAGGCTCTAGCCTTATAATGTGAAATTATTGTTTTGTTTTTGCTCATAAATTTAGCAGTGGGATACCCTGAGAGGTTTTAGTTATCAAAGTCTGTGGGAGGTTTTTAGTTCTTAACCTGTTCACATTTCTTCACTATGCCTTCCTATTTGCAAAATTATTTAATTCAATTCATTCCAAATGTCTCAAATAAGAGCTATACCAACTCTGTTCTAGAGCATGGTAAGGAAAGGCCAAGATAATTTTAGACTAAAAGCACTCTCTTTCTTCTTCTTTTTTGATAGGAAAAGCACTGTCTCTTGGATTCATGCTTTTTGTTCTCGTCTATAATTTGGTTTAGTTTGTTGGACTGCACCTTTGATTTTCACAATATATGTCTGTACTTGGTGAACTTGATCATTTCGGTTTGATTTTGTGTTGTTTCAGACTTATGTGAGATGTAACATGCTGGTACTCGCTTTTTTGTACGAGTTCGATGCTTGTTTTCAATTGGGTTTGTATGTGTTTAATTGTATAAAGTGGTTGGAAGCCTACCATACTACTAATAGCTAGAATCATAGTTTGGTGTTTCTAGACATCTTTTATTGAGTTGATGACCATCCAATAAACTTAAAATTATTATGGAGAACAGCTATATTTTGAAAGGTATTGGCAGACTATTGGATGGTTCTTAACCTCCTTGTCTGTTCTAGCTTCATTATTAAATTGAGTTCCCTCGTTGAAGTTTCGCATCGACTACATACAATTAAGTCTTAATCAAGAATAGTTCTTGAAGATTCGAAATGCTACTTTTTTAAATCATGTCTTCAATGCTCTTACGCTGTTAAAGATACGTGGAAAGCCCATAACCGTCATTTACTTATTTATTTATAGCGATAGTGATGTTTTAGTACTAAATCCAACGAGGATTTTAAACCTTAAATATCTCAAATATGAAATAACATCTAATCTCATAAATTTCATAAATCCTTAGCTGCACTCCAAAATGATGACTGGGTATTTCCAACCTAAGTATGGGTGATAAAAAGCAAATGACCATATTTAGCAAGGATTAACTCCAGACCAATTTGGGTACAGGTGATGAAAGACACTTGCATAATTGCATGTCCCATGCACTCTGCAAAATCCTATCCGATGGGTACTTTGATTGAGACCTTACCAGAATAGTCTTAGAAATACAGGATAGGGAGTGTTGAAGTTCAATAACCTCGATCTCATTTTTTCCCCCAAATCGATTCGAATCTTTATAAGAAACATTACAAAGAAGAGAAGTGCCACCCTAGAAAAAATAAAGTCGATTTTATTATCGAAAACCTTATATACTTTGAAGGACTCACGTCTGTTCATCCTTATGGATTCCTGAATTCTCTTCACTCGGTGTTTGCCCAACAAATACTTGAGGGACAAGGAAAATTTCAATCCTGATGTGCAAACTAACTTCATCAAGTTATTTTTCTAAAGTTCACCCAGAGTATTCCTCAGGTTTGAGCCTTACTCAAAAGTATATTTCAACCCCTCTTTGAGTTATGGACCTATGTGTAATGTTGAGGAAATACCCGAAACAAATGTAAAGTGAATGACTTCAAGAGATCAAAAAAGGAAAAAAAGACATTGATGATGATGAAGTAGGAAATGCAAGTGAAAGAGAAAATGAAAGGAGACCTGGAATGGGAAAAAAGAAAAAGAAAAAGAAAAAGGAAATACCATTGAAATATATCTTGCTGTTTATTCTTAAAGTAAGTCTAAAAGAGAAAATAATAATAATAACATTTTTCACCACCACTGAGGTGGTAGGTTGTGATTGATGTACAATAAAAATGATGTTAATAATAGTACAAATTAAATAAAAGTAATGTTACACTAATCACAATCATTAATCTCAACAAATTGTGAAAAAGGTTATGAAATTGGTTGCGCCTATGGCATTGTTGTCTTTCCTATTCTATTCCTGAGACTCCCTCTTCAACAAAGTGAGTCACAACAAAAATTCATTATAATTTCACTACACCTCTTTAATTTTCCAACCAACTTGCACCTAGCTCACCATTATCTGCAATTTAAATTTTTTCTAACTCAGTAGACAAATTGGATGTTGTCATGAAATTGTTGAGAATTTTTTTTCATAATCCTAATAAGCTTTGGCCATTGAATAATACCAATTCTTGTCCCATATAAAAGAGAGAAGATGTGAAGAAACCAAAGGGCTCATAAATCCTCCCAAGTCCCTAGAAAAATAGTGTTATATTCAGTGATTTCTGCCTCCGACACATCTATTCTTGAGCAAGATTTTCTTGCTATGTTTGATGGGCTCTCTCTTGCCTACTCCAAGCAACGCTCTCTTATTCATTTCTTGGTTTTAGTTTTGCTTTGGTTCGAGCAAAACAATTACAAAGTAAGAAAATGGTTTCTGAAACACACTTCTGTTTTAGAGAGAGTTTTGGCGGTTGGAAACGTAAAGAATATGTGTTCATTGACAATAGTTCTTTCGAATCGTTTTGAACCACTTCAGCAGCCCAAAGAAAGATAATCCAATATTAGGCCCAGACAGGCCACTCCTCTTTTTTTTTTTCTTTTTTTTTTTCTTTTTTTTTGCTAAAAATAAAAATTAAAAAAAAGGTTGAAGGAGAGAAGACGAAATCTTCTACAATGCTGTATGGACATCCCCACTTACCACACATGGGCCAAATACAAGAGTGTTTTAAACTTTGGGTTGAATCCACTCATTTTTCGCTATACTTTATAGCACTTTTTTATGGTACACAATTTTCTACCATTCTTGTCCATGCAGGGCAATTCTAACATTTTTTTTAATGATAGGAAAGAATTTCAAATTTATGTCGTTCATTCTATGATAATTGTTCTTTATCATTAAACCAATATATTAATTGGTTTTTAATGTATGTTGGGTTTGAATCCCAATCCTTTTATTCAACTTCAAAAGATTTTACCAATTAAGCTAATTAGAACTCACGAAGGCAATGCTAAACCTAAGAAGCAACAAATTCAACAAAAATGTGTCATATATGCCTGTGTTAATCACAAACATGACTGTATATCTGTTAGAGGAGTTTTCGACCAAAAATAACAATAATTGAGACATGTCATAGACACATCAAAGTCATAGACATAGACATAAGACTCATAACACAATTTGGACATGACTGATCCTTTTTATTTATTTATGGAAAATCATTTATTTTTTTTAATTTTAAAAGAGATTTTTAATAATTTAATCGTTACAATATAGCTAGATGAGGAGAAACTTGAGACTTTGATTTCCTCGTAAGTCGTAACAGAGACTAAATAGTCACTGGGTTACAAGATTCTTTGACATAATGCCAAAAATAATTTCCCCAATTCCTAAACTTTCTAGCATAAGGATGACCAACCTCCTTTCGATCCTATACATCCACACATGATTTCCACCTTGAATAAGATCTTGAATTTCATAATTTGATATGCATTATTGGTACCACTTATTTGATTTCTATTTCCTAACTTATTTCAATATGATTTCCACTTCTATCACTTCAGTCAAAAAAAAAAAAAATATGATTTCCACGAAGGATTTCCTAATTTTTAATCCCATCCAAGATCCTTTTGAATACGTAAAAACAAGCAGATTAATGTAATCATTATTTTTTTTTCTTAAAAAATTGCAATCCTTATTTGTTTTTCTTAATCAGATGAATCTAAACCTTGGATGTACATCATCCGATATTTTATGATGCCCCGCAATTTACTTCATATCTTAACAACTTTTAAACACTTCTCTCAGATGATACCAATACAAAACCAGAGTTCTGATGAGATGTGGGCCATTAAATCCAGCACTTAAATCATATGCTTGAAGCCTTGAATATAATGGACTTCTAGGTACGAACTTGGAATTCCAATCCCAACCTTTTTTTCTTTTACGTTTACGTACTAGCCAAAAAGAAAATAAGAGTTTCTTTGATTGTGTTGTTTAAACAAAAGTTTTTGTTGTTTAAAGTTGTTTAAACAACATAACACGTATTTTTACAACACTTTTTCACTTACTCGTATTTTCACAACATTTAAACAACTAGAACAACATTACTAAACGGGTCCTAAAGTTTTCAATTGTACCAACATTTTTTCTTTCTTTTCAATTCATAAATTTTTATTAAAAAAATTAAAAAAAAAAAATTCAAGTGCTATTGACCATTTGGTTCAAAATTTTCCCAATAAAAATGTCATTACTAATGACGAATGGAGGCTCTTAAAAATGCTACCAAATTCTACAATAGTTTCGTGTGAATGCAACTGGTGCAGCAGCTACATTTCCCATGGAAGATGAATTCGAATATGAAGGTTGTGCAACATAATATGACAGTTGAATTGAAAATGAATTATCCAAGTAATGGGGACAATAGATCGAGTGATTTTACCTTCCAATTCCATATGATACAACAATAATTATTTTTAAAAATTTCATATATTATATACAACAGTAAAATCTCAACTGAATCATCTACGTAACGAAGACAGTATATCCAGTAATTTCTCATTCCAATTTCATATAATACAAAAAATACTTATATAATAAGAAAAAAAATCCACATATTAGAGCATCCGTAGCAGCTCTCTCAAATGTGCCAAATGCCAAAGATTTGGCACACCAAAAACCCCATTTTATCAGATGTTCCAAATTTTATAAAATTTGCAATATGCTACAGTGTCCTTACAAATTTGCTCCTCTCTTCTCAAACCCTAACCCTCACTGCTCTTCCACACTGACGTCGACGCCGACGTCGACGATCACTTCCACATTGATCTCTTTCTAGCAATGGGTTTTTTTTTTTTTTTTTTTTTTTTTTTTTGCTGTGGTTTGATGGGTGGGTTAGGCAATGGGTAGGTTTAGACAGTGATGTGTGGGTTCAGATTGTGTTGGTTAGGTTCGGTTCCAACGGAGGTGGGTGGGTTCGAATGGCCTAGGCTATGGGTTTGGATGGAAGGGTCAGCTGTGGGTGGGTACGGGTCTGTTACGTTGGTCATTAAAGCTTTTGTGGTTGGGAGTAATGTCGGTGTCAATGACGCGATGACGAGGTTAGAGCTTGGGTTGACAGAGATGACGATGACAGTGATAAAGATGGTGGGTTTGGAGTTTGGGTTGACTTGAATTATGAAGGTTTTGGGTTTAGAAGTGGGTGTGGGTAAAGGTGTGGAGGCAGTGGGTTTGTCAGGGTTTGTGGTTGACGTGGTGGTCGTGGTCGTGGTGGTTCCGATTTGGTGTTGGTGGGCTATGGCTTCCGATTTGGTGTTTGTGGTTTTGGGTTGTGGATGAAGATGGTGGCTGTGTTGTGGTGGCTGTTGGTTGTTGGCAGCAGTGTGGTGGCTGTTGATTGTGTTTGATGAGGTGTAAATATTATTTTAATGTATAGTAAATATTATTTTAATGTATAGAATTGAATAATAAAACATCTAATAAATGGAATGTTGTAAAATGATGTGGTAAAATAATAAAGTAAGCTTTTAGTGTGGCAAAATGGCATAAATTATGTCACAGCTGCTGTGGATGCGCTCTTATATGCAATAATAAAATCTTTACAAAATAGCAGTTAACAGCGGATTTTAGGCATCAAGTAAATCATTTATGATCCAATGAATCTCCAACATGTCTAGATTATAAGAAAGAAATCAGAAGCTCAATCACTAAGTTCAATTGTCTATGGGATATTAACACCCTGGGAGTGGAAGTAGTAAGTGAATTTACTTTCATGGATAAGGATACCTTCAGGGCTATTCACTGGTCATTTGCTCAATCCAATTATACTGCAAGCAATTTGTAATTAAGGTTGCAGGTCCTGGATCCATCAGATTACATGAACAGCACACCTGGGCTTTGTTTAGAAGATACAGGACAGCTAGCAGATTCCTCAACGATGCAACTGAGAACTCATACAAGGTAATTGGTCGAGAAATTTCAAACTGCCCAATCCCAAATTCAACACAACAAAATGTGCAGTTAGAATCATTAGTTTGAGCTAAAAAAACTACTTTGCCTAGGATAAGGCTAAAATATGTCAAGTGTAGAAAAGGATAAGGACATAAGTTCTTCATCTATAGATTCTATCCTCTAAACTACGAAGTTCCATCACTCATCAGGAAGAATATAACTAAAGGAAAGGCTGCCAAAAGGAGAGGACAGGGATAGTCCAGGTTTACAAACCATTTATAATATAGCTCAGCGAGACGAAGGCAAAGCTTGCCAATTGTCAGCAAGAAGCATGACTCGATCACGTGAAGTTGCTGAGAGTCGTTGGAGGATTACATTCTTCACATGAGCTGCGGCTCTTTCTCCAGCACGGGTGGCAAGTTCCAGGTACACCACAGCTTTCATCATGTCCCCTTCCTGCCCAAGTGTAATCATCAGAACCACCAACAAATTATTCAATTAATTATAAATTTCCATTTATTTCAATCAACAGGAAAAACTACATAATTGGCTAGAGGAGACATTCAAGAGTGCTAATGAACTGTGGCAAGCAAAGGCATTTGGAACACCATATTTGAACCCCCTCTGCCCCTCAAACACTCCCCCCCCCCCCCCCCAAACAAAAAAAAAAAGCCCCATAAGAAGGCAAATAGCTGTCTTTTCTAACCATAACCTTAACTTTTTATAATGGGAAGACAGTGATTGTGGTGAAGAAATGTTGTAAGTTTTATAGCTAAGGATTAAGCTTTTTTTTTTTTTGAGAAAGAGCTAAGGATTAAGCTTGATTACATTAGACTCACTTAATCTTAAATTTAGAAAGTTATTATACCACCAGGAAGAGGGCAAAGTAGAAAGACAAGAATGCGTTGAACAAAAATCACAACTTATATACATCTAAGCTTCATGCCTAACCATATTATGATCTCATAATATTGTCTGATCTCATCTTTTGATCTTTCAGCATTTCATTCTTATTACAAGATTCAATGTCAAGACTTACCTAGAAAAGATTCAATGACATCAGTCTTAGCATAAAGAATCCTACTCACTTTTTTCCTTCACAACACCATTCAACTTATCAAAAAAAGAATCCTACTCACTTTACTTTTTTATTTTTTTAATTAGTAAGTAAGCAACACATGCACCTGTGGGTTTTGAACCCACAACTTAATACTCCACCCACTCTTGGGGAGGAAGTACCATTTGAACCAAAGCTCATCAGCTTCTCACTTAACATAAAAATATAGTTATTCCTATAAAAATTTAAAAAAAAAATAATAACTTTGGGTCAATTATCTACTTTGTGCACATATTTTCCTTCAAGCACAATAAGAATGGTGTAGACATGTTACATACAGAAAAGAGAGCAAGTCCATGCTCAAATTGTGCTTTAGTGTGACCACGATCAGCTGCCCGCTTCATCCACTTTCTTGCTAGTTGATGACTACGCACCAAACCTTCACCAGACGAGTAGCATAGCGAGACATTGTACATAGCACGCACATACCCACCTTCTGCAGCTTTTAGATACCATCTAGCCTGTTTCAGGAGAAACCTATCACAAGCAAAACCTCGAATATGATGCACCAAAAAAGGAACAGAAATTGCCTAATAATCTCAGATATTCTCATAGAAAACAGCTAAATTTAAGAGAGGAAATTCGTAATGCAACCATGGCAGTTCATTTGTTGATAAAATTGCATTAGAGTCAACATAAAGACGACAAGAAATTGTTGATATACAAAATCTAGGAATATCCGAGATATAACAAAATACATAGCATCCTTAGTGTACTATTAAAAGTCAATAATCCAGTATTGGAAAATGTGGAAAGTTAAACCAATATCAGAGCATTTCTTCCCAAAAGAAGTTCACTCATAGATTAAGAATAAAATGAGTAAGTGAAGAATAACATACAGCATCTTTTATATTGCAATTAACCCCTTGACCTTGATGCAGACAAAGTGCAAGTTGGTATTGAGAACGGACATGACCAGCAATGGAAGCTTGATATAACCATGTTACAGCTTCCTTCAGATTTGGAGGTTCGGCTACAAGCATTATTAGAATTTCCATAAGCACAAGATTGTGTAAATAATGAAAAAAAAAAAAAAAATCAAAGTCCAGCAATTCAGAACTCTGCACTTAAACATATCAAGGATCCATTTGGCTTTGCGTTTTTTAGATAATGTGTTTTTCAAATGAGGGGGAAAATGCATTTCCAAATCACAGCTCAGGGAGAAAATTCTGTTTTCCCACTGTAGTTTTTCACATCAAGAACACTTATCACAGATTTTATCAATAATTGCATTTATATAAAATAAAATTAAAAATTAAAAATAGCAACTTTTAAAGTTGCTATTTTTTTTTTTCTTTTCAAAACGCAAGTTTTCAAATACCTAATGGAAAAAGTTGGGCTCCAAACCTACTATTTGGTAATTGAAGCGCGTAGTCTTATAATTTACGGCGTAATTGGTTAGAAAAGATAGCTCCAAACATACTCGGAGCCAAACTTTTGTCCATAGCTAACTGCTAAGCATTAATAACGATGCTCTCATCATACTTTGTATGTTTCTGTTTTTAGCTTTGCCGACTCGTGAATCCCAATGCTACTAGATTTTCTATTTATATCCAAAACACACTCATTATTATACACACAACATCCCTAATTTCACGCACAATGTCCACATTTTTTTCTCTATTGATATCCACATTTGAAAACAATATTCCTAACGAACCTATAATCTTAACGATTCGTAAAGTCGAATTGAGCAAAAGCACCTTGCAAAAAAGAAATGGCCAAATTGCACTGTCCGGCAGGGTCACCAAGCTCCGCGGCTTTGCGATACAAAGCAACAGCCTTGTCCTTCTGACCTAATTCCCAGTAAATCAAACCAGCATCCACCATAGCCAGAGCCGAACCACGAGCCGCGCCTTTCAAGAACGAGTCCAGAGCCTTGTCCAAGTTAGGGCGGACCCCACCATGACCGTGCTTGAACCGCTTCCCCCAATGCAGCAACAGCATCGCCTCTCTCAAGGGCTTAAGCGCCTCGCTCCACGACTTGCACACCAGCGACGCGGCTCGAAGGTTTTGGAGGCTAAACGACGCCGCGATTTTCGTCAACACGTCGTACGGGAGCGCCGAGAAATCGTGGCCGTCGGATGGTCTTGTGTCGTAGAATCGGATCTGGTGGGTCGAAGTTCGGGTGGGGAATTTTGGACCCTTGATTTTTGATAGTGGAAGGGAGAGGAAGCGAGAACCGTCGGATCGAGCTGGCCAAGTAGTTTTCTGCTTCATCTTCTTTGGACTCTCTCACACACACTCTCTCTCTCTCTCTGAGTTTTTGATTTTGTGTACCTAACTAATGAATAATGGAGCGACGGTGGAAATGGGTTCTCTTATAGAGTTTAAGCAATCTCAGCCGCTCGTTTCTTTGATTCATCGCTTCGATTTCGCCACTTCAGAGGAGGTCGATTCGTAACGTTCTGTTGCTGCCTAGTGAAACTTTAGCGTACGTTATGTTTCAAAAAATAATTTTCTATTTTTGAAATTAAAAATTTTGTTTGGCAACTAAAAATAGGTAGGAAATAAATTTTTTTTAAAATTTAATTTGTGAAAGAAATTGAAAACATGCAAAATGCTGTTTTTAATTTTTAATTTTCAAAAATTAATGAAAATACATATTTAATTTAATAAATCTGTCTCATTTAATGAGTTAGCATTAAAATTCATATTCTAGTAACAACATATTTTAATATTTTTTAAATTATCTTTTTAATTTCAATTGACCAAACATGTTTTTTATTTCAAAAATATAAAAAAATTATTTTTTTTATTCCCAAAAACAAGTTTTTGAAAATAAAAAACAAAAACTATTACCTAATATAACTTTAGGATCTGGAGATTTTGCAAAATAAATTTTTTTTTTTGATAATTTTTTTGACACTATTACAAAATTATTTATTCGTAAAATAACTCTTCTACCTTTAAAAAAATTAATTAAAAAATCTTTTTTTTTAGAGAAAGTATAAAAAAATTAAATAATCGGAAGGTCGGACTGGGAAAACCGAGAACCGGGATGAAAACCAGTTTTTTAAGCCTAAAGAATTGTATTTTTAGTTAATTCCGTGAACCCCTAAAACCGGGTTGGACCGCACAAACCAGTGGCAAGAACCGTGCGGTCCAACCCCTTAGCAAATTTTTTTTTTAATTTTTTATTTATTTATAAAAACAACTTAACACAATTTTATTCAACTTAATTAAATCATCCATCTCTTACAAGGAATAAAAAAAATTATAATTAAAATCCTTCAAAGATATTCAACTTTACTTCAAAAATTAATCATAAATTTTAATATTTTCATAGTTATTATTTTATTCTATTAACTTTATTATTAAGTTATTAAATATATGCTTGAAAATCATTAAATTTCCCTCACATATATAGATATATTAGTCAATTTTGCTAGTTTTATAAATTTAATATCTATATTTAGGCTTTAATTAATTATTAAATTAATTATGATGTTATTACGGTTTGACCTCAAAAACCTTGAACCTCTTCCATTTACGGTTCAATAAACGGTCCGGGTCTAAAAACTTTGGTCTTGGGCACGCAACTTTAGCCTTGAATTCCAGAGTTTTTTTTTTTTTTTTTTTTGAGAAATAATTACAACATGCTGCTAACCCTATAGCTCGAACCCTTTCCCCCCTAGACCCCCAAGCACTTTGTGCATGGAGAGGTGCCAATTCAACTACAAGGCCTTTAGCTTTTTCCTGAGTTGAATACACTAATATAATAATAAATCATTATGGTGCTAAGTTGACATTTAATCTATATTAAAATTATGGTGAAACTGGCATTTTATCTTCATTAAGGTTGTGTTTCAAGAAACCATTTTCTTTGTCCAATCCACAAAAACTAGAGTGGTAGGTTCAATGAACTTGAAAGACGTAAAGAGATCTTAAATTTCATCTACCATATTATTAGTCTATAGAGTTCATGAGTCGAGGTTGCAATAATTTAGCCAAAAGTTAGAACATTATTTTATTATATAGTGATTTCTACCTCATACAATCATCCACGCTTGAGAAACTTCCTTTTTACTACATTTGATGGGCTATGCTTGACAAGTAAGTGACCTCAAATTATTCGGGATTCTCATGAATCAAAATTTGTTGTTACATATATCCCTGGAAACTATAATCCGGACTAAAAGCTTTAAAATTAAACGATTCAAGCCCATAATTCGCTTGACTATTCCGAACTAGGGTTTCATTGTTATTATATTTTGGTTACCAAGACGGCAACATGACTTTAGGAGTTAGAGGTAGCCAAAATGGTCAAATACCATTGTTGACCAAAATTTTTAGTAATGTACCACTATTTGCGAAATAATTAGCAATCTACCACTTTTTTAAAACTCGAGTTTGGCATGTAACTCGAGTTTCAGGAATTCGAGTTCCATAAAAATAGCCACCGTGGCACCCACTAAGCTAGATTTTTTTAATTAAAAAAGGCCACATGGAACTCGGGTATTGCAAAAATGAGTTCCTTGTAAACAAAACTCGACCTTTGTAAGCTCGAGTTAGTTACAAATTTGAACTATACTGGTAGCACGCTGCCTTGCTTCTTGAAACAAGTTTCTCACCCTGGACGGTCCAACACTGACAAATATCTCCAAGAGATTTGAACCAGAAATAAAGAGAAAAGGCACACCAGAATTGAAGAGTCTTTCCTGTACCTAGGGGGCCTACCAAGAGAGCACCTTTTGGAATTTTGCTCCCAGCATGATGTGATTTTAGTTTTGAATATGGTGAAGTCAGCAAACAATTTATATCAAGCACAAGCTAACAACACTTATATGGTACAAGAGTGTATAAAACTCGAGTAACACATTTCAACGTAGTTTTTGAAACTTGAGTTCTATGTCAAACTTGAATTTCATAAACTTGAGTTTCAAAAAGGTGATAAATTACAAAATATTTCTCAAACAGTGGTATTTGACCATTTCGGCCCGTTAGAGGTTTTTAACATTTTGGTTACTGGCTTGCACTGGAAATTTACTACTCTCTTAACTAAACACACCCACCCGAACTTTGTTTATATAGTTTTCCCTGTTCGCTAGTGAAAGTTTAGGTCCCCCAACTTCTCCTAGGCTAAGAAAGAGCAGGTCCCTTCCTTGTGAAGGCCAATCAGTCTCTATTAGCCACCATTTGGTTGCTACAGGCTAGTCGATTTTGCTTCTTGTAGGGTTTTTTGGGAAACACTTCTTTTCTTTGGCCTCATGGAGGAGATTACTGCGGGTGGAATCAAATGACTTTTTAAGGACGGGAGGAGGAAAATTTTGATCTCTGATCTGAGATGGAGTCAAAGGATTTCATTCTGGCTGCAAAATTTCACACAAAACGGGTCCTTAATGTTGAAGTTATAGCTCACAATTTCTCTCAGCTATGGCGTACTAGGAATGGTTTGAAGATCAAGGATCAAGGTAACCATATTGTCCTCTTTATTTTCGAAAACAAGTTCGATTCTGATAGAATTTTCTCTTCTCAGCCCTAGAGTTTTGACAAGTTTCTGGTGGTTTTTCAGAGATATGAAAATAGCACCCATATTCAAAACTTGGACTATGAGAGAGTCCCTTTCTAGGTGCAAGTATACGACATACCGATTAGTTTTATGAACAAAACGGTGTTTGAAGGAATATGTTTTGGTATTGGTGAAGTATGCCCCTCTGAATTCTCAGTCATGGAAGGCGGTGACCATGTGCGTGTTCATGTTATTCTAGATATTTCAAAGCCTCTTTGCTGCGGACATAAAATCACTCTCAAAGGTGGAAACACGGGTCAGGTTTCTTTTAAGTATGAAAGGTTGCCAAGTATCTGTTTTTGGTGTGGTTGTTTAACTCAAGGGGAAAAGGATTACGAGTAGTGGATTATCAATGAAGGCTTACTCATTGTGGAAGATCGGAATTATTAGGCATGGTTAAGAGCTCCTCTATCAAACCAGATTAGAAAATCCACCATTGCCATTCCGAGTTTCTATCAACAAAAGAAAGATTCAAAGGTCTTAAAAGATGAAGGGAGGGAACCTTCTTCGAAACCTCACCGGGCTTCCTCGTCGAAGAGTGGAACTCCGACGAAATCATTGGAAAAGGTAATCCCAATTCCTACGCCTTCAAATATCTCTAACTCTGCTGCATATCCTAGTGACAGGGATTTGGAAGATCACCCATCGGGTTTTGGGGGTCAGCCCAATACAAAAAGAAACTTTTCGCACACGTTCTACGAATCCAATGTAGAACTTGGAAAAGGTGATGTGATGGAAGATGGGGGTGGAAATTTGGAGATGTTACCAAGAAAAGGGCCCGCTACTTTAGAAAAGCCTAGGGATGAGGGTAGTAAAGTAAATAGTCCAACTCAGCCCTCAGCCACATGTGAGTCTCCATCACTTAATGCTAGGTCAGTTAGACTCCCATTGGTTGATCTCTCAAATACTTTAGACTCTCCCATGTGCACCTCATTAACACCTAAGCCCACCTGGACATGTATTAACCATAGTTTTTCTGAACCTGAGGAAAAATTAGAGGCATCCATAAGGAAAAAAAGGGTCTCACCACCCAAGAAAAAACAGCAAGGAGTTGCAAAAAAAACAAAAAAAAAAACAAAAAAAACAAAATTGGTTTCCCAAACTTAAAAAGAAAATGCAGTCATATTGGTGGAGGCTGATGCCCAGCCCCGCTAAGAATTATGAATCTCATTTGTTGGAACTATTGAGGGCTTGAGAACCGACAGACAGTTCAGGAGCTTGGAGAGTTAATCTAAGCACAAGATCCCTTGGTCGTGTTTTTAGCCGAAACGTGGCAGGAAGAAGCAAGGCTAAGTAATATTCATGATTCTCTTTAGTTTGGTCATTATCACGGTGTTTCAAGGATTACTCGTGAGGGTGGCTTAGTTATCTTTTGGAAGAATGGATTTTATTTAGTAGTGGAATCCTCATCCCAGAATTATATAGATGTTGTAATAAATAAAGGAAAGGACAATGCTTGGCGTTTCACAGGCATTTATGGAGCTCCAAAAACTCATTTGCAATTTGAAACTTGGGAACTGATTCGTGGGCTGCATAGATAGGGTTCTTTGCCTTGGCTGTGTGGAGGCAATTTTAATGAAATTTTGAAATCACATGAAAAGAGTGGTGGCAGACTTAAACCCTATGGCCAGATCGAACAGTTTTGTAAAGTATTAGATGAGTGTAATTTATTGGATCTTGGCTTCTTTGGAAATAAACTTACTTGGATGAGGTCTTACTCGAATGGAGGTATGGTTTGGGAGAGGTTAAACTAGGCAGTGGGCTCAGCGGATTGGTATGAATTATTTCCGACAACCTATGTACAAACTTTGACTTGTGTGCCTTCGAATTATAACCCAATTTGCATTCATCTTAAGGGGATTGAAGTCAAATCTTTGTGCTTTGAGCAGATGTGGCTTGAGGATTTGGGGTGTAGGGATACAGTGGTGTGACATGGGATAGATCTATATTAGTCTCTTCTATGGAAGTAGTAGTCTCAAAATTAGAGGCTTGTCAAAAGAGTCTCATGCAATGGAGTAGGAATTCTTTCTACCATGTGAAATGGGAGATTATTGAAAAAAAGAAATTGTTAAAGGGGGTTGAATGTGAAGCAGCCCAAGGAAGGCAAGTTGATCGGTTCCTTAAGCTTAAATCAAAAATTGTCGATCTCCTCCGTTTAGACGAAAAAATGTGGCAACAACAAAGCAAGGAGCATTGGATGATTTTCGGAGATTGAAATTCCAAGAACTTCCATACAAGAGCCTCGCAACGTTTCCGTCAGAACAAAATTGTGGAGCTTCAAAATTTAGATGGAGTGTTGATCTCGGGTGAATGAGATCTCTCGGTAATGGTTCGGGATTACTATAAAAATTTATTCCTCTCCTCGAGGCTGACAGAAGTGGATGAAGTTGTCTTGTCCATAAAATCAGTTATTACCAATGATACGAATAATTGTCTGATTAGCTCCTTTTCTTGGGTGGAAATTGAGTGTGCTCTAAATCAAATGGCCCCCCTAAAAGCCCCCAGGCCTAACAGAATGCCTCCCATTTTCTTCCAGAAATTTTGGAGTGATATTGGTAATGATGTGGTCCCAGTGCTATTTTGCCTAAATTCTAGTATTCTGTTTTCAAGTTTGAATCATACTTTTATTTTGCTTATTCCTAAAGTTAAAAATCCTGAGTATGTTACAGAATTTCGTCCCATTGGGCTCTGTAATATCTTATATAAGTTGGTATCAAAAGTGTTCGCTAACAGGTTGAATTTTTTTTTTACCTCATATCATTTTAGAATCCCAGAGTACTTTTCAATCTAATAAGGCAATTTTCGACAATATTTTGGTGGCCTTTGAAACTCTACACCATATGAAGCGAAAGAAAGGGGGTAAAGTGGGGCACTTGGCTCTGAAATTGGACATTAGTAAACCATACGACATATTGGAGTAGGTGTTTATTAAAAAGTTGATGGAGAGAATGGGTTTCCATAGTAGGTGGGTTGGTTGGATAATGGAGTGTGTTCAATCAATGACTTACTCGGTATTGATAAATGGTGAGCCTACAGAACCATTACCCGACTAGGGGCATTCGTCAAGGGGACCTTCTCTCTCCCTAACTTTTCCTTCTTTGCTCAAAAGGTTTAAATGGTCTCCTTAAGCAGGTGGTGGCAGCAAAGTCTCTTGAGGGCTTCTTTCTATGCAAATATAGGCCAAAAATTTACCACATTTTGTTTGCCGATTATAGTCTCCTCTTTTGCCCTGCTAGAATGCAAGATCTGTCAAAAATCCTCGAGATCCTTGGGAAGTATGAGAGAGCCTCAGGGCAAAAAGTAAATGCAAATAAAACTACTATCTTCTTTAGTGGTAATGTGACTGATTCGACAAAGTTGCAAGTGCAAAGTCTCTTGGGTGTTTTGGAAATCAAGGAGTACGAGAAATATTTGGGGTTGTCGACAATTGTGGGGAGACATAAAAAAGCAAGTTTCAATTATATTAAAGATTGTGTGTGGGGGAAAACTACAGGGTTGGAAGGAAAAACTTTTATCCCGAGCCGGGAAGGAAGTTTTGTTAAAAACCGTTGTTCAAGCCATCCCGACCTTCGCTATGAGTTGCTTTCGTCTCCCAGTTGGTCTTTGTCAAGACATTGAGACGCTTGCTCGTTGGTTTTGGTGGGGTCAATGGGGGGATCGCTGGAAAATACATTGGAAGAAGTGGAAGGTGCTTTGCAAACCTAAGGAAGAGGGGAGTATGGGTTTTAAAGATTTGTGTAAGTTCAATAAGGCCTTACTCGCTAAACAAGTGTGAAGGTTGGTTCATGATAAGCACTCCCTATTTTACAAGGTGTTTAAAGTAATGTATTTCCCACATGGTTCCATTTTTGAAGCTATTGTATCTTTCGGCTCCTTTGCTTGGCAAAGCATCTTGAAATCTAGGCATTTAATTGAAGCAGGTGCTAGGTGGAGAGTAGCTGATGGGCAGCATGTTAGAATTTTCATCGATAAGTGGCTGCCTAATGGGGAGGGAGTTTTATCTTCTTCCTTGAGTGAGCTTCATCTGGAGGCTACTGTTTCTATGCTTATTAATCGTACCTCGGGGTGGTGGAATGTTTAGTTGATTGATCATTGCTTCCATCCCCCGATGCAGCTCGGATAAAAGCACTTCCACTCTACTCGACTCCTCAGTCCAATGTGTTGTTTTGGCCTCTTGAAAATCTGGCAAGTACTCTATCAAAATGGGGTTCAGATTGTTGTGTGAGGTTCGGGATTCCGCTGAAATTTTGTCTCAAGCTAGCACCGATGAAAGAGGTTTCTAGAAAAAGCTTTGGAAAATTCAAGTCCCAGGAAAAATTAAACACTTTCTTTGGAGGGCTTGCATGAACTTTCTAGCTATAAAGGAAAATTTGGTGAAATGCAAAATCTTGCTAGATGCTATTTGCTCTTGCTGTTCAGGTGCTCATGAAGATACCCTTCATTCTCTGTGGAGTTGCAGTGGTCTTAAGGAGGTTTGGGAGAAGGATTTTGGTTGGATTTTCAGGTCTAGGATGGTCATTACTTCCTTGAAAAGGTTGGTAAATCTGGCCTTCACCAAGTCAGAGTTGGTTCCCCTGTTTGCTACGACTGCTTGGTCAGTGTGGTTCCATAGGAATAAGATCCGATTAAGTGAAAATTCTAGGCCACTGAGTCAAATTGTGGGCTTTGCGCGGGATTATGTTCATGATTTTTAGTCTTTGAAGCGGTGCACTCCTACTGTCCAAGTTGCAACTCCTAAGGTTTGGGGACCCCACCTGACTGTAATGTTTGGAAGATAAACTTCGACAAGGCAATGAATTGTGAATCGAAAGAAGTTAGGGTGAAGGTGATTGTTCGAAATTCCTTCAGCGAGGTGAGGGCTGCTCTGGCGGAGAAGATCAAAAAGCCCCCTTTCAGTGGAAGCATTGGAGCTGCTGGCTGCCAGACGGGCTGCCCTCTTCTCTCAAGAACTTGGTCTTGACAAGGTGATTTTTGAAAGGGATTCGGAGCAAGTAATGAAGGCCCTTCAATGGAGTGGCTGGGATCTTGCTTCGGGTGGTCACCTTATCTGAGATATCCTTTTTATTGTAAACTCCTTTGTGAGTACCTTTCTCTCATGTCTGTAGGCAGGGCAATACTGTTGATCATGCTCTGGCCTAGAAAGCTAGACATTGTACTCCTATTTTAATTTGGTTGGACTCTTATCCAACAGATATTACATCTTTTGTATTAGTTGATCTTCAGCCTTGATTTATTAAAGTTATTGGTCTCTTTCTCAAAAAAAAAAAATTGGTTACTGGTTTCAGCCTTTCAAGTGATGCTTTGTGGGCTGAGGCCCAGCCACTTAACTCAATTGCCACAATATGAAAGTAGTTGGTTTTCAAAGTTTATTCTTGAGAATGCCCCTCTTAGCCCCTTAACATTACTAAACCAATTAGATGCTCGTCCTCACCCCCCAATTTGTTCAATTCCTCTTATTTTAGAAGAAATTTTATTTGTTTTGAATTATATATCCTTTTGAAATGAAAATCATGTATTAAAAGCCTCAAACTCTTATTATCCAACAAAAATATAATATATATATATATATATATTTATTTATATAAAGCCTACAATGCTCATGCTCACTCTCTAGTTGATCTACCTCTCTAGCCAACAATGCTTTAATAATGACTTTTGCATCACCTTCAAACACTATCTCAAAGATGCTTAACTCTTTTGCAAAGATTAACACCCTTCGACAAGCTAGAGCTTCAACAGTTGCAGCAGAGGTAAGGACAGAGATGCATTCTGACAAAGCTCTAATACCTGACCACAAGAGTCACAGATTACTACTCCTAGTCCTGCAGCACCCAAATCACTGAAGATAGCCCCATCAAAGTTAATTTTGTAGAGAGGGGAGATGGGGGGGGGGGGGTGTGATCCACTTAACAGCTCTGGTCCTTTCTGATGAAACCCGTTGCTCCTGCACATGATTAGACTGATAATCCAGCAAGACAGTCTCAGCTTTAGCCCGAATTTGATGATACTCAGTAACAGATTGCCCCAACCTAGCAAAGTTTTGCCTATTCCAGATTAGCCACACAATCATCTAGCTATAATGTTAACATCAACCCTATCACTCTTCAAGAACACCACTTCCAAAAAATCTGCAAAGAGGTTGAATTTTTGTCTAGTACACGTCTTCAATTCATCATCAACTTCCCATATAACAAACAACCTCTGGCAACCCCAGAGAGCATGTACTTGTGTCTTCATAATCAGAGTTACAATTTGGGCAATATGTAGTTCAAACAATGTTCCTTCGTAGCAAACTGTGCACGTTGCTCAAACTGTCAAGCTCTTTTTTGGTTTAACTACAGTAAGACGTCGTTTTGCTTCTTCTTCTTTTTCTTTTTCTTTTTTTTTTTTTTTTCATTTCAAATGGAAAATTTATTATTATTATTACTTCTTTTGCTAGATGTTTTATTAGTTGGGTTAATTTCTAAGTTGTAGTAATTAAAAAATTTTGTATAAGTTATTAAAAAATTGTTTTTAATGTACTAGGGGCATGAGAATAAATTTATACAAACAACCAAACAAACTACATTTTCTATCCTCTCCCTTTTCCACTTTTGCAACCAAACACATTGAAGGAAAATTAAAATATTTTTATCACCCCACGTTTCCAACCTCTTCCTATTTTCTATTCTACCACTTTTCTATCTTCCCACTAAACAGACCCTAAGAGTTTCCAAAACTGATACTCCCACTAGTTGATTTTTTTTCCACTTTATTCTATTTTTTAAAGGTAATATGATAAAAAATAATTTAATGTCAAGAAAATCAAATAACTCAAGGAGTTCAAGTAAAGAATTTATTAAAAATTTAAGATAGGAGATTCACCTTCTTAATTAATTAGAAGGTAGTCTCAGTTCATCATCATATCATTACTAGGGCAACATGAGTACATGACTTTAAGGCACCAATTAGGAGTTAAGGGGTTGTTTGGATTTGCTATTTCCATAACTCATAACTCTGTTTCCATCACCCATAACTCAAAATATGTGGGTCCCACGGCTGAGAAGTCTGTTTGGTTTTTGTTTCCATCACTCAACTCTCTTATTTTTGAGTGATGAGTTATGAAAACTGAAAACACATTTTAGGTGTTTTCAGTTTCCAAAACTTAGTTTTCAATGGCATTTTCGTAATTAAACACACACTAAGGGTCCCACGGTCAGACCTTTTGCTCTCTCCAACACACGTTATCTTCTTTTCTTTTTCTTTTTTCGTCTTTCATGTTGGGTCTGGGACACACCTCTTTGCTATTCTCTTCTTCTTCTTCTTTTTCTTCTTTTCTTTCCTTTCCTTTCCTTTTCACGTTGGTTTTTGGGTTTGGTTGCAAAGGTTTTTTTTTCCCCCCTTTTCACATTGGGTTTCTGGGTTTGGTTGCATTTTTTTTTTTTTTGTTAAACTATACCACCATCAGCTCAGACCCACCATCTTCTCCATCCTTCCAAAATCAAGAAACAAACTTTTCAATTCAAACAATACCCACAAAATTTTCAATTCAAACAATCTTAAAAAAAAAAAAAAATGAAAAAAGCCAACTCAAATCCATCAGCCACACTTCAGCAGCAACACCATAAACCCATCACACCACCAAACCCACCAATCAACAGCCATTGTGGAAAGCCATCCACCACCATCAATGAACAAGTCGTCTCGAACCCAATTCACCGATCTATGCATGAGAGAGAACAAATATATATATATATATATATATATCCTATTTGGTTTGGCAATGAACAATATAATCCTCGTCAATTGAGGCGAGATACCTTCAAACGATGTGGATTGTCAATTGATGCTATTTTGGCAATACTAATGTGGAGATTTTTGGACTGTTTTGCAAAAGCAGTCCAAAAGAAAAGCAGAGAAAAGTTCAGGGGAGGTAGAGAAAGACGAAGGGAAAAAAAAGAAAAGAAAAGGAGAGGCGGAGAAAGATGTAAGAGTTGGGGGAAAAAAAAGGAGAGAACAGTCTTCTTTAGGTCAATGTGTGCATCCCACAAAATAGTAGAAATAATTGAGTGATGTGAAGTGAAAACAGTTGCCAAATGGGTGGGTATTAGGAAATTTGGGTATTTTAAGTTGTGAGTGATAAGTGACGAAAATTGAGTGAGGAGTGATGAGTGATCAAAAAATAAAAATAAAAACCAAATAGAGCCTAAATATCCTTAACATTTCAGTTACTAGTTTCAGCCTTTTAGGTGATGCTTTGTGGGTTGAGGCGTAGCTACTCTACTTGTTTGCCACAATATGAAAGCAGTTGGCTTTTCAAAGTTTATTATTGAGGAAGACACTCTTAGCCTCTTAACATTATTTATCCAATTAGATGCTCCTCCTCACCCCCACATATATTTCCGTTGCTCTTATTTAGAAGAATTTTTTTTTTTTTTTTGAATTCTGTCTCCTTTATATATATATATATATATATATATCCTATTTGGTTTGGCAATGAACAATATAATCCTCGTCAATTGAGGCGAGATACCTTCAAACGATGTGGATTGTCAATTGATGCTATTTTGGCAATACTAATGTGGAGATTTTTGGACTGTTTTGCAAAAGCAGTCCAAAAGAAAAGCAGAGAAAAGTTCAGGGGAGGTAGAGAAAGACGAAGGGAAAAAAAAGAAAAGAAAAGGAGAGGCGGAGAAAGATGTAAGAGTTGGGGGAAAAAAAAGGAGAGAACAGTCTTCTTTAGGTCAATGTGTGCATCCCACAAAATAGTAGAAATAATTGAGTGATGTGAAGTGAAAACAGTTGCCAAATGGGTGGGTATTAGGAAATTTGGGTATTTTAAGTTGTGAGTGATAAGTGACGAAAATTGAGTGAGGAGTGATGAGTGATCAAAAAATAAAAATAAAAACCAAATAGAGCCTAAATATCCTTAACATTTCAGTTACTAGTTTCAGCCTTTTAGGTGATGCTTTGTGGGTTGAGGCGTAGCTACTCTACTTGTTTGCCACAATATGAAAGCAGTTGGCTTTTCAAAGTTTATTATTGAGGAAGACACTCTTAGCCTCTTAACATTATTTATCCAATTAGATGCTCCTCCTCACCCCCACATATATTTCCGTTGCTCTTATTTAGAAGAATTTTTTTTTTTTTTTTGAATTCTGTCTCCTTTTGAAATGCAAATTATGTATTAAGAGCCTTTAACTTATGAAAAGAAGAAGAAAAAAAACAGGGCTCTAACTCTTTGGCTAGGTGGACTTCTTTTTGTAATCTTAGTGGAAACATCTCAATCTCTTCTATGCCTACCATGGTTCAACTCTATTTTGAGGGGTTCTTAAAGAAAATGTGGTGTTTGCTTTTCTTTGGTCAATATACGACTTAAAATAGAGGTCACTGATTGTGAAATTAAGAGGGCCATTTTTTCTTTTCAACCGCAGAATGCCCCTAACCCAAATGGCTTCCACCCTATCTTTTTCCAAAGGTTTTGGAACATTGTTGGTTATTCCATCACTACTCGCATAAAATACATTTTCTTGGCTAGAAAAATCCCACCTGACCTGAACACCACCCTCATTTGCCTTATTTCGAAAGTTGGCAAGCTTGAAACCATTCATCAATATCGCCCCATCGATCTTTGCAACACCATCTACAAGACGATCACTAAAGTCCTTGTTCAGAGATTAAAACCTCACTTGGACGACCTTATCCACCCCTTCCAAGCCAGCGACAACATTATTATCGCTCAGGAGCTCATACACACCATGTCCATTTCAAAAAGCAAGCAAGGCCTCATGGCGCTCAAAATTGACCTTGAAAAAGCCTTTGACAGTCTTCCTTCTAAAGGCATTAGACAAGGGGACCCCTCTCCCCTTACATCTTCATCCTTTGCATGGAATATCTTTCCTAGCCCATCCTTAATGAAGTTGACGCAAGTTCATGGTCGGGGATTAGAACTTCGAGAGATGGTCCAACCTTCTCACATATCTTTTTCATGGACGTTCTCATTCTTTTTGCCAAGGCCACCAAACGGAACTACCAAACCATTAAAAGCATCTCTTTCAGGATAGAAAATCTATTTCTCAAAATCAAGGATTTACTTCTCTCCTCATACCTCGCTGGATAATATTAGCACTGTCGAAAGAGAGCTCGGTATTAAAGCATGCAGCGACTTCGGGAAATATCTTAGCATTCCCATCCTTACAAGTAAGTGAAACACCAGGGCCTTTAATTTCCTCATTGATAAGCTCCGCTCGAGACTATCTAATTTGAAAGCTTCGACTTTATCCCTTGCTGATCACCTTACCCTTATCACGGCTGTCACCACTACCATTCCCACGCATACCATGCACAACACCATGCTCCCCTCCAAAGTTTGCAAAGAGATCAACAAAATAAACAAAAATTTCTTATGGGGAGACTCCATGACTAAGAGAAGGATCCACCTCATGAGTTGGAATTTTGTCACCCTTCCCAAAGTCATGGGTGGTCTAGGCATCAAAACAAGCATCCACAGGAACAAAGCCCTTCTTGCCAAACGTCTTTAGGATATTCGAACTCATCTGGAAAGCTTGCATGCTTTAATGTTCAAGAAAAAAAATTCTTACACGATTCCCCCTAAACGAGCTTCCCCCACTTAGGCTAGTCTCTGCCTAGCCAAAGCCATATGTGATAAAGGTGTAAGGTGACTGATCCATAATGGCGAGTCCATTAGCTTCTGGCATAACAGCTGGACAAGATACGAACCTCTTAGAGGTTTCATTCATGGACCTCTGAACTGGGATGTTGACACCTTAAGGGTTAAGGAGGTATGGGACTACCAGGGGAAGTGGTCCCTTCACACCCTTCCTTTCGTTTTACCCCAACACGTCATGGACACCATCCATGGCACTCCCAAGCCCCTCTTAATGGATTAAGACGACCTTCTAGCATGGAACTTATTTGTAAATGGCATGTTCACCTCTAACTCAGCGAACACCATTTCCCAAAACTCTACTGTCACCCATGCAACTCGTTTGTGGAAATGGCTTTAGAAGATTCCCACACTTCCTAGGATCATTCTCTTCCTTTGGCTAGCTTGCCATGATAGACTCCCTACCAAATTTCATCTCCACTCTAGGCACATTCTTCATGATGATTATTGCCCCCTCTGCCTCACGAGCGGAGAAACCACACTCCATATTCTCAGAGATTGCCCCCGAGTTACCCCCTTATGGACTACTCTCTTTGACGCCAATCCCATCCCCTCTTGCTTCCAATACAGCTCCACCTTGGACTGGATACAAAGCATGACCGCACCCTATCAACAACTTACAGCCCCAAGTATCATCTCCTGGCCCGTCCTTTTCCCCATAGCTGCTTGGTCCATCTAGTTCGCAAGAAACAAGTCGGTCATGAAGGCTTCTTAGTTTGACAGTCACACCATCCTCAAAAAAATCAACACCATTTCCACCTACCTCCACTTTTTCCTCTCTGCTAAGCATGATATCATCACAAAAACCACCATGCACATTGGTTGGACCCTACCACGTCATGGCTTCTTTAAGCTTAATACCGATGGCTTGGTCCGAAATAATCCTGGTGATGCTTGCGCGGGTGGAACCATTCAAGACTCCCACGAACGCTGGATCAGTAGTTGCACCAGGAAGATTGGCTACACCCACTCCATGGCGGTAGATCTATGGGGCCTTCATGATGGGCTTACTCTTGCTAGAAATCTTATATCCACAAAATTCTAGTTGAAGTTGATGCTAGCGTTGTGGCAAATTTTTTTTCCATCGAAAGTTCTATGCATGACACCACTCAACCCTTTAGTGCCATCATCATTGATTGTAGGTCCCTCCTCCTACTTTTTGAGGAAGTTCACATCACGCACATCCACTGCACGGATCTTTTGGCGAAAGAAGGGCATTGTTCCCATTTTGATTTTGTTATTCACCCCCATCCCCTGGCATGTATTATGTACCAACTTATGGCAGACTCTTGGGGTATTGTTAACCCCCGCCTTTGTAATCCTTGTTAGTTTTCAATGCAATTTCCAGTTTACCAAAAAGAAAAAGAAAAAAAGTTTATATGCAACAAGATTAGGTGGCAACTTGAAAAACTAACATGTATCTTGATCCAACTTTACCCAACACACTAAAGTGTACTAACGATGATTAAGTGAGTTAGATAATTCGGATTATTAGTTCAAGACACATATCAATTTTACAAGGTGCCACATAACCTAGTTGGGGTCTCTAAACTAGGTGATATGCATACTATGTCCCTACTTGATTTACTTATTACAACGAAAAAAAAAAAAAAAAAAGACTTTAAGCCGTCTATATTTCAAGCCACCTCTAAATGTTTAATTTATTTTATTAATTTAGTCTTTTGGTAAAATAATATTATTTAACAAACTTTGTGACCCATCGATGGTTAGAAAGTGGCAATAACATTGCCAATTTCTTCAATAAAAACTATTCAAAATTGGCAAAGTGATCACAGATTTCCTTATAATTAAAAAAAAGAAAAAGAAAAAAAGAAAGAAAAGGAAATGGTGTTGCTGGTTTTGTAAAAAAAAAAATAATGAAAGACAAAGTTAAAAAAAAATAAAAAAAAATAAAGATACAAATTAATGCCCACTATTATAATCCCTCCAATTCCTTAGCAAATACCAGTTTTTTTTTTTTTTTTTTTTGAGAATATTAAGTATTTTTAGCACACACACCATACAATGACTAGTGTGGGAGAAAAAGGGTCCGGCTCAACATAATGGGCCGGAGGCCTATAGGAGGGCTATTTTGCGACCGAGAAGAAGAAGATAGAAAAAGCAGGGCCAGACTGGAAGTGGGACCCTCAAAAGGAAGAATTATCACAATCCGAAGAGGATATTTCCTGTCCAAGGAGGTTGTAATCCTCTGACGCGATATCATAGATCAATTGAATGTGTGAAAGGCCAAAATGACCTTCCGAGGACTCCACCTGAACAAGATAAACTCTGAGTATGCTATGGAACGATAAGGATGGAGAAATATCTAAGGGGAAAGCTACTGCCACCGTATTTAATGCACTGCAGCAACTTTTCTGGCCGTATTTATGTGGAGAAGACCCTCGAACAGTGCATCCTAACCTACCGCCACTCACATAGAGCTAAAAGAAGATGCCTGACATGACATGTACTTCAGCAAACTCATGGATGAGGAACACGTGGACGATGGAGATGAGGAGAAGAGTGACTATATAAAGGAATGAAGCTCCTAACAAGAAGAGGAGGAAGAAACTGGATTGTAACCCTAAGACTTTTGTTCATCAGAAAAACAAATAGTGTAGCTCTTCGGATTATCAAATTTTACGTACAAATTAATGTTGGCTTGTGTTTGAAAGCTGTGATCCATTGTTATCAGTCTCATACTTAACCTAGCTCTTTCACCCATATTCTACAAATTAATTGTTTTTGGGTTTGGGTCACAAATACCAACCCTACAACTAGTATTATTTAATTAGTAGATTTATCAAATATTAAATTTCTGAAGTTTACAAGGATTTGCAGGAATTCAATTCCACACATGATAGTAGACAAATTTTGAGCCAAAGCATTGTCATAGAAACTTAATTGAGCAATTGTTTTTATTGGATCAACTTGATGATCATCTCATGAGAAACCGTGAAAATAACATTCCAATATATAACCCAATAGTAGATTTATTAAAAGTAAATATCAAATAGAAAACTGTTAGATGGTATATCAATATCAATAGAAAACTATTAAATTGTATAACAATATCAATAGGTGAAACTTGACATTAAAAACCAAAAGATATAATTATGTGAAAAATTTGTGTATTTCAAAACTTAGGCTTTTTTTTTTTTTTGGTCGATAAAGCTTGGGCTATGTTTGGTTGGAAAGAAAATATAAATGAGTGAAAAGTGAAGATGGAACAATGGGGAAGAATTGAAGTTTTACTCCATCTATTATGATAGAAATTGAGAAGGAAGGAGAGGGCTAGGTGAAGATTTTTCACTTATCCCACGAAAAACCATCCACCCATTTTGGTAGGAAAATGGGGAGAAAAGATACACCAAAAGTCTAAAACTACTATTTAACTGCTATGGTTAATATATATATATATATATATTTTCCTTCCTTTTTGTATTTTGGTTTTTGAGTGTTTTGAATTTTTCTTTTCTTCAAAATTTTGTTGACACTTACAAAATATATATTGTGGGGGGAAAAAGCCTAAAGCTACTTAATGGGCCCGGAACCCCCTGTTAAGGACTATTATATTTTCGAGGATCAATAGGTGGTTGGGGCGGCCCATCTAAAGCAGGAAGCCCAGAAGCAGAGGGGGAGTGTCGTTCGAATAGGTCACCATTGGTCCGAAGACGTCTTGCTCCTCGGCTACGACAAGCCTTGATCAAACGAACGTGTGGAAGGTCCGACTAATCTTCCTAACAATCCCAACGGTAATGATAGGTCCTGAGTGTATCTGGAGATGATCAGAACTAAAAAATATCTAAAGGAAAAGCTGCTACCACCGCATTTAATGCTCAGCAACAGCTTTTCTGGCCGCATTTATGTGGAGAAGACCCCTGAACAGTGCAACCTCAGCTACCGCCACTCACAAAGAACTAAAGTAGACACATGACGTGACATGCACTTGAGTAGATACGCGGATGAAGAACAGGTGGACAATGGAGATGATAGGAAGAGATGCTATATAAAGAAGAAGGGTCCCTGATAATTAGGGACCGGAAAAGAAAAAGAAAAAGAGAGAGAAAAGCTCTATTGTAGCTCTGAATGTTGTAATCACTGTTCATTCAATAAAACACATCTTCGGACATTCATTCATGGAGATATCTGAGCTTTAGTTCATGTTATCATCATTGCACGTAACCCAGCCAACTGTTCTGTGCTTCATAACCAGCCCAGCTCTTTCGCCCACTCTCTACAAATTTATTGTTCTGGATTCGTTGGGCTTTTAACCCATATCCTTTGGGCTTGGGCTACAAAAACTGACCCTACATATATCATATACTATATAATTGGTGGAGTCAAATGACTACTCCAAATTGCAAAATTTTTAGATAAACACGTAATCTTAATTATTCTTATTAATTTTATCAAATTTTTGGATAAATACAAAAGTTTTAATGTTGATATCAACTTTTTTTTTTCTTTTTTTTTTTCTTTTTTACATTTTGTTATTTTGTTGATATCAACTTTTTTTTTCTTTTGTAATTCAATTGCCTTTGATTTTAACCTTTTGTTAAGTAATTTTTTTTTAAAAGCGATAAAATATTTAAAGTACTAACTAGGTGAAAAAAAATAAAGAATAGTTTTACAATTAACTATTCTATTTATTAACAATTTGATAATCAATATTTTTTGTTCTTATATATTTTTATGTATTTATTAAATTGTTCTTATCAAAATGTTTCATTTTTGGAATGCGGCTAAAACGCAACTATAGGTTAGGTATAGCCGCGTTTTTTAAACACTGCTATAGATCCTACTTTAAATATATATATATATAAATATATATGTATATATTATCTAGCTGGACCTATAGCCACATTTTTTGAACGCAGCAATAGGCCATATCCAAAAAAGTGCAGCTAAAAACACAGAAACCCGGCTATATACTTAACCTATAGCCGCATTTCTGAAAAACGTGGCTATAGGTTAGCTCCTATAGCCGTGTTTTTTTGTAAATGTGGCTATAGCCCATGTTTTTTGAAGTGTATATTTATTGAAAATTGAAACACCTAATTTTGATTAGAAATAATGTAGAAATACTTTCCAAAAAAAAAAAAAAAGGAATACGTTAGTAATTTTATAAGAGATAAACATGAAAAATAGTCATAACTAAAAAGATGAATTGATTCTTTCAAATTGAGATGGGGAATTCCAACTCAGAGCATCAATGCAAAGAATAGCCCAGGAAGGATGCGCAAGCTTTGGATGTACAAGACCTCACCAAATGGTATTACTTCTCAATTCTCATCATATTTCAATGCTAATGAAGTTATTTTCAATTATTGATGCAAACTTATTATCAAGGTCTTAACTATTAGTTTTTTTTTTTTTTTACAAAAAATTCTTGATGTTATATATATATATATATATATATCCTCTCTTGTTTCTTTTCCTTTTTGTAGGTTGAAATTTACCTAAGTTTCGGTTTCCTCGGTTTCCCCAAAAAAAAAATAAAAAAAAATCAATTCTTATGTTAGTTACTCTACTTTTTATTTTTTAATCTTTAGTGATTTGGATTGTTTTAACTATTCAGTTGAGGATACCACTTAAATATGCTTTCAATTATTTTTTTGGATTTTTTTTTTAACTATTGAATTCAAGGTTTTTTCATTTAAATATGTTGTGGTGATTACTTAAGCTTTAAAGCTTAATATATTACTATGCAAAGTCTCTTTATATATATATATATATGATAAAATATCATTTTATATTAGTTACATAGTTATCTATCATCTCCCATTCAATTAATTTTGGACTTATATATTATTTGTTTAATTAATCTTGGACTTATATATGAATTTTTATATAAAAACTTAGTCTTACATGACATTCATTAATTATGTAACTTAAAGTAAAAGTTTACATAGCTAAAAAAAATAAACAGTAAAAAACTACTTTTTTTATTATCTATTTTAATATATAATTTTAATTAAATTAAAAAATATTTTCTTTAGTTTACATATGATTCTTGATTAAGTCATGCATTGCCAAGCATATACTAATATAAATGAAAAATATCTACTTACAAAGAGCTTGATTGAGACAATCTCAATATATTTACAACAATTTGCAAATAAAATGTGATGTTTTAATGTAAATAGTTTTAAAAAATAAATAATAATATAGATTAATAAAATGTAATCAAATTTTGAGCTATGAAATCAATCAATAACTAGGAGAAAAAATGTTTATTTGTCAATTTAATTTTTTTTTTTAATACTAGGATATGATAGTATTTTTTGTTGTTGTTGATAATTATGATAGTAATTATAATCTAAAATGGTAACTATTTCAATTGGATTTACAATTGACCATAATATATAAGAGAAAATTACACTTTACCACCCTAAACTATACCCTTAATTACACTTTGCGCTATAAACTTTCAGAATGCATAGCTACAACCCTAAATTATAACTCGAGTTTCACTTTGCACCTGTTGTCAATTGGATTGTTAACTTGGAGTATAATTTAGGATGGTAAAATATAATTATCCCTAATATATATGAAACATGTTTATTAAGACTCTCTTCTTCTTCTTTTATTTTATTTTTTTATTTACGTGTATTAAACCTCATTTATTAACCTAGAAACAAATCTTCATAATCCAAATGAACCTAAAGCATACCATTGGAAGCGATTCAAGAAATTAGCTTTCAAGAATCCATTTCTTTTGATGTAATCATGTAATATGTTATATATTTATGGGAAATGCTAACGGATGCCCTTAGGGAAATTGTTAATTATCCATTTAAAGAAATTTTTTTATGCGAAAAGGAAAAAAAAAAAAATTAATGTTTTGAAAGCTTTTTCCATTTTCCATAAAAGTGGTGTCAAAACTTTCCTAAAATGAATTGTTAACCATTTCCCTAAGGGCACTCATTAGCATGACCCTTATGTTATTATATAAATCTTCAAGTACTATGAACAAAATTATTCTTATAAAACAAATGCATAATAGTAAAGGTTGGGGGATTGGAACATAGCTGCCCCATGGACTTTAGGCCAAAGAGGAAAGATAGAAGAGACACTCTTGACGTAAGGGCTCAACCCAAATCTAAATATAGAAAAGCCTAAATCCAATATAAAATAGACCATATAAACCTGTTACCAAGGTAATCTGATGAACAAATTTATCCCGAGATATGATAACCTAACTGAGAAGCAGTCAATTGATTCACCAAGGACTCTACTTCAGTTCCTATCCCTAATGAACATGAAGAAGATGACGCAGAGCAAAACCCAATGTCAGCCTAATTAAATGCTGAATGATTGGTCTAAATAGTAAAGATGCCCCAAAAGCCTGCTTTCATGATCAAGAAATGGCAGGGAAGTGTCTGATGGGACAAGTATCTCCCCAAATCCAACTAAGAGATATCTAGCTAAAAAGGAAGAAGAAGGGGAGGATAAAAGGAGGAGATGGCAAACGAGAGGGCGGGATCCAAAAAATCAGAAGAGACAAAGAAAGAGAGAAAGAGCAAGAACTTGTATTATCCTTTGATCCGTTCTTTGTACCTAGGGAAATAGCTTTTCTTAATCAAAGTGTCTATTTCTATCTTTCCTTATCTTCAATCATCTGTCCAATCTTTCCATTGTGGATTTCTATCCCTTCTTATTTAGAAATTAGTTTTGTTGATCAAGAACTCAAGCACTATTCTTCATGGTTGTGTTTTTTACCCCCATAATGAATATGTATAAATCACAATTTTCCCTCTTATTTATCTTAAAGTTTCGTTTGGTTGGGGTGATTTTAGGGAATGAGAAAAGTGAAGAGAAAATGGTATTTTTGGGCATTTGGTTAGAAGAGAAAATGTGAGGGAAAATTGTGGGCCCAATTGTGTTCTCTTGAACCCACCAAATTGTAATATCCCAAAATCAAGGAAAAAATTGGAGAAAAAAGGGGAATATTACAAAAGTTCCCGCTTGATTTGGACAAAAATGTCTCATGCAATGTTCATTTCTCTTCCTTTTTTTTCTTTTCTTCCTTGGTTTTCTTAATTTCCTTGTGCAATGTTCACTTCTCATTCGTTTTTTTTTTTTTTTAGCTGTTTTCCTTTTATTTCTTTTTTAATATGGTTTTCTTTCCCTTATGTTTTGGGTTATTTTATTTTTTTTATTATTATAAACGAAGTTCCTATTCATACACAATTTCTTTAATAAAAATATAATCTGAAACTTTTTTTTTAATTTAATAGGGGTATGAGAGTAAATTTATACAATCTACATTTTCCATCCTCTCATTTTTCTAAACAAAAGAGTTTTTCATCCCTTTACTTTTCCAATCCTCATCAAACACTATGAGGGAAATTAAACTAAAATATCTTCTATTTCCCTACTTTCCATCCCCTCCTTATTTTCTATCCTCCCACTTTTTAATCCCCCAACAAATTATACCCTAAAACTTTCTTAATCAAACAAGAGAAATGCATAACCATTTTCTATCCTTTTATTTCTCTATTGGTCTATCCCTTCTACTAATAATATATGATTAAAATTGATATATTTTCTATTCATTACTTTTATTATTATTATTATCATAAGACTTTCTTATCATTCCTACCAAAAGAGGCCTTAAGAATAATGTTGTGAATATTGTACATTTACAGTTCTAGTATATGCACATTTACAATTTTAGTAGTGGATTCTAATTAGCTCAGTTAATAAAGTCTCTAATAATTGAATAAAAGATTTGGGATTCAATTCCCGCTTACACCAAAAACTAATTGGTGTCTTAGTCTGATAATAAAGAGCTATCATCAGGAACGAACACAATAGGTTGAAACGCTCTCAGAAAAAAAAAAAAAAAAAAAAAAAACAATTATAATAGACTACACATATTTTGTAAGTACGGCATAGATCAAGTGAAAACCTCGCTTATATTTTGTAAAATTACACCTTAGAGTGTATTCAAAGATTCTATCAACCAAGAAAAAAAAAAGTGTTTCTTAAGTAAATTAAAAAAAAAAAAAAAGCACTCTAAATGGACAGTTGAAATTACTAGTTTGAGAATTTTGTAGCAGAAAAAATAAAAGTTTATAAAAATCTTTTACAATAAAAATATTAAGGTAATTTAGGCATTTCATTTAATTTTAATAACTTTGTTAATAGTTTCCGTCCATCATATATGTTTGAAAAACAAGAAAGGTTTGAATAAAGTTTTATAATACCAAAAAAGTACAAACTTTTAATAAAAGGTAGAAGAGATTAGAGTAATTTATAGGGGTTCGAATCAGTTCAATTGTTAGTTGTTGAAGATTGGTTTGAATTTTTTTTTTAGAGAAAAAGGTTTGAATTCCACTTAATTGTTAATTTTTTTCTGTAGTATAATTTACTCCACAATCCTTTAAAAGTTATCATAACTTTTTAGTGGAGTTTGTGGTGTGATTTTGTGTTAAAACTTAAAACTTTTTTCCCTTTTGCTTATGTGTGTGTGTGTTTTTTTTTAAAGAAAAAAAAAATCTAATGATAGAAAGCAATTATCTTATACTTATTTAATAAATAAAAAATCCATCATATCTATTAGAAAATTTTCTCTAACTTCTTCACAGGAATTTTAAACAATTAAAAGTTTTAGAAGAAGTTAAAGACAATTTTAGTAAAAATATGTGATAAAATTAAATGATTTTGAGTTTTTTTTTTTAATAATAGATTTGTATTTAGTGTGCACTTGGCTCTAGCTTAAAAGTTAAAACGTCAACTTATTGTACTATTTAGCTTATTTTTACCACTATTCATGGCCCCACTATACTTTTTGGTACTTCATTGTACTATTTTAACTAACTTTTACCTTTATATACCATACTTTCAGTAAAAAAATTTCAGTTTCAGCAAAATAAGCAGATCTCAAATAGGCCTTTAGTGAGCGTTTGGCTCAGCTTAAAAAGCCAGCTTATTTTACTATTCAGCTTATTTTTACTATTATTTATAAGTCTCACTGCACTTTTTGGTATTATTTATAGGTCTCGCTATATTATTTCAGCTAACTTTTATTTTTATCTACACTACTTTCAGTAAAAAAATTTCAATCTCAACAAAATAAGCAAATTCTAAAAATATTGAAGTTATGGTGGGCTAATTTCACACATTTATTTCAGGAACCAAGAGGCGTCCACTATTGTGAGTTCTATCATTGACAAAATTGGAATTATCGTATGGATCAGTCAAACAAGTCGGTGGATGCTAGTGGTCACGGCTCACGTCACTTTGTTTTGGTTTCATTTGTTAATCCTATTTGACTCTCAGGCCCACTAGAAAGTGGGTTAGCTGGTTATATATATATGAAATTCAAGTTATGGTATATAATTTCTTTTATTATTTATTTATTTTTTAGATAGAAATTTTATTTTATTAATTTAAGTGTATATGTACCATGAAATTTTATTTTGAGGACTTGAATCCGGCCTTTGCTTTTTACTAGAGAACTTATACTTATGAAATTACCATCACGTTAAGAGTGCGTTTTAACTGTAATAATTGTTCTTATTATCATGTTAATATATCAGCCAATTTTTAGTACAAATGAAGCATAAATTCAAAACTTCTTATGCGGCAAGATACTTTGCTATAGCCTATATGTGTTGTGGCCTTTGAAGAATATAGCATCAATCCCATTGTATCATAGAAATTCTTCCAGTATGATTCTATGAATGCGTGAATGGCCCCCCCAAACAGCAAATCAATCAAAATGAGTTCCTCATGGCTAATTAATCAGAGCCCTGCTGACAGCCATTCAATTATTCTTATACACTGCACCGGAATGTTGTCAATTTTTAGGTAAAATATTTATGCTTGCTCAATATTACCCCACTAAAGATTTTGTACTTCTTTTTTAAGCTGAGCGCTAAAGAATAAAGATCTTGTACCTTTTCTTTTATTAAAATGATTTTGTACTTGACAAGTGATGTCTGCATACTAGCTTTTTATTCCAGTGCACTATAATATTTTACGTGATAAAATAAAACTTTCATAATAAATCTCATCCTCCCCTACAGGCTACACGATGGTGTAGGGTCCCCTCCCTAAGCTTTTTGTAAAAAAGCCTCTCGAAGGTTTAACAATCTTTAATAAAGTGTTTGACATAATTATGCATCTTACAAAACAAGGGATTTTTTCTTTCTTCCTCATTAGGTGGCCTGGATACAGTGAATGGTCTAAAAATTTCGTATCCAATCCATTTATCCAAAACATGATTTAATTCTTCTGTAATACATAGGATCACAGGTGATTCCTTGGTCACTTTTCCTTCAGGTCTCTTTCTCTTTTCTCCTACTGAAGTTGTTATGGCTTGGGATACTGGTACCCTCTTTGTTTTCATGGTTAATGTTGTCCTCCTGATTCTTTGTAATAAGTCAGCAAACTAGATTATGCATAGATTTTCAAGATTAAGCCTGTAATCAAAGAGCATATTGGATATGCAGGTCTCCACAAGCTCATTTTCTTCGTGATCTCCATAACAGTCCAAAGAAACGTCCTTGAATCTTTTGATGAACTAGACAGAATCCTCTCCAGGCCTTTGCTTTACCATCTAAAGGCTTTGGAAAGTAACTTTATCTTCACCTATATAATACTTTGCATAGAATCTCTCTATCATCTCATCCCAGGTCTTGATGGACCCAGGCCTTAAGGTGGTGTACCATATGTATGCTCTGTCCATTAGGGACTTAGCAAGCTCTCTTAAACATAACTCCTTGTCTCCTGCGTAAGAGCCCATGGTGTGAATGAATCTACTCACGTGTTCCACGGCACTTCTGTTCCTTCCATCAAAAGGGTGGAACTTTGGAGGTTCATATCCCTTGGGGTAGGGCTTGCCAAGGAGTTTTGGTGGGAATGGGGGATCCCGAGAGAACTGCTTGGGGATCCCCGAAAGCTTTTCCCTTTCTTGTTCAAGAAGGGCACTGACATCTGCCAATGTCAGATACAGGAGGTTGGCTCCCCCTCTTACTGCTGACCCTCCCTCTGGTTGGGCCCTCTCTTGGTTGACCATAGGAGAAGCGTTATCCCTGATTTCTTGGGTTCTTCCCTCTTTGAGGAGACAGATCTCCTACAGAAGGTCCTTCATCATCTCTGCCATCTAAGCCATGGGGTCTAGCTCTTGCGCCTCACGCCTCTATCCTAAGACAACCTCATGTTTCACTAGAGGTACTTCATTCCTCTGCCTACAAGCTACTTCATTCTCTCTTACTGGCTCAGATGCCGTGGGTGGCACATTGGTACCCTTACTATTCCTTGGTCTAAACAGGTATGGGACCACCAGAGGAAGTGGTCCCTTCACACCTTTCCTTTCGTTTTACCCCCAACACATCATGGACACCATCCATGGCACTCTCAAGCCCTTCTCAATTGATCAAGATGACCTCTGAGCATGGAACTTCTCTGCAAATGGCATTTTCAGCTCCAACTCAGTGTACACCATTTCCCAAAACTCCATTGTCACCCATGCAACTCTTTCGTGTAAATGGCTCTGGAAGATTCCCACGTTTCCTAGGATCATTACCTTCCGTTGGCTAGCTTGCCATGATAGACTCCCTACCAAATTTCATCTCCACTCTAGGCACATTCTTCATGATGATTATTGCCCCCTCTGCCTCACGAGCTCAAAAACCACACTCCATATTCTCAGAGATTTCCCCCGAGTTACCCTTTTATGGACTACTCTCTTTGGCGCCAATCCCATCTCCTCTTGCTTCCAATATAGCTCCACCTTGGACTGGATACGAAGCATGACCGCGCCTCATCAACAACTTACAGCCCCAGATATCATCCCTTGGCCTGTCCTTTTCCTCATAGCTGTTTGGTCCCCAATTCTCAGTCACTTCAGGTAAACTCTATGAATGGAACATAGATGGTTTGTCTAAACAAGAAATCCTGAACAAACTCCAGCATATGACCATGGTAGCTAACAACTACATCAGTGAAGGACACACCCATACGAGGTCATAGGACTTATTTCCTTAGGATTTACAGGTAAACTCCTCCAATAGTGGAACAATTGCCTTACAGAAGAGTCTAGGGAAGACATTAGGCTCAAGTAGAAAATATCATGAACAAAAGAGACCTTTCACAGGTTCTCTACCACAAATTCATCATCAAAGGTTTTGTTAGTTGTGCTGAGTGGGGACAACACCCCTCCCTCCTCAAAACCCTCACAGACACCAAAGGACTCACAGAACTCCAGTATAGCTACTATGACTACATGGACGTCTTTGAGAAAATCCTCTTCTACCAAAATCAGGACTTCGATCATTCCTGGTTTATGATGTTTGATAGAAGTTTCAAGGGCCCGATACCTACATGGTTCCTAAAGTGGTGGGAAATGTTTGGTTCGATTCCCCAAATCTTCCCAGAACCTTTACAGGATGCCCTCAGGTATTTCAGCTCCAGATTCCCAGTCTCAACACATGGCTCCCAATTTCCAGCAATTTTGCACATGACAGTCATGTACAGAATCCACTGGATAAGCATGTGGAATTATGCACTCAACTCCAACCTACTTGACAGGGAATTCTCAGTAAAATGGTGGGACAGCTTCAGGTTCAATGAAGTCATCTGCAAAATATATAAAGACTTCCCTTTCCCAGTTCAAAAGACCATCCCTTATAATACAAGATCTCAGTCAAGCCTAGACTCCGTCCAGATCTCTGGAAAATCTAGCAAATAATTAAAAGATCTTGCCCAGCAGATTCAGAGCCAAGCAGAGAAGTTAGAATCACAAGAGAAGGGCTCCCCTACCTATTCTGCAGCCTCAGTCAACAAGTATCCATTTGACCCATTCCAGGATTCCCAAGATCCTTATGATGGTTACAATTTGGATGAAGACTAGATTCTCCAAATAGCACCAGTCACTATTTGGAACAGTTCCTAGACCCGGTTACTATGCAAGATTCTGCACAGGAACAGTACCCGGACAAATCACTATTCACCAAACAGTAAAAGTTGAACAGCGATTCTGAAAAGCAGGGGACAAAGCACTTAAAGAGATGGGTTCAAGTTACATCAGGTGTAAATCGCCAAGAATCCTACCGAGGACAACCCTATCCTCGGCCAACCGAGCCCAACACTTTAGCCACGGCAGCTTTGTGGAAGAGCAAGTTCATGATGAATTGTCACCCCCGCATTAAGTGCACTCACCTAACCCCCTAGCCACATTAATGGTGATGTGACCTCTGAACAAGGCTGCCTCGGTTGCCGCAACTCACAGAAGGGCTGGTAAAACGGCTGATATGACGGGCAGTCAGGAGAAGGGGGCATGGATGATCAACAAGTGGAAGAAAGAGGTTAGGGAAAGGGACTATATAAGGAGAAGATACAGATGAGGCAAGGGGGGATGATTCCCCCAGGAGAGACCGCTGTCAAGCTCCTCGGACCAGTGCCGAGGACAGATCTTGGAGGACGATCTTGATCCGTTGACGTTTGTCGGTGGCGAATGCTTCACCACCCACTGCCTGCCTGCTAGGGCCTAGTTCTTGAACTCGCTTTCTACAAATTCATTGTATTGGGCTAGCTGGGCTTGAGTCCACTCATTTAACAGTAGAACTGCTCGAGCCCGGTCCCTATAATTGGCGTTGACTGTGGGAAGAACTTGTGTGCTAGCAGGCGCAGAGGGAAATCGTTCCTATGATGCTAGCTTACGCAAGGCCAAACAGTCTCTCATCACTGCTAACAGCTCCGATGCCAGATCCCAGCAAAAAAAAAAAAAAAAAAACGCAACAAACAACGACGCATTTGCTCAAGAAACGGTTATAGCAGAAAAATAAAAAGATTCAGAGAAAAGGAAAAGTGAACAAACATTGCAACATTTTATTAAACAAAAAATAAATACATGGTACAAACAAAGGCTCAGATAGGCTTGTTTTAAAGCTAACTCTACAAACAGAGGCTCAGACAGACTTGTTTTAAAGCTAACTCTACAAACAGAGGCCCGGACGGACTTATTCAAAAGTTAACCCTAAAGAAAAGGGGGCTGAGGTAGGCTTGCTTCAAGGCACCAACAACCTCGCCCCATGATAGTACTGGCGAGAAGAGAGGAGCAGATGCAAAAGCACCTGAGGGCCCCGCCCCATGATGCTCCCCCAGCCTCATGATGATTGAGCATTGGAAGTGGCAACACCCGAGCACCAAACATGACGTAATCTTGCGAGCCTCCATCGGCAGGTAAGCTGGGCGCGAGTCACCACCAGCTTGAAAGGCAGGCATGGACGCGCACCGGAGAAAAGCGTTATGTACTTCATGGACCTCCCTCCGGATTGCCAGGCACGATACCACCGGGATGACGCCCAAGCCTTGCCGCACTAGAAGTTTGACGCGGACTGCAACCGCAGAGGCTCTCAATCGAGGGAGGAGGACCTTTGGCTTGCTTACCCCCGCCCTCATCCAAAGCCGTCCCATTCCGCCAAGCTCTGATTACAATCCTGGCAAGGTTATTGAAGGGGCTTAGAGGGTGGGAAAACCATATTTCCTGTTTAACTAGAGGGTTCATGAAATGTGGAAGGATAATTCCCCCAGAAAGCCTTATACGGAGGGCGAAGGTTGGTGGGAATTAGTCCGCCCAGAATTCGAAAGAAGAATTATCAGCGACATTAATCCTGACCGAATTCCAAAGAAGCCATCAATCGTTGGATCTGCATTAATCCACGAGAATATTAATGAGGGCGCGCCTTACACAACGAAGTGTCAAGCGCAGAACGCGAACAGTCGAAAGACGCCTCATAATCGAAGAGGGCAAAAAAAGCAGAGCGAAAGAGGGATAGGTCACCCTCGTCCAGGCCAATACGGGGCCAATTGCCCAGACTAAAGAGGAATCCACCCTCAGCAAAACACAACCGATACCATTATCACTCTAAAAGTGGACATTCCAGCATCAAGTGCAAACTCCCTTCACCCCAAGCAGAAGAACACCTGGGTACTAGACTAAACCAAGGTCTTTCGTGGTCCTCGAACCTAAACCTTCGGTGAAACTAGTTACTTACAGAAGAACACCTGGGTACTAGACTGAACCAAGGTCTTGCATGGTCCACGGACTCAAACCTATAGGGAAACTAGCTATTTACAGAAGAATATAAGCGTTAGACAGAACCAAGGCCTTGCATGGTCCTCGGACTTAAGCCTATGGGAAAACTAACCAGTCAGATACACCTGGGTATTAGACTGAACTAAGGCCTTGCATGGTCCACGGACCCAAACCTATGGGGAAACTAGTTACTTTCAAAAGAACATAAGCGTTAGACAGAACCAAGACCTTACATGGTCCTTGGACTCAAGCTTATGGGAAAACTAACCACTCAGATACATCTTGGTACTAGACTGAACCAAGGTCTTGCATGGTCCACGGACTCAAACATCTGGCAAAACTAGCTACGTTCAGCAAAGGCGTAAACAAACTCAAGCCTATGAGCACCACTTGAAGCATTCTGAGGCACATTGAACCTAACCCATTAGCACAATCAGCAACTAACAGCTTTCCTAAGCATTTTGTACTGTTTATCGTATCTCATTCATGTGCCATGGAGCCAATATTGTGGAATCGTTCCCTCAGCATTCAATCCGGCAAAAATAGGTTGTGGTGTTAAGGTGATTTAATTGTCGATCAAAATCCAAGTAAGAACTATTGCTAGGGGCTTTACGTTTTGTTTGGTTGCCAGTTTAGAATGAAAAACGTGCTGAGTTTCGGAGATTGTGAAGCTTAGGTTATATATGTAGCCAAACTCATTGCAACGACAATAGACGCCAAGTAAAAAGAAAAGGAGATCCATGCATTCAGTTTAAAAAGTAATATTACAGTGTTTAAAACCAAAACAAGGTATATAGTGATGAATCAAGACAGAAAGTAAAGTAAAATGAAAAAGAAAGCAAGAGCAGAGTGGCCCAAGCCGTTAAGATGGGGTAGCCTGTCAAGATGGCCTACTTCCCTAGCTCAGTGGACAGCTTGTCCTAAGGGGTCTGACGAAGGGCTTCGACTGGAGCTTCGGGACCCTAGCTTGGAAGGGCTATTTCGGAGGACCCTTCCTCAGCAGGAGGGACCTGAGAGACAGCGAGTGTAGCTTGGGAGTCAGCAAGAGGCCTCACCACATCCTGGGGCACTTCTGGGTTATCGGTTCCTGCCCCTTCTAATGCCCTTTGATGCACAATCTCCTCAACAGGCTTAGCAGATGAAGCTGGGTCCTTGGCGGCACTGGTTTGGCTTCCATTTGTCGTTCGTAAGTCAGAGCCCGCTTCAGAGGTGACAGGAGCAGTCTCGCGAATTGCGGGGGCGTAGTACACTCTCTCGGCCCTCTTGAGTTCAGACGAAGCCTCGACCCTCGCTTGGTTGAGGGCCTCAGTCTAAGTCTGGGAGTAGTAAAGCCTGCATACCTCAGGGACTTGAGCCCTGAGGGCAACCTCGGTCTTAGCCACTCCCTCAGCAAAGGTCTCTTCCTCCACTTACTCTACAGAGCGCTCAGCATCTGTTCTCGCGAACACGGCTTCTTTTTTAGCCCTCACGGCCTCGTCCCTGGTGTACTCGGTAATACCTTTGGCCCTTACCGCCTCGGCCAACTTCTGCTTTAGGTCAGCAATATGCTTTTCAGCAACCTGCAGCTAACCCTCAACATCGCGCAAGCGCGACGTCTGATCCTCAGCCTGTTTCATGACGCCAGCTAGGTCAAATACCATATTGTCTATGGCCTTCGTCATCTCTTCCAAGTCCTCCCTCGCCTTCTTGAGATCGGCCTTAGATCTCCTAAGGGTATTCGCAGCCTTCAGGTATTTGTCGTGCTCCTAACCCGTGACTTTATCCTGGTTATCAGCCTCCTCCTTCAGCCTAAAAGTGGCCTGGATAACCTACCAACCAAAACAAATCCACGGTAAGTTGGGTGCTGAGCAATAAGATTCAAACGAAAGAACAAGTATCAAAAGGCTTACCATGCCCAAGTACCTCTTAAGGTTACGGGCAACTTCCTGCCTCCTCATGTCCCCCAGCTCAGCCATGTTGGCGGGGAGAAGCAGGGACCTCCCCAGAGCGTCGACTACGCGAGCCCCCTCGCCCCCTCGAAAGTCCCTGAAGGTGGCGTCGTCCATTAAAGGCTTCCCGTGAAGCATGGCGGCGGGCAGCCAAGCCTGGGGCTCGGACTGCTGAATGACCTCTTTCCCCTTACCCTGGCCACCAATCCTCAGCTGTTTGGAAGGTCGACAGGCTTCATCTTTCTTTTGGGGGGAACGAGATCTCCCCTAATCTACTAGGTCTTTGCCCTTGGAAGGCCTCTTCCTCTTCGGATCGGTGGGCTCGGGCCGAGGGTCCAAGATTGACAAAGTGGAGGACGACCTAGTCTGCACCGGCAAAAGTTAGGTGGGGGAGGAGGAAGCTTGGGTGGAGGTGTAGGAGGCTTGGGTTGTGACTCCCTCGGCGTGTCCTTCCCCGGCTGGCCCTCAAGCAAATCAAGCAAGCTAGTTTTGGGTCATCTCTTGAAACCCATTTCAGTCGGAGTAGCAATCCGCAAAGGCAAAGGATCAGCTTTGGACAAAGAGGGATCCTTGGACAGATGGACTTGGTCGAATACACCAAATTCGTTCTCGAACGAGCCCAGATCAACTACTTCTCCCTCCCTTTCCAAACTTCCTCCCTCAACCTCTGCAGTTTGATGGGACGAGGAAGAACCGGCTAATGGGACACCCTTTGGGATGGAAAATCCTTCAAAAAATGTGAACCCATGCTCCACCACAGTAATTTGTCGAAGCCGAGGATTGCGAGCCTTGATCACGTGCTTCAGAGCCGGGAACGACTTCTGGGTTGGGATCTTATGAGCAGCCCTAACTTGATCGTCGGCCACATTCACAAAAATCTCCACCCTAAGAACGGACTCCAGGTCCTCCTTGTTGACCAGGTGAAAATGCCGTTCAAAGGCCTGTGGATCTACAAAAGAGAAAGTATGTGCTAATCAACAACCAAATGGTACAAATTATGAAGCAAATTACGAAAACATGGCTTGTCAGCCCTCTTCTACTCCGAGTGCCCTACTTGGCTCTCCCTTTTCTGTCGAGCAATGGAAGCCGTTGTGCCACTCTCCTAACACAATAAGGAAGTCCAGATTTAACCCCTTGTTGGACTCAGGTGGATAAGCCAAATCCTATCGTCCCTCATCTTCATGTAGTAGGACTTACCCTTCAAGTGTTGGAGGTTATAGCACCAGTTTACGTCATGGTGGGTTAACCTCAGCCCCATCTCCTTATTTAACGCATCTATGCACCCCAGTATCCTAAATATATTGACGGCGCACTGGGTGGGAGTCAGCCGGAAATGCCTGATGTAGTCACGTGTCACCGGCCCCATAGTGATTCTCATACCCCCTTCTAAGAAGGCGATTATGGGAATCAAAATTTCGCCCTCTCTTCTCTTAATATACCATTCCCCTTCCTCACAGTACCTCAAGCCCACGTTATTGGGTATCCTATAATCGGTGATAAATTTCTCCATCACCTCCTCTGACTCAACTAACTTCTTAAACGTACCCATCCCTAACAATGGCTAAGGGAATCAAGAAAGGGCGCAGCAAAGAGAAGGCTCAGAGAGAAAATTTGAACTAGAGAAAGAAAGGAAGACTTATAGAAATGAGGAAAAGCTCCTCCGACAGGCTTTTTGTGCTGGAAAAGGATGATGAGTGCAGTTGGAGGTTTAACCGAATTCAAAGTATGTGCACCAGAGTTCTTGAATGCAAAGGTAAGGAGGCGAATCGGTCCAAATGAGTATTTATATCCTCAATAAAAGACAACCAGGCCGGAAAGGCAGAGAACCCCCACCAATTGATTACCATCACACCGTGGAATGTGGGGAGTATGGAGCCGCCAGAATTTAATGCGGGTGCACGCTGCATATCGAGGCATCAGAAACGTGCATTGGGCAAGCGAAAAGACTCCAATGCTGACGTAGACTAAGGTTGGGCGAGCCACGACGAAGGCCCGAGGATGTCAAAATCCTCCTCCCCATCTGAGAATACGAATAACAGGATTTTTAGGGGCTATTATGGGGCCTAAGAACTTGGCAACCCCAGTCCATTTTATATCTGGCCCAAGGCCCATGCCGAGGAGGAAGGAAGGCCCAAGGGAGAAGTACGAAAGCCTAAATCGCCAAGAATCTTGCCGAGGACAACCTTGTCCTCGGCCAACGGGGCCCAACACTTTAGCCATGGCAGCTCGATGGAAGAGCAAGTTCAGGATGAATTGTCATCTTCGCATTAAGTGCGCTCACCTAACCCCCTGGCCACATTAGTGGTGATGTGACCTCTGAACAAGACTGCCTCGATCGCTGCAACTCACAGAAGGGCTGATAAAGCGGCTGATAGGACGGGCAGTTAGGAGGAGGAGGCATGGATGATCAACAAGTGGAAGAAAGAGGTTAAGGAAAGGGACTATATAAGGGGAAGATACAAATAAGGCAAGGGGGGGAATGATTCCCCTAGGAGAGACCGCTGTCAAGCTCCTCAGACCGGTGCCGAGGACAGATCTTGGAGGACGATCTTGATCTGTTGACGTCTGACGGTGGCGAATGGGGGCGAACGCTTCACCGCCCATTGCCCGCCTGCTTGGGCCTAGTTCTTGAACCCGCTCTCTACAAATTCATTGTATTGGGCTAGCTGGGCTTGAGTCCACTCACTTAACAGTAGAAGTGTTCGAACCCGATCCCTACAATATAGATTAATAAAATGCAATCGAATTTTGAGCTATGAAATCAATCAATAACTAGGAGCAAAAACGTTTACTTGTTGATAATTATGATAGTAATTATAATCTAAAATGGTAACTATTTCAATCGGATTTACAATTGACCATAATATATAAGGAAAAATTACATTTTACCACCTTAAACTATATCCTTAATTACACTTTGCAATATAAACTTTCAAAATGCATAGCTACAACCCTAAATTATAACTCGGGTTTCACTTTGCACCTGTTGTCAATTGGATTGTTAACTTGCAGTATAATTTAGGATGGTAAAATATAATTATCCCTAATATATATTAAACATGTTTATTAAGACTCTCTTCTTCTTCTTTTGTTTTATTTTTTATTTATTTATGTGTATTAAACCTCATTTATTGACCTAGAAACTAATCTTCATAATCCAAATGAACCTGAAGCATATCATTGGAAGTGATTCAGGAAATTAGCTTTAAAGAATCCATTTCTTTTGATGTAATCATGTAATATGTTATATATTTATGGGAAATGCTAACGGATGCCCTTAGGGCAATGGTTAATAATCCATTTAAAGAAATTTTTTATGCGAAAAGAAAAAAAGAAAAAAAGAAGCAATTAATGTATTGACAGCTTTTTCTATTTTTCATAAAAGTTGTGTCAAAATTTTCCTAAAATGGATAGTTAACAATTCCCCTAAGTGCACCAATTAGCATGACCCTTATGTTATTATATAAATCTTCAAGGACCATGAACAAAATTAATCTTATAAAACAAATACATAATAGTAAATGTTGGGGGATTGGAACATAGCTGCCCCCATGGACTTTAGGCCGAAGAGGAAAGACAGAAGAGACACTCCTAACATAAGGGCTCAACCTAAATCTAAACATAGAAAAGCCTAAATCCAAACTAATATAGACCATATAAACCTGTTATCAAGGTAATCTGAGGAACAAATTTATCCCAAGATATGATAACCTAACTGAGAAGCAATCAACTGATTCACCGAGGACTCGACTTCAGTTCCTATCCCTGATGAAATAAAAAAGATGACGTAGAGCAAAACCCAATGTATTAGTCACCTCCTTATTAATTAGTTATTCCTACCTAATGTTAGCCTCATTAAATACTGAATGATTGGTCTAAATGGTAAAGATGCCCCAAAAGCCTGCTTTTATGATCAAGAAATGGCAGGGAGGTGTCTGATAGGACAAGTATCTCCCCAAATCCAGCTAAGAGATATTCAGCTGAAAAGGAAGAAGAAAAGGAGGATAAAAGGACGAGATGGCAAACAAGAGGGGGGGATCCCAAAAAAATCAGAAGAGACAAAGAAAGAAAGAGAGAGAGCAAGAACTTGTATTTTCCTTTGATCCATTCTTTGTACTTAGGGAAATAGCTTTTCTTAATCAAAGTGTCTATTTCTATCTTTCCTTGCCTTCTATCGTCTATCCAATCTTTCCATTGTGGATTTCTATCCCTTCTTATTTAGAAATTAGTTGTGTTGATCAAGAACTCAAGCACTATTCTTCATAGGTTGTGTTTTTAACCCCCATAATGAATATGTACAAATCACAATTTTCACTCTTATTTATCTTAAATTTTCGTTTGGTTTGGGTGATTTTAGGGGATGAGAAAAGTAAAGATAAAATGGTATTTTTGGGCATTTGGTTAGAAGAGGAAATGTGAGGGAAAATTGTGGGCCCAAGTGTGTTCTTTCGAACCCACCAAAATGTAATCTTCCCAAATCAAGGAAAAAACTAGAGAAAAAAGGGGAACATTACGAAGGTTCCCACTTGATTTGGACAAAAATGTCTCGTGCAATGTTCATTTCTCTTCTTTTTATTTTTCTTTATTTATTTTTTTTTTTCATTTTCTTCTTCGGTTTTCTTAATTTCCTTGTGCAACGTTCACTTCTCATTCGGTTTTTTTTTTTCTCATCCGTTTTCCTTTTTTTTTTTTTAATATGGTTTTATTTCCCTTCTGTTTTGGGTTATTTTACTTTTTTTTTTATTATAATTGAAGTACCTATTCATACACAATTTTTTTAATAAAATATATTCTAAAACTTAAAAAAAAAAAAAAAAAAAAAAAAAAAAAAACTAATAGGGTATGAGAGTAAATTTATACAATCTGCATTTTCCATCCTCTCATTTTTCTAAACAAAAGAGTTTTTCATCCCTTTATTTTTCCACTCCTCATCAAAAACTATGAAAAAAAAAAACTAAAATATCTTCTATTTCCCCACTTTCCATCTCCTCCTCATTTTCTATCCTCCCACTTTTTAATCCCCCAACAAATTATACCCTAAAACTTTCTTAATCAAACAAGAGAAATGCATAACCATTTTCTATCCTTTTATTTCTCTGTTGGTCTATCCCTTCTACTAATAATATATGATTAAAATTGATATAGTTTCTATCCATTACTTTTATTATTATTATTATCATAATACTTTCTTATCATTCCTACCAAAAGAGGCCTTAAGAATAATGTTGTGAATATTGTACATTTACAGTTCTAGTATATGCACATTTACAATTCTAGTAGTGAATTCCAGTTAGCTCTGTTTATAAAGTCTCTAAAGATTGAATAAGAGATTTGTAATTCAATTCCCGCCTACACCAAAAACTAATTGGTATCTTGGTCTGATAATAAAAAACTATAATCCGAAGCGGACACCATATGTTGAAACGCTCTCAAAAAAAAAAAAAAAATTCTAGTTGACAACACATATTTTGTAAGTACAGCATAGATCAGGTGAAAACCTCGCTTATATTTTGTAAAATTACACTTTAGAATATATTCAAAGATTCTATCAACCAAGAAAAAAAAAAGTTTTTCTTAAATAAATTTTATAAAAAAAAAATTAAAAAAAACTCTAAATGGACAGTTGAAATTACTAGTTTGAGAATTTTGTAGCAAAAAAAATAAAAGTTTATAAAAATATTTTACTATAAAAATACTAAGGTAATTTAGGCATTTCATTTAATGTTAATAACTTTGTTAATAGTTTCCGTCCATCATATATGTTTGAAACACAAGAAAGGTTTGAATAAAGTTTTAAAATACCAAAAAAGTATAAACTTTTAATAAAATGTAGAAGAGATTAGAGTAATTTATAGGGGTTCGAATCAGTTCAATTGTTAATTGTTGAAGATTGATTTGATTTTTTTTTTTTTTGAGAAAAATGTTTGAATTCCACTTAATTGTTATTTTTTCCTGTAGTATTATTTACTCCACAATCCCTTAAAAGTTATCATAACTTTTTAGTGGAGTTTGTGGTGTGATTTTGTGTTAAAACTTAAAACTTCTTTCCCTTTCGCTTATGTGTGTGTGTGTGTGTTTTTTTTAAAGAAAAAAAATCTAATGATAGAAAACAATTATCTTATACTTATTTAATAAATAAAAAATTCATCCTATCTATTAGAAAATTTTCTCTAACTTCTTCACAGGAATTTTAAACAATTAAAAGTTTTAGAAGAAGTTAAAGACAATTTTAGTAAAAATATGCAATAAAATTAAATGATTTTGAGTTTTTTTTTTTTTTTAATAATAGATTTGTATTTAGTGTGCATTTGGCTCCAGCTTAAAAATCTAACTCGTTGTACTATTCAACTTATTTTTGCTACCATTCACGGGTCCCATTGCACTTTCTAGTATTATTCATGAGTCTCACTGTACTATTTTAGTTATCTTTTACCTTTATCTATCATACTTTCAACAAAAAAATTTCAATTTTAGCAAAATAAGCAGATCTTAAACAGATCCTTAGTGTGTGTTTGGCTCAGCTTAAAAAACCAGCTTATTTTTACTATTATTCATGGATCCCACTACACTCTTTGGTACTATTTTATGGGTTCCGCTGTACTATTTCAGCTAACTTTTACTTTTAACTACATTACTTTCAATAAAAAGTTTTAATTTCAGCAAAATTTGTAGATTTCAAACAAATACTTAATATTAGAGTTATGGTGGGCTAATTTCACGCACTTATTTAAGGAACCAAGAGGCGTTACTGTTGGGAGTTCTATCATTGACAAAATTGGAATTATCGTATGGATCAGTCAAACAAGCCGGTGGATGCTAGTGGTCACGGCTCACGTCACTTTGTTTTGGTTTCATTTGTTAATCCTTTTTGACTCTCAGGCCCACTAGGAACTGGGTTAGCTTGTTATATATATATATATATATATATATATATAATATGAAATTCAAGTTATAGTATATAATTTCTTTTATTATTTATTTATTTTTTAGATAAAAATTTTATTTTAATTTAATTTAAGTATATATGTATCATGAAATTCTATTTCGAGAACTTGAATCTAACTCTTACCTTTTATACAAAAATTTATACTTATAAAATTACCGTCACGTTAAAATTAAGTACGTTTTAATTGTAATAATTTTCTTTATTATCATATTAATATATCAGTCAATTTTAGGTACAAAACGAGCATAAATTTAAAACTTCTTATGCGGCAAGATACTATGCTATAGCCTATAAGTGTTGTAGCCTTTGAAGAATATAGCATCAATCCCATTGTATTATAGAAATTCTTCCAGTATGATTCTATGAATGCGTGAATGCCCCCCCCCCCCCCCCCCCCCCAAAAACAGCAAATCAATCAAAATGAGTTCCTCATGGCTAATTAATCAGAGCCCTGCTGACAGCCATTCAGTTATTCTTATGCACTGCACCGGAATGTTGTCAATTTTTAGGTAAAATATTTATGCTTGCTCAATATTATTATTACCCCACTAAAGATTTTGTACTTCTTTTTTAAGCCGAGCACTAAAGAAAAAAGATCTTGCACCTTTTCTTTTATTAAAAGGATTTTGTACTTGAGAAGTGATGTTTGCACACCAGCTTTTTATTCCAGTGCACTATAATATTTTACGTGATAAAATAAAACTCTCATAATAAATCTTATCCTCCCCTACAGGCTACATGATGGTGTAGGATAGAAAAAATATATATGTACAAAGATGATTCCACTTTTAAGCTTTCTTTCCATTATTTTGTGGACACTAGGAAAGCTGTAGATGAATTGGTGATGCTGATCATAAAGTGAACACTCAGCATGTGATTGTTTAAACTTTAATCTTCTACGGGTAAGTCTGGTATGCCTAGCACGCTTAATAAAAATTAGAAGGTTGTTTTCATTTTGGTTTTTTTGGTTTCAAAATTTTTATTTTGGCGTTTCATGTTTGAGTTCAATTTAATATTTTCTATGCCGTCCATTTTTGTTAGTATTCTTATAGCTAAGTGATAGATAAATGTCTTCCATTAAGAAGGTTACTTATATAGGTCTATTTCAGTGTCATTAGATTATTAACAAAAATGGACAACAATACCAATATATAAAAATGAAATCAAACATGAAGAACTAAAATGTAAACAATATCAAACTTTAAGGGTCAAAAATGTACTTTAATCTTTTTTATATAAAATAAAAAAAATAAATAAAATAAAAATAAAAAAACATCTTCAACCATAATCATGGTTTGATTATCACTTTCACTAAATACATAAGTGGATAAATATGTCATGTAACTCTTTATGGATAAAATAAAAATAAACTTAGCCAACTCACACACATGAAAAAAACAACCCAAAACAAATTTTATCCCCTAGTATATTCTACCATAAACATACATTATTCTAGCATAAACATACATTAAAAATTCGTATGTTCCCTCTTTGCATTCAGTAGTGCATGGTAATTGCCAAACAATTTTGTTCCCCTCCATGTGGTCTCCAATAATGGGAATCAACTTAGTACATCCATCCAGCTAGTAATATGATCCACTAAATAACAAGTAGAATTAGGACGTGTTGCAACACTATTGCCTCATTTATGGCTTCGATCCCAATTCAATTATTCTAATCTACAAAATAAACCTCAGTTTAGTAGGTGAACTTCCCCTAGTCACACATATACTCTTTTAACTGATACACCTTGACAATCATGACCATCATTGATTATCCACTCATAAACAAAGGGTCTTGTACGAACTTTATAATAAAGGGTTCCATATTTTATTACAAAAAATTACACTTTGAATAAACTATGTTAAGTGAATGTATCAATTATTGGTCTTCAAAAATCGAGCTTGGAAGTGCAAAATAAGAACCATTCAAGTTACATAGGATTCTAATCTTTCCCTACCACTTGTGTTTTGTCCTCTATGATGAGAAATCAGAGAAAAGTTAGCGTTAGAGAGAGAGAACCTTCCCACCAATTATATAAGAGTCCGAAGTGGGTGGGGGGTCATATAGGGTGTGGGACACTCAAAGACCAAACTCTCTTAAGTCTAAAGAGGGGATGATGGCAGAGCATAAAGGTACTTATACATAAGCGTCAAGTGAGGAATTGTCCTTGTCAATTGGCTATATAGCATCCGTGCAGCATCTTCTTACATTACCCTATTGAAAAATATTTACTTTTTTGCTTGCGTGAGTTTAACAACTTTTAGCTGCTTAGCTTTGATTTTGACTTGCATTTCCATTCATAGTTCGTACGCATGAACATAAACAGTTCCCAATAGAGAGAGAGAGAGAGACGAATAATAAGAACAAGGATAATAATATATTTAAAAAAAAAATTTTGAAAGAAATCTCGTACCTTCACCATTTACAACACAAAAGTAGTCCTATTTTACCATAAAAATAAAAGTAGTCCTTTTTATTTTACAATTTTTCACTCTTTACAAATGTTAACTTGCACCACCGTCACCCATTTTTCACACTTTACAAATGTGAACTTGCACCATCATTTCACCATTTAAAACGCGATAGATGTGATAATTAAGGTTTAATTTTTTTTGAATTTAACAGTGTATCACGTTAAAGCACATAAGAAATGAACTTTGTTCTTATTTTACCATATATATATATATATATCACGAAGCTCATAAAGAGTAATAAAAATATTCATTCTTCTCACTCAATGTTTATATTCAAATCATGTCGCGTTGCACACACGTTATTGGAAGCTAGTATATATTTAAATTTATGAGTCATTCAATTATCTTCCACTCAACGTGTTTAGATTCAAACCTCGTTGTACACATGTTATTGGAGTGTTGTATCTAATTTTATAGAGTCATTCAACTATCTTCTTCTCAAAAAATTCCCTCTTAGGTTTTCTTCAAGAAAAAAAAAATTGAGAACGAAGAAAAAAATTTCTTCAAGGAACCACAATGATAAATCACCTAAATAGCGAATTATTATTAATAATAAGAGCCTGTACATAAACTTCTAGTCCTGCCTAACCTACCTCACTACAAGAAGCCTAATAAAACAAGAGAAATTAGAGAAAAAGAAACGAAAGCAACAAACATAGAACCAACTATTTCCATGCCTAAACAAAAGAACTAGCTATCCCTTCGAATAAACAGAGATTCTAACTCTGAAGGATCAAAGTAGTACACCTTGCTAACTTGATCACCACGATAATTACACTTGGGAATGGGAGCAACTCTGTTCCTCTTCGGAGGAGGTGGGCACTTCAAAGGCTTTGGAATTCTTGATTCTTCCCCAGTTGGAGTCTTCAAACACTCCTCACTTTCCTCCCATTCATTCTCCACTGGTTTCGTATATATGGGCTTCAATGGAGCCCGTAATGGAATTCCAGCAATAACCCAGCTTTTATCTTCTGCTTCAGCTTGTTGCAGTGCTTGCTCTGAAAACCCCATCTTAAGATTGACTTAATAGAAAGCGCAAAAAAAAACCTTTGAGATGTGTATTATAGAAGAAGAATAATAATAAGGGAATATAATGAAACTTGGTGGGAAAGTGGTGAGAGAGAGGGAAAAAGAGTTAATTTTTATAAAAGGTGAGAGAGGAAGATTAAAAGGGTTGCTTTGCTTTGGGAATTAGATTCGAGTGAGACTCTCAAAATCAAAATAGGAATAGAGAGAGTTTGGAGAAGTGAGGAGACAGAGAAAAGATAATAAATAGTGAGATACGCTTTAAGTGTGGAAAGGAAGAAGGAAAGGAATAATTTTTTATTCCAAAAAATACTACGAGGATATCATTTTCATAAATTATAAATGTTACGTTGTTACGACTTTTGAATCTAAATTCACAAATTTTTTTTTTCGAACAGTAAAATCAAGTAACAATTTTGTATTTAAAATTTACTGTGAAAATAGTGTCAACCTAGCCATTCTATTTTATTTCGTGTCAGTGTTCAATGTTCTTTTCTTACAAATGAGGTAAAGAGAGAGAAAGGGAACCCGAGGCCAAAGGAAACTGTGCTGTGACATAAGCACGCATATAGATAGATTGATAGGTATGAGAGAGATTGATGAGAGGAGTGGCTGCCCGTTAAGTTAGCTGACCGCGGGCAGGCTGAAGTGATAGAGGGAATTTTTATTCACTTCACTTAGAATTTGGCGCCAAAAATTCGGGTATCTCGGGATCACCAACAGCCAACAGTTAATGTGCGAAAATAAAATATGGATTTTCATTATTTTATCCATTGAGTGCCATGAAGAGTTTTTTTTTCTCTTAGAGATAATCATTAAAATATTAGTGAATCTTGTGAAAAATATAATTTTTATAATTTTTTTTAAGGCATATAATTATGTTCTTTTGGTTTAATGAAAATATGTACACTCCAAGTCCTTCCCCAAAAAAAAAAAGTTTAAAATGTAAATGGCATCTTTTAAGTTTAATTGAAAATTTAATCCTTCTCAAAAAAAAAATTGAAAATTTAATATTTTAACTTTACTTTTGTTTAAATGAATCTTCTAAATTTCAAATTTATTCAATTCAAGCATTATTCAATTTTGTTAAAAAGTTGCCTATAAAATATTATTTTCACACAAAAAAATCTATAAAATTAATAAAAATATTTATAGACTTTTTATCTTAGAATTTTTTGCAAAAAATACTTTTTTTTCATTAGTTTTTTTTTTTTTTTGAGGGGATTTTTTTTTTCATTAGTTAACTGCATACTTAACAGCAATTTTTGACAAAATTAGATAAAAGGCCTAAATTGAATGACTTTGAAACTTAAAGGACTCAATTGAACAAAAATAAAGTTAAATAACCGAAATAAATTTCAGTTAAACTTAGAGGTCATACTTTACATTTTAACCAATAAAAATAAAAATAAAAATAAAAAACTATAAATCCCTTGAGAGTAACTAGGAGAAGGGTCCGCTCACATCCATCAAAATGGTAATCATTACGAGGACATGCTTACTTAAAGGAAAAAAAATTATATGATTTTTTGGTGTTCTCCTTCAATTTATTTGTAATCCGCTTCGTTAACCCCTAAAAGTTTTGTAGGAAACTTAATTTATTATGTTTAATATTAATCTGTATTTATCCAATAAAAAAAGAACTTATGTAATTCGTGCCACAGGATGTTTTTTCGTGTTTATTTCATAAAACAAAACTAAGGGGAACATAGGTTCAAGGAACTGCCAGTTAGAATACTATATAGAGAAGTCAAATAAAAAACATCCTCTAACTGGGGCAGAGGAGCATCATACAAAATAAAGGCACCATATTCAAAGGCTTTGCTTAGGAGTCAACACACCTATTTACCTTCCTGAAGCAATGCGCTAGCCTCAATTGGGGAATTTGGAAAAGCCAATAGCCTCAATCATTAACAAGAGAAGAGACTAGGCTATTAGGGGTTTTTTTAACTTGAAACTAGATCAATAATAGACATAGCATCCAATTCGACATCTATTGTTTACACAACAAAGGCCATCTCTGAGAGCCCAGAGCTCAGCAAGGAAGTTCGAAGTAACTCCACACCCATTTACACCATTATCATTATGTACAAGGCCTTATAGAATTAGATGGATGGGCAAGGATTGGTCCCATACATACGTTTTAGTGAGTTTATATTTTGTTATACATGTGCAAGCCTGAATTAGATGGATGGGCAAGGCTTGGATCTAGTGTTCTTGTACATACACTGGATCTATAAGGATGTGGACACATAGCAAGTGCTTGACATGTGTTCGTATTCAAACAGGTCCAATGCATAATGACCCAAGCCATTTCTCGAATGAATTATATTTTTGTTTTCCTATACAATAAGTGGAGAGGAAAGGTTCAAGTTCAACACAATACCATTGAATTATAAATTCTTCACAAGTGACAATTAATTGTATCTTAATCAAGGAGTAGTTGATAATTTCATGTTTGTATATAATCTGGTATATTATTGAATACTAATACAGAAAATTTTGTAAAAATCTAGCTTTTTAGATGGTTACGAAATAGATTCCCAATTTAAAGCTTTTTATTTATTTATTTATTTATTTATTATTATTATAATATGTGAAAGTTTATATATCATTTTTATCCAAGCGCAAATCAAGATTCATGGTGCTTGATTCCAAAGCTCTAAAATAGAATGCAAAGTTATCTTCCCATTTGGGAGTTTTGTTTTTGCTAGGTAAATTAGGGTGGGGGTTTCAAACTTTGGTACCTAAGCACCACAAGAGGCACATGAACCATTGGGTCTCTCATGAAGCCCCAGACGTTTTTTATTACGAGTAAATAAGACTACTTGCACCAAAGTAACTCACAAGGTAAATATAAACTTTTGTTAAAATAAAGTCTAAACATCACTTATTTTAATAATATAAATTTTTAATGGGTTACTTTTTTACATACTATAGTTTGTTTTGTTTATTTATTTGAATTCTTTAGAGTAAATTTCATTCACACCTCCTGAGATTTGGGTTAATGCTAATGAAGTTCAAGTATTTTCAAATCTAACCAATTTGGTCTCTAAAGTCAATTTAGTCCCTAAAACAGTTGAAAAAAAAATTAATTATTTAGGGACTAAATTGACTAGTTTTAAAAAGTCTTGGATTTAGTTGGCATTATAAGTCCAAATTTCAAGATATGTTAGTAAAATTTATCTAATTCTTTATGTTAACTTTGTTTCGGCAGGAAAAAAAAAAAAAAAAAAAACATTTCTAGAATTTTTTACCCAAAAAAAGAAAAAGTGACTTCCGATAGTAACCACTGTTATTCATCGACCAGCCATTGTCGACCGTAGTTGACCAAATGTTGTCTTTTTACTCTTTTTTCCCTTTCTTTTTGCTTGAACTAACCGTTTTTCTTCTCAATTCCACGTATATTTCAAACTTGAGGCTTATTTTTCCATTTGAGACTCCCAAATGGCCCAAATAACAGAAAAATGTTTTCCCACTAATTTAGGGTTTGTTATGAAAGTTTTTGTTTCATAAAATCAATCAATCAATCAAAAAAAAAAATTTGACCAAATATATATATATATATATAGGAAAATAAATTCAATAAGGACGTAGTGTAAACATAGGTGTTTACAACTTCCAATAAAATGATGTCACAGCAGATTTTTTAAAATGATTTCACATAAAAGAGTATTGACTAACAAACATGATCACAATCCCTTTGATGCGGCGTTTGGTATAAGGAAATTCACATTACTCCTGGCATTTAGATTCCTAAGAATGTAATTTCTTACAATTTCGATGCCTAGGAATGTAGTTATTTTTATGTTTGGTTTCATTGGGAATCTCTTAAGATTCTTAGGAATGTGAGATGATAATGTTTGGTTTATTCTTAGGAATATTAAATGAATTATTTATTTTTCCCCTTCTATCCTTAAATTTGAATGTAAATTACCAAGTCCTTTAAAAAAAAATCTTCCTCTAAATAAATAATGAAAAACAAAATATAAACTATTAATTATGACAAATTCATTAAAACTGTAATCTAACATTTTAAAATGACAAGTACAATACAAAAATAACTATTTAAATTCTAAAATGCTTTATTCTTTATAATAATTTTTAAAGGAGCTTAATCCATAACAAAACAACCTAACAACATTTGGGTTTATAAGACAAGAGAAAAGATATTGATGATTTGTTTTATATTTTATCTTAATTGCTTAAATGATATGGAAAAATGGTTAAAATTGTCAATTTGTACAAAATACAATTTCCTTTAAACTTGGGAATCTAGATAAACACCTGTTTTAAAAGGAATCCACATTTCTACTAAGAAGAGTTTAAAGGGGGAATCCAGATTCTCCTAGCATCTAATTTCCTAGCGTGATTTGCAACTAAACATGAAAATCTTTAAACATTCCTGAGAATCCTAAAACATTATGCCGTACCAAACGCCACATGAATGTATTCAAATATTAATAAATCAAAAATGGAAAAAAAAAAAATATATATATATATATAAACAAAAAAACAAACAAAAATAACTTCGTGCGTAAATCGGCAATCGGTTCTACAAGACTAAAAGACAAGCGGGGTCATCATCGTTGATGGTAGCAAAGTTGAATCAAATCTCAAAACCCAAAAAACATAAATAAATTCTCACACATACACATGAAAGAAATGAAATTTACACGGTTGAACTCAGACATCAATGATGGCGTAATAAATACACTAACTCCAAAATCGTCCATGATGGTCGTCTAGGCCAAGGATAGGAAAATGAGGAGTAATGAACGCTCGTCCATGACAGGCTCATCCATCCAAAATGATGGTTGGACGACCTACGCACCTTCCGAGCATATTTCTCTATGCAGGTCTTGGACGAGCTCCACATTCCTATTTCGTAGCACAAGTAAAAACCGAGGTTCATTGCTACAAAACTGCTCTCAATGATGGTTATGGAAAATAAGGCCAAACAATAATAACCTCCATGGCAGTTATGGAAATTAACTCCGAACCTTTCAACCTCCTCAATAATAGGGGAAGTTATCAAACAAGTAACCGTTTCAGATGCTATATAAGCAGTTCTCTACGCCAAAATAAGGTAAGTTTTTCAAACACTTCCAAATTGTTTGGAATTCCAGAATTTGAGTGAAAATACTAACTTTACCATCGGAGAGTTCTTGGCCGGTCCTCCCCGGTCACCTTTGATTGTGTGTTCTTATCTTTCAGGTTTTCTAAGTGATTATCTTGTCATTGAAGTCCAAAGCATTCAGTTTACTTATTTTACATCATATTATCAATCAAAAATGTCAAATACCCAGTGGAGGTATTCAAGAATATAAGCTTCTAAAGGAAAGTCTTGAAGTTGGTGGTGACACAGCTAGAATTTGAGACTATATCTCATTCTTCAATTTTGTCAAATAAGAACATAAATTTCATGGACTTCTTTTCTTTATGGTGAATCAGTGGGCGTGCAATATTTCTATTGATTTACTTAGCAGATTTGGTAGTCACTACTCACTATCTCCTAATTTTGAAAGCCTCAAGCACCACATCCGTGGTGGATCCTGCGGAAATTCCAGATTCGGGCAATGTCGCTGATGCTTTTGGGCTTAGCAGAGTCATGGCGATGCCAACAGCTTCTGGCTACAAGAAGGATATTGGGTTTTAGTTTTTTATTTACTGGTTATTTAACTTGATCAAAGTGTTTGAGAATTTGATCGTGTGTGGTCGTATTTGGATTCTTATTTTTATAAGTCTGATGCGGCAAACTAGTATTGGAGGGGAAAATAAGGGTTTTATACCACGTCTTTATCAAATTTGAACTCTATATAAATATATTAAGAGTAAAACTTAAGTACAGTACTTAAGTAATGTTCCTTAGGTTCATCTCTTAAGATTTTGTCATGTGGCTTTTTTCTCATGGATAAAAGTGTATTTTTTAACTTAAGTAGCTACATGACAAAATCTTAAGAGGGAAATCTAACAAATAGTACCTAAGGTATTGCATATAAGTTTTGTTCATATATTAATAACCAAAAGTACAAAGAAAATTCAATTAGATTTTAATTTAATTCTTAATTTTGTGATACATGTCTCATTTAATTTTTAATTTTATGCAAAGTGAATTATTAAGTATAAAAATAGAAAAGTCTAAATCCAATTAGATTCTAAATTGGATTTCAATTGGAGTTTAATTTTTCACTACGTGTCCATCTAATTTTTTTAATTTTAGTGACAAGTGAATTATTAGGTGCAAAAACTGAAGAGTCTACATCCAATTAAATTCTAAATCATATATATAATGAGAAACCATTACATACTTTAAAAATATATGATTTAAAGAAATTGTAAGCAAATACTATGTATAATTTGAACTTATTCTAAAAAAAAAGTTATAATTTGAACTATAAAATTATAATTGTTTTTAATTGTACTCGTGCATATACACAGGGTTACACACTAGTCTATATATGTGTGTGTGTCTATATATATATATATATATAGAGGTAAAGCTAAGAGAAAATTTAATTAGATTTCAAATTGTAATCCAATTAAAGTCTAATTTTGCGACATATGTCTCATCCAATCTAAATTTTTAAATTTTTATGCTAAGTAAGTTAATTTAGTGTAAAAATTGGATTTCAATTAGAGTTTAATTTTGCGCCACGTGTCTTATCTAATTTTTTTTTTTTTTTTGTGCCAAGTGAATTAATTCAATGTAAAAAACAAAAAGTCCAATATAAATAAACCTAGGTAATATATATATATATATATGTATTTATATTTATAAAACCAAATCTTTGATAAAATTTGATTAGAATCAAAATTAGATTTTGCATTTTTGTTTGCTTTTCATACAAATTCTATATCCAATTAAATTCTAAATCATATATATAATGAGAAACCATTACATACTTTAAAAATATATGATTTAAAGAAATTGTAAGTTAATACTATGTATAATTTGAACTTATTCTAAAAAAAAAGTTATAATTTGAACTATAAAATTATAATTGTTTTTAATTGTACTCGTGCATATGCACAGGATTACACACTAGTCTATATATGTGTGTGTGTCTATATATATATATATATATAGAGAGAGAGAGAGAGAGAGAGAGAGAGAGAGAGAGAGCTAAAGCTAAGAGAAAATTCAATTAGATTTCAAATTGTAATCCAATTAAAGTCTAATTTTGCGACATATGTCTCATCCAATCTAAATTTTTAAATTTTTATGCTAAGTAAGTTAATTTAGTGTAAAAATTGGATTTCAATTAGAGTTTAATTTTGTGCCACGTGTCTTATCTATTTTTTTTTTTTTTAATTTTTGTGCCAAGTGAATTAATTCAATGTAAAAAACAAAAAGTCCAATATAAATAAACCTAGGTAATATATATATATATATATATATATATATTTATATTTATATTTATATTTATAAAACCAAATCTTTTATAAAATTTGATTAGAATCAAAATTAGATTTTGCATTTTTGTTTGCTTTTCATACAAATTAAATTATTCATATTTTCGCAATTTCTTTTTTAACTAATGAGTATATTTTTATACTATTTTTATTTAGATATTTTGTATGTGAAGATCATAAATGTAACAAATTGTAATTGAGCTAAACAATCTTATGCACCTATCCCCAATCAATTTAGAAGATATTATTGAACTAATTTATTCTTTTATTTTGTGTTGTATTTAGTGGAATTTCATAAACAGTGATAGTAAATTAATATTGTATATGTAGTGTCCAATAGTGATTTTCAAAATTATGGCGTAATCAATACATTAAAATTGTAAGGAATAATCATTTTAGTACTTCCAAATATTCTGGTCGAACTAATGTCCTATATAAATAATAACTCAAACTAACATCAATAGCACCACTACAATTCATCATTCCTGTATATAAGCACGAATTACATACTAGTCTATATATATAATAATAAGTAAAACTAAGAGAAAATCTAATTAGATTTCAAATTAAAATTCAATTAGAGTCTAATTTTATGACAATGTGTCCCATCTAATCTAAGTTTTTAAAATTTTTGTGCCAAGTGAGTTAATTCAATGTAAAAATTGGATTTCAATTAGGGTTTAACTTTGCAATATGTGTCACATCTAATCTAAGTTTTTTAATATTTGTACCAAATGAGTTAATTTAGTGTAAAAAAACGAAGAGTCCAATATAAGTAAATCATAAAAAAAACATAATTTTTAATAATTTTATATTTATGAGCCTTTTTCTTTGTAGAACTAAAAACAATTCAAGTTTATAAGTCATATATATATATATATATATATATAATAAGTAAAGCTAAGAGAAAATCCAATTAGATTTTAAATTAAAATTCAATTAAAATCTAATTTTGCGCTACGTGTCCTATTTAATCAAAAATTTTAAAATTTTGAACCAAGTTAGTTAATTCAGTGTAAAAATTAGATTTCAATTAGAGTTTAATTTTATGGCACATGTTCCCTCTAATCGATATTTTTTAATTTTTGTGCAGAATAAGTTAATTTAGAATAGAAAATGACGAGTCCAATATAAATAAATCATAAAAAACATAATCATATATCTAACACTATATATAAAATTAGATGAAGAGAAAGTTTGAATGATTTTATATTTATAAGCCTTTTTTTTATAACTAAAAACAATTCATTTGGCACAAAAATATTATATATATATATATATATATATATATATATATATATATATATATATATATATATATATATATATATATATATTAATAAGTAAAGTTTAGAGAAAATCCAATTAGATTCTACAATAGAAGTCCAACTTTGCGTCATGTACCCTAAATTATTTATTTTTAAAGAAAGTTTTATTTCTTAATTTTGAAGTCAAATGTGGAATCACATTATAAATATCTATTCAAGTGAGTTATTGTGTACAAAAACCAAAGAGTCTAGAATTAATGAACATAAAAAATTTAAAAAAAATGGACAATTCACATTTTCTACCTAGTAATATTCTTACAATAATTTTTAAGGAGTTAAAAAAAATAATAATAAGAATGGTTATCAATAATATTTAAATTGTATATGTAAGAACTATACTATGCATCGTAATGTATATCTTTTAAATAAATCCATGCATATGCATGGAGTTACAAGTTAATATATATAAAAGCAAAGATTTCATGTTAGAGAATATAAGGTTGTACCATGTGGCGCATTCTTTGGAGTTCTCTTTATTTAGGATTCTAAATCAACATAGTTTGCATTTTTATCAAAGTATTAGTTCATTAAATTAGCCAATAGGTAAATACATATATTAATTATCTATAGTTGTGTATTAATTATTTATATCAAATGAATTTATATGACTATTTTTATAAACTCTATATAAGAGATAATTTTTAGTTGGAATAATAATAAGAAATTTAGAATAAGAAATTCTTACTCATGTTTAGTTATTTTGACAACAATTGATACAAAAACCATAAAAAAAAAAAAAATTAAATATTTTTGAATTCACTAAAATAAATCTTAGTCTTTTAAATTTTCTAATTCCTTTCAATCACATGTAATTTATATGTGTGTGTAATAGAATAAATATATTTATTTTGTTATAACATAATGAAATTTTAATATAATTTTTCTAAGATTTATATGAGAAGCAATTTTTTTTTTTTTTTATGTGAAAAACAATTAAAACACTATATCATGCAACAATTGAAGCAATGTCAAATAGAAAGGGAAATAAATTAGTAACACACCATCAAGAATGTTAAAAAAATAAATAAAATAAAAATAAAAAAACTGAAGGATATATACATTTTTTTAGTAGCTAGGCATGAAACATGCTATATTAACCACTATATCATGCAATTTTCAATTTGTGAACACTTATATATAGTGTGATTTCTGTTTTGTCTATAAGATAACTAAATATTATAATTTTTTACAAGGAAATTTATTCAAAAAAAATTTTATACAACAATAGTTGGGGGATCTGAATCATAAATGTCTCTCTTGAAAATTGAGGTTTCAACCAATTAGGCAACAAGATTGTTAGTAAACTTATTGAAATATCGGAGAAAACTAATAATAAGTTTTATGTCTCATTTTCATAATGGCAACCATTAAAAATAAACTATGAGAAAGAAGAAACAATACAGGACAGTAAAGGAACCTATATGTGAATTCTTAGCAATATTAAATCTTTTTTTTTTTTTTTTTGGTTGAACAAGGTAATATGAAATCAAATTTAGTGTTAGCTTTTGAGTTAAAGATGCACTATTTTATGACATTTTATTGGGGTTCAAAAGGAAAAAGATTCATAAGAGAGATTGTATGTGAGTTTACACAAGAATCTAGGAAGTGCAAAGAATTATCTTCAACAGCATGAAGTTTATAGCCCAGGTAGAGAGAGAATGATTAAAGTTTGGAGAGTATACACCAAATGGCTTGTGATAACCAAAAATATTATACAAATTTAGACATTTGAAGCATCCCTTTACATCCTTGAGTAACCTCTATGATCTTCATATTGCTCCATAAACTCATCATTAAATTTCTTGTAACTGTTCATGATTTCAGGCATTTCCTCTTCAGCTGGTAAGATGGTTGTCCTCAAGTGGAAGACCCTATATGGAATAGTAATCGATTAGGTACAGTTGTATTTAAGTAGCTGTGGGAAATAGAACCATAAAGTTGCCTAGCTTATTTAAGTACAATACAAAAATACATAATCACATTCCACAAAATAATTATTGTGTGAAAAACCATAGGGGTGGAGACTAGGGGAACTAATTTGTGCAAATTTTCTAAGAACTACACTTTCAATTTTTTTTTTTTAAATTATGGTTAGACAAATGGTAGTAGTAGAAGCATTGAAAAGAAAGCAATAGGAAGATGGCCTTTATTCTAGCCTCAAAAAGAAAAAGGAAGATGCCTTGGGAATATAGCTAAAGAAGAATTCAGCCCCACAAAAAACATATAAGTAGTTACCCTTCTTTCTGTCCAAATCCGGAGCCAGGGACGGTTGAAATGCCAGTGGCTTCCAAAAGCTTGAGACAGTAGAAAACATCAGGAACTTTTCCAGCCCTTTTGGCAGCCTCTATTGCTCTTGGTGGCAAGCGTATTTGAGGGAATGAATACATAGCACCTATAAAGCCAATTTTGTGAATACTCAAAAATAGTAACCAATTACTAAATAAGGAAAAAAAACATCACATGTACCTTTTTAAACAAAAAATTTACCTTCAGTGAAATTACAAACCACATTTCTGCAGCTATTAAATCCATCAGTCATTATTCTTGCTCTTCTCCTAAGCGATTCAATAATTCCTTTGCTGCATGTTTCATGGTTCATAAAATACTATTATTCATCACTCAAACAAACAAGAGGCCATCTCTAAATACCACAAATAACATCAACGATTCAACATTTAAAATTCGAATCATCATTCAATTCCTTTTTATCCAATTATAAGGAAAATTAAAAATTTTTAAAATTAATTTTCCTTCTGACTGCCATGTATTTAAGGCAACTGTTTTGTTAATGATTAAATACTGCTCCTTCAAAATGAAGGTAATAGTTAGACCATTCATCAATCATGACCATGAGTAACCACAAAAGGCAGAAAGATTTTTAGGTTCATATCCATGTGATCAATAGGAGGAAAAGCATAAACTTGAATCTTAGTGGCCATACCTTTCCCTAACAAACTGATCATATGAAATATCTCCAGGTTTGGGTGGGTTCACCATCAGCCCCATCTGCAAAAGGAAAAAGTAAGTAATTTTCTCAGTGAGATACTAGTTTGAATAAAGAACTGGTGGTGCCCAGTTCAATGGAGAATAATACATCACAAAAATTTGAGTTCAACTCACAAATATCTGTGCAGGGACATTTGGACTGAGTGATATGGATGCAACTTTATAGATCTCATCAACTGTCTGCAAGATTAAGTCATGATATCATTTCAAAAAGGAGAATGAGCATTGGTTGCTTAATTGTATTTGAAATTCATTGTATTTGAAATTCATTCTACATGAGTCAGAACTACCTTATTTAAGTCAGAACACTACCTTATTAAATCAACATGATAGAAAAACAGTTCCTTATGTTTGTAAATGGCATGAATTGGTATTTGCTAACAATAACTGAAAATTTCAGAGGCTTATAGTAGACCACATCTTAACATGGTTTAGCTTCATCTTAGTGCATTTTGATCAAGCAACTTCAGATAGAAATATATGTAAGATGTATCCATATCTTTACAAAATCCTAAATATGCAAAAAATGCTAGGTTTGCAACTTACGGGAGATATATATATATATATATATATATAGACAAGTAAAAAACTTATAGAAAGACAAACCTTGGGAGGAATGTTAGTCATCTCAAAGTAACCACCCCGCTGTCCACATTCACCCCAATATCCTTTGGACACAGTATGGAAAGAGACAAGCTGGAGCTCCTTGCTTATAGGCGGCCCCATATCCATCAAAACCTTCCAATTGTTAAAGAAAACTAGAGTATATAAGCAATTTGATAGTCCATGCAAAAACTCAGACACAGATAGATCTAACAGAACAAGGATATATACCTTTTTAGCACTAATAAAAGGGCGCTCATCCTGGTATATGTTCTGCTGATAAACCTCATCTCCAAGCAAAACTAAGTTTTCCTGGTTACAGTACTTCAGTATTTCTCTCAAATTAGCTTCACTAAGACACTGACCAGTGGGGTTCCCAGGATTTATAATCACCATAGCCCTTACCTGATCATTTTCCAATGTATATGAGATTTAGTTGTTGGTTATAAGCACTACAAGAAAGGATAGTTCGAGATTTACTTATTGAGAAGCCCGTACCAGAAGAAAATAAGGCATTGTAATATTATATACAAAATAGAAGAAGACAATAAACAAATCTTCATGACAAAAATAGATGCATATTGCAGGGAAAATTCTCCCGAGAACCATGCTATAAGTTTGAATAGGGCAGCTGGAAGTCAACCAGCTGACTTACATCTGATTCACTTAAATGCCAATTTATATTCAGAACCCAACGGTCCATCCATTCTTAATAAGTTCTCAAGTTTCACCTTAGTTTCACAATTGGATACTCACAGTTATTCCTTTAAAGCGAGCCTCAGCAACTGACTGGCGAAGGTTATTGACATCAAGGCCCCAATTTTCTGTCTCCTCTAGGAAATATGGGACAAGAGAACCACCAAATAGAGAGATTGCAGCTGAGTAAAGTGGGTATTGGGGTACTGGAACCAAAACCTAGCAAGACTCAAATATTAATGAAAGGAATAATCTGGCAAAACAATTGGGAGTGCAGAGAGCCCCCTGAGGTAACCAACAAGAGAAAATGGAAAAACAATTTAGAAAAAAAGAAAAGAAAAGAGAACTTCAAAGAAGAAACCATGCTTGATACAAGAGGACAACTATATACAGACTCATTTCAAAACAATTTATTACCCCATCCCCTTCACCACGGATGATAGTATTCAAGATCTGCATCACACCTTTGCTGGCACCATCCGTGAGATATATGAGTTCTGGGTCACTGTTATTAGAGTACAAAATAATGAACCCCTTCAGCTAACACATTGGTGACAGAAATTGAAAGCTTTGTTGTCAAAGTGAAAAATCAGACATATACAAAGATTTATAAGGGCCAATAGTACCTTGGATAACCATCACGCCTTTCAATGAACTCTGCCACTTCCTTCCTTACTCCTGGAAGTCCTCGGGAGTCACTGTAAGCACCTAGATATATAATGAAGGAATTATATAACTTTTAGTAATTCATCAAGAAGCCAAATGAACAACATTTAAACCAGCAATAAGATGTAAATCAATGAGGAGAAGTGGAAATTTATGACAGGAAGGAGAAAGGCTAACAGGAGCATAATACTAGGAAAGAAAAAGGTTTTGATAGCTCAACTGAAAATGTAGCTTTTAACAATGAGATAAAACCTAAATACCTAAAAAGATTACTACATTGTTATCTTAGATATTTCAATCCCTTTTTTGTAAGAACAAAATATGAAAGGCAGGTCAAAAGATTACCAAGACCACCCGTAGTCAATGAAAGATAATGTTTTGCTTTTGCAATTGCATCAGCAGGAAAAAGCAGTCCAACATTTGGATCATCTAGTAGAAACGGAGCTTGGCAAAGAGCAACCACCTGCAATAGTGCAATTCTTTGGTTCAATACAAACCATACTGTAAAGAACTCCAAAACAATTCGATTTGACCAGAAGTGAATATTAAAAGTTTTTAAAAAAAATACTGAATCAAAATATATGGCAATTGTGATCAACCTGGCGAGGAAAGGTCAGCGGCTTCTGTCCTAATGCATGAGGATTACCAACATTTGTGAAAATAATCTGTTGACATAAAAATAAAATAATGAGACAAAAAACACACACACAGAGAAGAGTGGCATTTAAAAAGAAGTTTGAATTATCTTCAAAGATAGCACCATATTTATCATGCTTTATTGGACTAAAATAACATTTAAGATAGGTACTACTAAATCAAACTCTTGAACAGAATAGAAGAGCCTAATGATACTGTACAATACAACGTACAATACAGTTGTGCTATAATCATATGCAAGTGTGCACACAGCCAAAACCTATTGGATTCTAACTTCAAATTAAAGCTACATATACAGTATTGACAGGCTTGCTGGATAAACCTAATGCAGATATTAGGATACGAAATGATATTAGATTGACCCCAGCAAAACTAAGTAATGGATTAATTGTTACTTATACCCAAAATTAGCAGTTTAGCAAAGGACACAACCACAATAATAATCACTACGGTCCAAAGCAATAAAAATTAAAATTAAAAAGAACATATGAATTCTGCTGACAAAGTGGAAAACTTTTGAAAAACTCTGGTAATCAACCCCCAAGAACTTTCCAATGTAGAAGAAACAGTAGTTACAAAAAATCTATACAACAACAACAAGGCCTTGGTCCCAAAATTTTGGGTTGGTTATGGTTCCTCAACAGATTAGTTAGGGCCGGCCACATGTATTCTTTCCTTCAGTCAATTTTATTTGAAGTTATACTCTATGTTAATTCTTTGACATGTTATTTTTTATTACTTCTACTAATGTAAGTTTTGGTCTTCCTCTACATTTTATTGTTCTCTTAACTTAGATCAACTCACTCTTTGTTACGGTGCATTAATTGCTCTCCTCTGAACATGACCAAACCATCTTAAACAACTCTCCCTCGTCATTTCATCAATAGGGGCTACCCCAATCTTTAAACGGATTTCCTCATTTCAAATCCTATCTTTCCATGTATTCCACTTATCCATCTTAATATTTTCATTTCAGCTACACTCATTAATGATTTTATGAATATATTGCTTCTTAACAGCCCAACACTCAGTACCATAGAGCGTAGCTCGTTGTATAGCATTCTTTTAAAAATAAAAATAAAATCCCTTTAACTTAATAGGCATTTTACAATCACAAAAAACTTCCGATGCGCTTTTCCACTTCATCCACCCTTCTCTTGACCATCTGGTCTTCCTGCCCCTTTGTCTTTGTTTCTAATTTGACTAAACTTACATTCCTTAAACTCTGTTTTAGTCCTACTTAATTAAAAACCTTTAGATTCTAAAGTTACAAACAATCTATACTCACAAAATTTTTGAACTCTAGACATGACTTGTAAGCCCAGCAAACAACCCATTTGCTTCCTGCCTCAACAGCTCCAAAACTCTGGCCTTCTTCTATAGAACCTCCTCCACAAACAAACTCACCCACTTCAATCTGGAACCCCATGCTCAAAAGATCTCTCTAGAGGGATACTACCAAACAGGTAGAGACATGAAAGCTATATGTGATTTGAGGGAAACTCACGATGAGAGATTTTCTGATAGTTTAGGCTCACGGGAATTTAACGCTCTCTCAATATAGTCTTAAAGTGATCTCTCTAATAAAACATGCATGTCAAGTTTTTGCCTGATTTAAATCATTGCTCAAACGAGCCCTAAAATAGCTTGAGCAAGTCTTCACGAACTCACAGTCTTCAAGGAAGCAATTGACCAATACATAACAAAATTACAAAGTATACAACCCTCACTACATCACATTTTTGGGTCTGGAATTTGCCAACTTAAACCTAGATCCAAACAATTTGACATTTCAAATCAGAACTCTCTTCAAGAATTTCCATGAACAAAGGGAAGGTTAATTTAGTTAAAATCCATACCACTCCAATAAATCTATAAGAGATTGCATAACAAGTTCACTGCCAAATGAAACAAATTGAACAAAAAGCTTATAAACAGCAGCACTAATCAAATCTCAACAACAAGGCGTAAGCAACACAAAATCTATTACTACATAACAGCCAGAGAGAGCGAGTATTTATACCTTCTTCCCCTCTTTCTGAAGCTCAGAAGCACGAAGATACAGTTCCCCTCTAACAGCATATTGGGCCCTCTTCACGTTTTCATTCAGCGACTCATAGTCTAATGCCCTGGGAGACATGATGAAGTAGTAACCTTCTCACAGATGTTACCCCTATCCAGAAAGAAGGTGAAACACAAACCTATGAACTCAGTTCCCTAACATGAATTTATAAATAAATAAAAAAAGAACATGAGCTAGTAACAAGCCAAGCCAAGCCAAGAAATGCCATGAAGAATAACTACATGGTAAATACTAAATAACATATTTTCCATTTTAATTGTTTGAATTAAGAAATATGAAGGTGCCTATATACACTCTTAAGTCTTTTTTTTTTCTTTTTTTTTGGGTGATAATTCGACAGTTAGTAAAGGGGGTTTTGATTCTTTTGAAACTTGGAGGTGAAACACGCGGAAGTGCCAATTAAACGACAGATATGTAGACAAACCCAGATTTCATGCAACTGATAAATTTGAAAACAACCTTTTGCTAAAGCAAAGATGGCAGAGGTCATTCATTAGGCTTCGGCAATTAAAAGTCACTCTCAATATTTCAATAACCAAATAATTAACAGACATTAAAATCACTCTCAAAATATTTAACTCTTATTTAACAATCAAACAGGGGAAAATAATAATAAATCCACAATTAACGCAGAATGGATGTTTAAGACTGAACAAAAAAATTGACTAAATAAGACTGAAAGAATAATGATAATATTCATGGTTAACAAAACAGTAAGGCCAATGAACAACAATCTCTATCAAACTGAATCATAGTTAAAACTGAACATGCGTGGATCCAAAAAGCCCATTTAGAACATAAATGCCCATATTCTTAACCATGAGAAAAGAAAAAAAGAAAAAAGAAAATCAAAGAGAGAATAAAATAAATATATACCCAATAAACAGTCCCTAATCTCAGAAACAAAACACAATTTGTTAGCGTAAACAACAAAATAGATTATTGAGATTGAAATAGGTACCTGTGAACTGGGTTTGGAGTTTTTTTCCGCACGAGAGGCTATAGCTAGCTCAGTTCATGTGCTAATATGGTGAACAGAGATAACGCACGCGCAAGTTGTGACTGTTCTATGTGTTCCGAAACAAAATCCGGAGTTTTCTTTTTCTTTTTTTTTCGTCTTAGCCAAAAGATATGTCATATATCACGTGGCACTATGGGAACGCAAATGCCAAGAGAGCCACTGAAAAATAGTGTGGATTATTTGGATTCTGTATATACTTAAAGCCAAACGGATAAAGCTCATGCAAGAGGAGTGGCCTAGCTTCAAACTATTAGTTCTTGGTTTATAATCCACGGGGTCCAATCTCTTTTGACACATTGCACCACATCCTTCACTCTCTTTAAATGTAATAGTCCATGTTTGTTTATCCAAGTCTCTGTCTCTGTCTCTGTCTCAATTTGGTGTGTTTTATTTTTATTTTTATTTTTTTTTTATACTTCTTCTTGTGGGTAGTGTGGTCATGAAAGAGCAATTCAATTCAGAGTGTTCAGGCTTATTTTGTCATGTTTCATTCACTTTCACATTTTCTATATACGCGGCAGGACTTTGGTTAGGTTAAGATTAGACTTAACCAAGTTTGGTTTATTAGCATTATTTGATGATGATAATGCTAATTATATTATTATTAATTCATGATCGAATCAACCAGGATAATGTCAAAGTATTAATACAATAATATGAGATATAGGAGTGGGGGGTGAAAAATAAGCACAAAAATACAGTGCATCCAACAAGAGAATTGATTATTGCGAAGAAAACTAATCAGACCCATGTCTTTACCTTTATGTCAGCATCTTTGATAGTAGTAGATTTGGACAAAACACTATTCACCCAAAAATAATTGACAAAACACTTAATTAATATATATTAAAAAAAATTATTATTCTTTTCTTTCTTTTTTTAATTAATACAATAAGATTTATTTGAGTATGCAATTAAGGACATCCCTTCCTAAAAAGGGAGTTGCCTTGGTTTGATAAACAAGGCATCCCACACTTTGCTTGAAAACACCAAACCAGGGCCACGCCAAATTCAGTAATTTTACTAAAATGACAATTGCTATAAAAAAACAAGTTAGACAACCTATAATGTAAGTAATTGTTCTAGCATCCAAGCTCCTTGCTCTTGCTAGCAAAGGTTGTGCTAGTCATTTTTCTTCTCAGCAATCTGATAATGCAAATTGATTGCCAACTGCAAATCCAATCTCTCAAATACTCCAAAACTACTTGACATTTGTAATTGCCTTTATGGTTTTTAGCAACAATCCTCTACACTCACAAGGTTGATCAAGAGTGTTTGGATTAATTCTCCTCTCAAAGGTGTGACACTATGAAGAGGGTGAGGTACAGAGACTACACAAATTTCCCTCTCAGGGATTAGTGGACTCTCATTCGTTCATTGATTTTTAAGAGTTATAATTTTGCTCTTATAGGTGTCATACAATTACAATTGAAATAAAGATAAAAATTTGAATACACAAAAATATGCAATTACAACCTGAACTTTTGACAAATAAATTAATTACCAACACAAAGCCAGCTACAATGTAACACTAATAAAATGTGTGTTCTAATTAACACAACTACTAAAATCTCTAATAGTTGAATAAGAGACCTGGTGATTAATCATTGCCTACACCAAAACCCGATTGATTTTTTTTTTTTTTTTAAGAATAATTATTGTCTTGATTTGATGATAAAAAGCACAATTATTAAAAATAGACACTTTCCGTTGAAACTCTATAAAAAAAAATTTTAAAAAAAACACTAATAAAATGACTACATGAGATGTAATTTAAATCCAATTAATAAATTATATAAATTATAAAATAAAAAATTAAGACATAAATGGATCATAGAAAAAGGCATATAGATTGGCAAAAATCTAGCTCTTTATTCGTAAACCTTTTTTTTTTTTTTTTTTTTTTATAAATAATATAAACCAATTAAAATCACATCCACGGTAGAAATTAAAAGGTAAAGATTAAGGGAAGAGAAATGCAAACATAAGGACAACACAACGATGTGTTATCGAAGAGGAAACTGAAGCCCTCGGTGTAAAACCTTTCGCCGTCCTCCAAGCGGTAAATAATCCACTAAAGAATGAAGTTGGGATACATGAACAGTAGAAGACCCTCCAAGCCTAATCTACCCAGTGTACCTAAGCCCTCCAAGTTTCTTACTCCAACGAGGTTGCGCGAACCTTTGTCTTCTTTATCTTACCGGATTCCGCTATAGCCCATAGCATCAACCAATAGTCATTGGTCCCTTCCTAACTGCTTCCCAAAGCACCAAATAGCCTTTTCATAGACATGGGTATGGTGAGAAAAGGATTTTAGTAAGAACCTCTCAAGAACGTAACAATGGAGAGGGTGAGAGTGTGAGATATGGGTATGATGAGAAAAGGATTTGGGTAAGAACCTCTCAAGGATATAACAATGGAGAGGCTGAGAGTAAAGGAATTTGAAGAGTCTCTATGTGAAAATTGTGGATGAATCAATCTTGTTTTTCTCTAGGATTTCTCTCTCAAAATTCTCTCTGGAAGCTTTCTACATTTCGTGGTATAAGGGGTATTTATACTAAGGTAAGAATGGAATGCGAAGAGTCAAGTTTTTCAAAACAAAGCTGGTTGGTGGCTTGGTCTCACGACTTAATTGAGTCGCAAGTTCAAGTCGTGAGATAACAAAATAACCAAGCTGGGCTTTTTGTCATGTAGTGCTCCAACTAGCATGACTGTTCATTTTCTCTGCACGCTTCACTCGTGTGCTGCAGTTGACGGCTTGCCAGTCGCGAGTCACCTGCGATTCCCAGCGTAAGTCTTTGCATCCTTGCACAATCTTGAGCATTTCTTCTCACTCTCTCACTCACTACCCTTACATGATTCCCACCTAAATACAGGATTACTAATTGCTAAATTACAAGCAAATTTGGCACGGAATAAAGCCAACAAGATGGTTGATTAAATTCAACCTTACACCCAATGCAATAAACTTCAGGCTACATGCTAATTAGGAGGTGGTTGCAGTCTATTGTTACAATATTAAATAAGTGATCAAATTCCCCAATTCCAAGCAACTTATACTTCTGTTACAATTGGTAATTTATCATTAATAGAGAAGGTCCTAATTTCAAACCCTATCTCCACTCTACCCCCATTTAAAAAGTAAACAATTAAATTCATAATTTTTTTAACAGCTTAAATCTTTAGGACTATAGTTAATTCATCACCTATGACATAAAAAATTTAACTGAGAATTTAATTTTCAAAACAAAGTCCTATCAACAATACAACAACTACAATGTTCCCAAAAGCGCTACTAGTCCTTACTCATTCCAACCAAGTGACACCTCTCCCCCTTTTAATGTGAAGTAAGGTCTCCAGCCAACTTTAATGGTCCAGAAATTTAAAAAACAATCTAAAAGTTACTGAACTTAGAAAAAGTAAAAGTCTAGCTGCCTAGCTAGTCATCCTATGTAGGAGATTTTTGTTGGAGTCATTTACTTAACAAAGAAAAAAGAAACGTAACTTTCATCAAGGGCAATTCTACACTTAAAATTAATATGAGAGAGAGAGAGAGAGAGAGGCAACAAAAAGCTTTTAAAGAAAAGGTACAAAACTTAATACTGATAGCTATTAGTAGTAGTTTTTAGTCCAAGAGAAACAACCAAAATAAGGAGACAAGAAAGAAGCATCAAAGAATTGGAAAAAAAGAGATAAGAAAGAAAAACAGTATACGAAGAAAAGTTTCTATAATACTATTACAACTATATTTCACTTTTATTCAACAATAAAAGAAAAAGTGTCCCACTGCATTTGTTTAGTTCTATAGTAAATTAATAATGCATTATAATATTACCATGCTGAAGTTCCACCAATCTCATATATTGCCACACAATTTATAAGTTTTTTCTATAAAAATTTGTACTAGCTTTAGCATTTTTCCCAAAAATAAAAAAAAAAAAAAAAATTCCAACCCAATTACCATTAAGTGGATTAAACATATATTTTTAATTATTACTATTTGATAGTTGGAGAGATTGAATTTAAACTTAAAATGTTTTCATTAGAAATGCAAAGAAAATATCGGTTAGTTATTTCAAAAAACTGTATTGAGCCAATCTTGGTAGAAGATACAACTAAATATAATAATTAATAATAATCAAATTTCTCATCGAAATTCAAAGGAAAAAGGAAAAGGATTAAATTTCAGGTAGGAGTAGTTGTCCTACAAGCAAAGTCCGACCATGACCACGACCACGGAACTTCATAGGCTCACCTTGTTTGTTCTTACAAGCCCATATTCAAAAACCCTCCTGAAAAATAAAATATTCAAAAAATAAACTGCAAAATTTGTGGAACTAAATACACCCATATAACTAATTGGCCAATGCAGCAAAACCTTGCGGTAACTAACCTTTTTTTTTTTTTCCTTTTGCAAGTCAATCAGTTAATCTTCCATTAGATTCATACCACAACCAAACACTCAAAATCCTAGTTCTAGGTATAAGTTTGAGAAGAAGAGCTTCTTTGTGACTAAATTGTCATATTGTAATTACTAAATAGCCAGTACATAAGAGAGCAATTACATAAAATGAGCAAAAATTAATTATAATGAACCTGCATATTTGAAGGCCAAATAGGAAATTGCAAGCGACAATGGATTCGGATATTTCCATTCTATTTCTTTTTGCTGAAAAAAATAAGAATAATATTCAACATTTTTAATTTTAGTTTCCAGACAGAAAAAGAAAAGATGAAGAATGAAAGAGGGTACCTTTGGCTTCAGCAATTCGAATGATGGTCTCAGCATTTGGTTGTAAGTTTGCAAATCATACATCAGGATTCTTTTCCATCTTAGTGGTGAGAGCTCCAATTGAACCAGGGTGCACAAGTATTTGTCTTCACAAGTTGACTGAATTCCAGCAAGAGCTATTGCAGGTAGGGGCTGTCCTAAAAGGAGAAAATGACTTCTCAAGTTTCCCAGACAAAATAGGGAAGGGAATGAATGTTAGGCAAGGGAAGGAGTATGTAGATGATGCTGTAAAACGCTTCTTTGAGGCTGGCCTTTATGCCAAGAAAATGGGAGGTGATGAAGAAAAAATTGTCCAAATGAGGCCCTCTTTCACTACAAGGCCATCAAAATCTCCAAGCAAAAATCCATAAAGAGGATGATGCTAAATGGAAAAAAAGTGATAGAAATATTTGTTGAGAAAACTAGTAGGTATCATTAGGTACATATGTACAAAACCACTAATAGTTTTCTGTATCTATTCAAATTAAAAGAAAGGTGAAAAAAATAGATAATGTAAAAGATAGATTACTGAATAAAACTATTTATTCTTTACAAGGCAGTTCTGGTTTAGTTGTGCTAACTTGTTAAACAATTGATTATGTGCCTAGACCTTACAAAGATTAGCACTTCTAATTTGTTTATGAGGTGAATTAGTAATTGTCTACTTGAGCCACCTACATTTGGGCAAGGGGCACTACTGAGTTATAGCTATAGTTACTGGTCCTTAAGCCCAATTTGCAATTTTATCTAGATCCTATTACTTACATGTTAGACAACACAAGCCCAAAAGAGTTTGGAAGGGCATCCATTCTTTTTTTAGCCCAATGTGCATCCAATAATTTGACCAATAAATCTATTGTCATGAGTCTCCAAATGTCAATGAACAGAACGATTTAAATGTCAAATTCTTCACAAAAGCAAAAAAAGTTCAAACAAGTTACATAATAGACCCTTTGGTTTCCTTTTTGAGCTCGTAGGAATAATATAATATTCATGGTTAACAAAACAGAAGGCCAATGAACAACAATCTCTATCAAACGAATCATAGTTAAAACTGAACATGCGTGGATCCAAAAAGCCCATTTAGAACATAAATGCCCATATTCTAACCATGAGAAAAGAAAAAAAGAAAAAAGAAAATCAAAGAGAGAATAAAATAAATATATACCCAATAAACAGCCCTAATCTCAGAAACAAAACACAATTTGTTAGCTAAACAACAAAATAGATTATTGAGATTGAAATAGGTACCTGTAAACAACTGTATCGGTTTTCTTATTCCTAGCAAAACTGACCGAGCCTATTCCATGATTACAAAGTTCTGCACCAGCCCAATGAGCAAAATGACCCAGATGGGCAAAACTTCACACAAACTCTCAGCCACAAAACTGAACTATCACCCAAAACCTTACAATAAGTAAATAAACACAAACCCAAAACAAATTATCGAAAATACCATGAAAAAAGATGCACAAACAAATCAAACAAAACCCACAAACAAATCAAATGACACCCAAACAAACCCACAAAAAAATCAAATAAAACCAATACAAAAACCTGAAGTTGAGAGAAACAAACCTGAAATTGTCGAGAGAGTGAGGGCAGGGGTTGTGGTGAGTTGCGGCTAGGAAGAGAGACACGGAGAGAAGTGGGTATAGTGGGATTGGGTTTGTGAGTGTGTGTTTGAATGGGTCGGTGGTGGTCGGTGGAGTGGAGATGGAGAAGGGCAATGGGTGGCTCAGAGCATGGCAGCGTCGTGGATCAAGAGCTAGCTTGAGAGTGATCTGAGAGTTGTTTTTAATTTAGGGTTTTTTTCAATTGTGTGGAATTGAGGGATTTTTTATTTTTTTTATTTTTTGTTTTACACCAAACTTATAGCTGCATTTGATAAAACGTAGCTCTATACATGTTTAAGCTGCGTTTAGTCAAACGCAGCTCTGTTAACATGTTGAAGCTGTGTTTACTAAACGCAGCTTTGGGATTTATTGGAAAAAAAAAAAAAAAAAATCTCCGAATGAGTCTATATCCACGTTTTAATAAACGCAGCTATATGTCTAGTGATGGAGCTGTGTTATTCCCAAACACGGCTCAAAGCCAACCTAGAGCTGCATTTTTGTAAACGCAGCTACAAAGCGCGTTTTTTTGTAGTGCATGGCTTAGGACTTGAATTTGAGGAGCCCAAGAGGGCACCACTAGACCCACCTGTTTAGTCCTCTCTAAGAACCCCTTGGGAAGAAAATGAAAAGGGTCATTGATGCTCTGGACGCTAAAGTAAGTAGCATTGGCTGCTTTTTCATGTGGACTCCTAACAACCCAAAGAAACCTTTGTCCACTCATTTCAAGTCCTAAGGCCAATTCATTTAGCTGCTCACGTGAAAGAGTACCACCACTACCAAATGAAACATATAACACTGACTCAGTTGGCTACTTATCCAACCACCTCAAACACTCAGACTCATCAACCCCACGATCTGAACCTGACTAAATTAGCGGTCCAACGGGGAAAACCGATGGCTTGCCATCTCCTCCTTCCTTCAAAGCTTTAAAAGCACCAGGCTCCAAATCTATGAAGCTAAAACTATAATTCCAGTAACAAGAGAGTATCGTTTGGTACTGAATTTAATCCTTTCGTAGGCCGCATTCTTTCTATCTTGCATTGGGTCTGGAAAATCACTCCCATGGATCGGCACACACCTAGGTTATTTTAGCGGTTCAGGCAAGTCTCTATACTCACAAGAAAACTTTTGATCAAGCTCAGGTATATAAAAGCTCAGCAACAAACCGTCGCGTTTGTAGTGTAAAAAATGTAAGACGAAACATCGAATTCTTTAGCCACATCAAAAGCATCCGTACCAAATACATCAACCAGCAAGGCCACTAGTCGAGTTGACTCAACTAAGACCTTGAATGAGTCTCGTAGAGCAGGGAGGGACCGTGTTAGCCTGAGTCTGATCTGGGTTTCAATTTTAACATCCTCAAGAAGGTCATCAAAGCTCACAGGAGGAAGAAAGATGGAGGATATGGCATCGAGAAGGGATTCAAGAACATCTTTTTGAGGTTTCATTGGTGACCCATCAGTGGTAATAATGAAGGTAACTGAGAAATCATGGTGAAGGACGAGTCGCTTGGCGAGTTCAACGAGTGGGATTAGGTGACCCATCCCTGGACTGGGCACAATGGCTATGTGGGGTGTGTTCCATGAATGGAGCTTAATTGTGACAATCAATGAAATGTTCTTATGCAACTAGAATAATTTAGCCTTCTTACGCAATAGCTAGGTTAGCGTAGTTTGACAACTAATGGGTTTGAAACTTTGGTCAATGATACGAGGAAGCCAAGGTATGCTAATTACGAATTACGATGAAGATAATTGCTTGAGTTTTGTGTACTACGTGGTTTATTTTATACAGGTGGCCATTGGGATGAGTGATCAGGGATTCGAGTGGGTGGGTGGAATTAATAAAGGGTTAATGAAGGGTTAGCTACTCTATGCTGATGGGACTACTATTGTACAAGAGAGAGAGAGAAAAAGTGAGCTTCGGAAAGGATGGAAAGAGTAGAGACTCAGAAAGGACAAATGGCGGGAGAGAGAAGAGACGTTGAGGTGTAATCACTTCAGATAGGCCCAATGTATTTCGACAAAACAATAACATATTTGGGACAACATAACTTAAACACCACTTCAACAACACACCTTACCAAATACAGAACTTAGTGTGGGGCCCACATGTTTGGACATTTAAACAACAAACAACTGTTCTTGGTACTTTTAGAGCACTAGCAATAGTGGTGCCAAAAAGCTAAAAAGCTATTTTTAGCACCACTACACATAAAAAAGAGGGTTGCAATAGTAGAGATAAAGGTAAAATTTTTACCTTCATTGCTACAGTGCACAGCTATATATGGTTGTGCACTATAGCTAAGAGTTAAAAAAAAAAATTTGATTTTCTATTCTTCATCCGGTTTAAAATAATATTTCTTTGTTTGTTTTTTTTTTNTGGAGGAAGGGGGGGGGGGGGGTGTAAAAAGACGTGTGGGTTTCCTTTTGTAGTCAAGCGGATTGGCACATGGAGAGAAACATCCTGAAAACTCTGAGGCCCAAGGTCCCTGACCCATTGGAGAACATCAAATGCATCAGCTAAACTGGAGAAGCGGCCCATCTGTGCTCCATAGAGGGCTCATTATTGTTAACAGTTCAGTGGCAATCCAACATGCACAAGTATGTGAGACCTTCATCCCTTATCTGGGCTGCAAGGGTTATTTATATATTCGGTGGGCCTATGAATCAAGTAGTTCTATCACCAGCAAAATTGCAACTATGTGTAATATGGGCATGATAGGATCCTCAGACATAGAGAAATATTATGTCCATAATACTTTTACAAGTGATAAGTTATTATGGGTTATTATTAGTAGACAAAAAATAATTTTAGTAGTATGTTTAAATTATAACCAATAATAATTTACCATCTATGATTATTATAACACTTCTCTTAAACATGAGATTGTGAGTTTGTAATTTTTTTTTTATTATAAATTTTTAATCTATAACATGTGCTCTTAATAGTTGTTGTTTATCATCAAATCAATACATCAATTGATTTTTAGTATAAGTGGAGATCAAACACCAAATCTCTTATGTGATAACAAAAAAAAAATTGTCAATTAAGCTAACTGAAATCTATGATTTATGAGTTTTAAATTCAAGGATATCAAGCAGCAAATATGATTAGGACATGTATTTTATCTCTAGGTTGATTTCATTGTTTAATTTACATATCAAATTGAATCCTAAGCTAAACTTGAGAATAAAGAGCGTTTAGCATCATGTCATGAATCATATCAATTTGGAATCTAGAGCCATTTGTTTCCATTCTCTCACTTTGCCTGCCAATGGTTCTGAGTTGAGAGTTGAAATTCTTATGCACATAGCTTCTGAATCCAACCAATTAATGAATATATATAAAAAAAAAATAAAAAAAGTTCAGTTTCACATTGGCTTGGATTTTTTTTTTTTTTTTGAAGAAAGCCCGGTTTGAAGTTACCTTAATTATGTAACTATTGAAGAGACCATTAATATATAGTTTTAGTCATATGATTTTCTTTAATAAGTCATGAGACTTGTTTAAATAATACACATAAATAATCTTATATATCGTCACCTAGTAGGTTGGAAGAGATAGTTTGAAGCTAAACTTTGTCCAAATTAAATCGATACTAATTTTCATTTGCCACTTGATTTAAACAAAGTTTGGCTACAAACTAATTTATAGCCAATGTTTATACTCTACTCAATATATTTTTATTAGATATGAATTTTGATAAATATATCATTGAATCACATTTTCCTTTTATATCCTCTGTGTTTGCAAAATTTTCAGAAGATTAAGATCAATAGCTATGTCATCAATCAAATATTTAAATTTCAAACTTTTTGTAGCCTAATCTTGTGTATTAAAAATAAGCTTATGGATCGATTAATAAATAATTTTCAATTGACAGAAAAACTTAACATGTATTGAGAATAGAACGAACATATTATCTAATGGTTAGATTTATAATTCATAGGTCCAATCTCTTTTGACACATTGCACCACATCCTTCACTCTCTTTGAATGTAATGGTCCATGTTTGTTTGTTCAGGACTCTCTCTCTCTCTCTCTCTCTCTCTCAATTTGGTGTGTTTTATTTTATTTTTATTTTTATTCTTCTTCTTCTTGGTTTGATAATGTAAAATTATCAAAAACTATCTGCCATCTGCGGACCCATGTGACACAGGGGTTTGGTGAAAAGTGTCAATACAATAATATGAGATATAGGAGTGGGGGTGAAAAACAAGCACGAGTATGCAGTGCATCCAACAAGCGAACTGATTATTGCGAAGAAAACTAATTTGACCCATGTCTTCATCTTTATATCAGCATCTTTGATAGTAGATTTTGAAAACACAGTCACACTATTCTCCAAAAAATAATTGACAAAACAATTGATCAATAAAAAAATATTAAGTGATTATTCTCTCTTTTAAAAAAAAAAAAATACAATAAGATTTATTTAAGTACGCAATCAAGAAGTCCCCATTTTGGGGAGTTTCCTTGGTTTGATAAACAAGGCATCCCACACTTTGCTTGAAAACACTAAAACAGGGTCATGCCCAATTCACTAAATCCACTAAGAACATAATTGCAATATGAAACAGCTTACACAACCTCTAGTACAAGTAATTGGTTCTAGTATCCAATTATGCAAGTCAATTGTCGACTGCAAATCTTAACACTTGGATACTCCAAGACTACTTGAAGATTTGTGATTGCCTTTATGGTTTCTAGCAACAATCCTCTGCACTTAGGGTTGATCAAGAGTGTTTGGATTAATTCTCCTATCAAAAGTATGACACTATGGAGAGGGTGAAGGAATATAGACTACACAAGTTTCTCTCTCAAGGGTTTTGGTAGACTCTTAGTCGTTCATTGATTTTTAAAGGTTTTAATTTTGTTCTTATAGGTGTCATACAATTACAATTGAAATAAAAATATAAATTTGAATACCCAAAAATATGCAATAACAACAAAAACTTTTGACAAATAAATTACCAACACAAAGTCAACTACCGTCTAACACTAATAAAATGATTACATGAGATGTAATTTGAATCCAATAAATGAATATAATATAAATTAGATAATAAAAAATTAAGACATAAGTGGGTCATAGAAAAAGCCTAGATTTACAAAAATTTAGGGGATGTTTGGTAATGTATTTTGAACAACAGTTTTCAACGTTTAAACAATATTACATGTATTTCTAAATATTTTTTTATTTATACGTATTTCTAAAAAATACACACAGGCTACTAGCTCTTTATTCCTAAACCTTTTTTTTTTTTTTTTTTTTTTGGGTAAAAAGGCTTGTGGGTTTCCTTTTGTTGTCAAGCGGATTGGCACGAAATTACAAAATAGAGAGAGAGACTTCCTTAAAACTCCGAGGCCCGAGGTCCCTGACCCATTGGAGAACATCTAATGTATCAGCTAAATTGGAGAAGCGGCCCATCCACAGAGGGCTCAGTACTGTTAACAGTTCAGTGGCAATCCAACATGCACAAGTATTTGACTGTGAGACCTTCATCCCCTATCCGGGCTGCAAGGGTTATTTTATATTTGGTGGGCCTATGTATCAAGTAGTTTTATCATCAGCAAAATTGCAACTATGACACTATGTGGACTATACGTATGATAGGATCCTTAGATATGGGATTCGTGAGTTTGTTTATTTGTTTGGGTTTTTTTTTTTTTTTTTTTAATAGAGTTTGAGCTTATGAATTCTGCTCTTAATAGTTTTTCTTTATTATCAAATTAAGAAATTAATTGATTTTTAATGTAGATAGTGATCAAACCTCAAACATCTTATTTAACAACAAAAGACTTTATTAGTTAAGTAAACCAGAACTTATGAGATCATGAGTTTCAAATTTAAGAATATCGAGCATCAAATATGATTAGGATAGATATTTTATCTTAGTTTGATTATGTCGTTTAATTTACGTGTCAAATGGAACCCTAAACTAAACTTGAGAATAAAGAGCGATAACAATGATGCTTTTATGGTCCTATTGTCATGAATCATATCAATTACAAATATGGAGCCATTTGTTTCCGTTCTCTCACTTTGTCTACCAACTGTTCGAGTTGAAAGTTGAAATTCTCTTGCACATAGCTTCTGAATCCAGCTATTAATGTATGAAAAAAAGTTTAGTGTCAAATGGGTTTAGAGTTACTTTCCTCTGACTCATTATGTGACAATTGATAAGGCCATTAATATATATTTTTTAGTCACATGAATTTTTTTATGAGTCATGTACCTTGTTTATAAATCGGCACGTGGTAGGTTGGAAAAGATAGTTTGCAGCTAAACTTTGTCAAAATTAAATATTTGACAACAAAAGGCTTTATTAGTTAAGCAAACCGGAACTTATGGGATCATGAGTTTCAAATTTAAGAATATCGAGCATCAAATATGATTAGGATAGATATTTGATCTTAGTTTGATTATGTCATTTAATATACATGTCAAATGGAACCCTAAACTAAACTTGAGAATAAAGAGCGACAACAATGATGCTTTTATGGTCCTATTGTCATGAATCATATCAATTACAAATATGGAGCCATTTCTTTCCGTTCTCCCACTTTGTCTGCCAACTATTCGAGTTGAAAGTTGAAATTCTCCTGCACGTAGCTTCTGAATCCAGCTATTAACGTATGAAAAAAGTTTAGTGTCAAATGGGTTTAGAGTTACCTTCCTCTGACTCATTACGTGACAATTGATAAGGCCATTAATATATAGTTTTTAGTCGCATGAATTTTTTTATGAGTCATGTACCTTGTTTATAAATTGGCACGTGGTAGGTTGGAAAAGATAGTTTGCAGCTAAACTTTGTCAAAATTAAATTGCGACTAATTTTTAGCCACTTCGGTTTGGATAAAGTTTGGCTACATACTAGTTTAGTTTATAGCCAATGGCTACAACTCCATTAAATTTGTTTTTATTGGATGTGAATTGAATTATATTTTATTTTTATATCCTCCATACTTACAAAATTTTCAAAGTCAAAGATCAATAATTATGTCATCAATCAAATATTTAAATTTCAAGTTTTTGTATTCTAAAATTATGTATTAAAAATGAATTTATGGATTGAATAGTAAATCATTCGATTGGTACAAAATTTGACATGCGTGTTAAAAACATAAAGAACGTGTAATCTAATGATTAGATTTTCAAAATATATAGTCATGCTAATTTTTAAGTGAGAGTTGTAGCCAAAATTTGTCCTATTGGTTTTGTCCTTCTTATTTATTTATTTATTTATTTTTATATAGAGTTTGGTTCCAAACTTAGTTGTGACCTTACTAAATCACATTTTATATAATTATTTTAAACAAGTCATATGCATTGCACATGACAGGAATACATATTATTTTTTTTATTGTTAGTTGTAAGCGCTAAGTTTTTTGTCAAACCTTATCCCCTGTTTTTTCACCAAGAGATCTAAATTGAATTTCAAGTTACTGGCAATTTTAACCCTATTTTTTAAGTTAGTAGTAACATTGAAATAAATTATAAAATATAAATAAATAAAACTAAATTGATGCAATTGAAGATAAACTAAATTGAAACTGGCCCTTGAAGCACCAAAAGTGCATTTTGCCTATAAATTCTGTTTAACGTAACCAAAACTTGTTACCATTAGTCATTGCACACAAAAAATGGTTGATGTGACGTTCTTCAATTATTGAACCATAATTTTAAAAATACAATACTTAGACATAACATGAGTGATGTGTGAAAATAATATTACTTTAATTATAACGTCATTTGCTTTAGCTCCACCAAAAATTATTGTCTATTTTAGTATAAGTTTTTTTTCTCTATTTTACATACTTACCTTTTAAAATACTTCATATCAAATTATTTATTTTATAGTACTAGGGCTGTACATGGTGCGGTGCAGTTGGTTTTTTGGGCATTTTTGGACCACACCTATAGGGGCGGTTTTCCCTCATTCCTAACCGCAACTCACCTGTGGAGGGGTGGGAACTGGTCTACACAAGGAGCAATGCAAAATACCAGTTTAGTGCGGTTAGTTCGGTTAATTCCTCATTTTCTCAGGAACCTAATACAATGCAACTAACAACCCAAACCACATCATACTCATTAAAATAAAACAAAAAACCAAATATTCAAAAAAAAAAAAAAAAAAATCAAAAGAAAACAAATTCACAATCTTTCTCTCAAACATACCCATTTCAAATTACAAAAACCCAAATAAAAAAACTAAACCAAACTTATAAAAGATCAGACAAAACCATCGAAAATAAATTACATAAACAAACCTGGTAGAAAGCATTACATTTGCAAGGAAGAGCATCTGAAGTTAGAATCATCACTAGAAACTCTTGAGAATATTGTGACAAAGAGGAGAGTAATATTTCTTTGTTTGTTTTTTTTTTTTTTTAATTCTTTTATTCTCCAAAGTCCAGACCATGCAAGCCTCTCTGAAGACAACCTTCTCTCAAACTCACTCTCTCAAACTCTCGCCTCTCTGTCTCACCTTCTCTCAAAACCTTCTCTCAAACTCTCACCTCTCTGTCTCATCGCCGTCAGCCCGACTCAATCCTTAACGTCACCAGCCCATCGAAGCTCAATGTCACTGACCCACCAGCTGACCCACTTCGTCGAACTCCCAAGCTGCCAATCCACGCCTTAGACCTATGCCTCCGATCTGCCACCGATCCACGCCTCTGACCCATCTCGGCCTTCTCTGATGCTCTCAACTCTCTCAAACTCTCTCAAACTCTCACCTCTAAACTCTCACCTCTATGTCCCGCTGCCGCCGCCAATCCATGCCTCCGACCCGACTTGCTTGCAAGTGAGTTGTCTCTGTCTTCTTCATCTACATGCTTGGGATTTTTTATTTGGGTAATTGGAATGATAAATTTATAATATTTGTTGAATCTAATGATAAATCATTGAGGATTGGAAAGTATTGGAAATTTTCTGTTTGCAGGAATTTATGTTTTTATTTTTAAATGTTAGTTTGGGAATTTTTTGTGTGCAAGGAAGGCTACAATTTTTTTTGTTTCTGTTTTTGCTTCTTGTTGATTTTCTGTTTGTTGATTCTAATATATTTGCATAGTTCACAAATTTTGGCTCAATGGTAACTAATTGCAAGCAAATAATATTGTGGGTTGAAATTTATTGTTAAAAAATATTGTCGGTTCTTAATTTAAATAGTTTCAACAAGGCATGGAATTTGATTTCAAATCTCTTATTGATTCTGTGTAAAATAAAGAACCATTCAATCAAATTGATTGCTAGTGTTAATTATTAGATTTTTTTTTTCTTTCACATGGCATGTGGTTGTGGCTTTAGTTCCTTTTTAGTAAATAATAAATAAAAAAACTATAGAATAATTTAATTGGTACATATATATATATATATACACGTGTGTGTGTCCTGATCTATAAATAAATACTTCAAAAACTAAAATATAAAAATGAGGGCAAGTTGTAGAATTGGTCAAATAATTTCTGCATTTATTCATTTTCCATGAAAGGAGATATTTTGTCTAATTCTGAATAAGAAATTTAATTGTAAAATGATTAATTAAACCAAATTATTTTAGAAATAAGTAAGTAATTTACTGGCTCTAGCTTTTGTTTTTGAAGCAAACAATACATGCTGAGGTGGGTTACTTCTAAACATATATAATAAAGTCTTGGTTTTTCTTATTTATAGTGGCTACAAGTCACTTCTTAAGATGTAAAGTCTTAACTGCTCTTGATATCTGATGAAATCACAATCTGGTGCATGTTGGTTTTCATGATTGGTGAATCTTTGGAATTAATTTATGAGGAATTGATTTTTTGATTTCGAAATTCTTACAAATAAACTTCAATCATGAATTCTAGTTTTAATGAGAAATTGTAAGTTTGGTTTTGAGATGCTCAAAAATGAATTTGTTGTTTTCTTTATTAGTGGGATTAAGCTACATGTCAAATTAAGTTTTTATGCATAATCATGTTCTATTGTTATACTTTTAAGTCTTTTAAGTTTTGATATAAATGTTAGTTTGGGAATTTTCTGTGTGCAGGGAAATTTACATTTTTTTTTTCTAATTTATACAATATTGATCTTTACTTTCAGTTTGCTTGGAAGTATATTGCTGCTTCTAATTTTATGGAGTCACGTAGAGACCTAACATATTTCACGGATATCATGAACGGGGATATAGAAATTGACTCAGAACTTTTGGGAACATCTCAAAATACTCTTATGTCAATTTTTGATTCTCCACCTCAAGTTGAAAATGCCTCTTCTACAAAAGGAAAACGGGGCACTAACTTTAGTGTAGATGAAGATCAACTCCTAGTGTCAGCATGGCTCAATATTAGTGTTGATGTCATACACAGTAATGAACAAACACAAAACACATTTCATCAAAAAGTTTGGGAATACTTCACACGGTACAATACATCCAATTCCACACGTACTGCTATCTCCTTGATAAGCTGTTGGGGAACGATTAATGAAAAGACAAATAAGGTATAAATTATATTGCAATAGTGCTAACATACCCATTCACCAATAGTTTGAAGATACTAATCATATTATATTTCTTTTAATTTTTTTAGATTGCCAATGCGAAGGCTTTGTATAAAGAGACCTTCAAGAAACCCTTTCTTCTAGAACCTTGTTGGCTCATGTTAAAGGACCAACCAAAGTGGGCCGATCCTAATGTAAGATCGAGAGCATTCGTGCCTCCAACTCTGGAGTCAACATCTATTGGCAAAGGGGTTGTGGGTCCAGACTTGGTGACACTTCCAATTTTGAGAGGCCAATTGGTAGGAACGCTGAAAAGGCCCAACCGAAGTAACAAAGCCACTGGAAAAGATGTAGGGAACTATTTGACCAAGAAATTAAAATTTATCGAGGAATCACAAGAACATGACAAAGAGAGTCTTCATATCAAAGCGGAGAAGTTGCGCTTGGGAGAGTAAAGGGATGAGGAGATAACTCGATTGGAAGAGGAAAAAATGTTTATTGAGAGGGAAAAACTTAGGATTGAGAATGAAAGAGGTGAAGAAAAACTTAAGATTAAGAAGGAAAGAGTCATGATTAAGAGGAAAAAATTCAAGATGCAATAAATGTTAGAGGAGGCGAGAATCATGATGAAAGATACAAATGCCTTGACCGGGGCACAAAAAGCTTTTTGTGAACAACTCCAAGAGGAAATCATGGCAAGATGAAGTTCACGTAATTAATAGGCTTGATTGCGTTTTGGATGTAGCTTCGGCCTTTATGTTTTTTGTAATGTTAGGAAAAGGTTGGCACATTTAGGTGATACTTTGGTAGTGGTTTATGTAAGACTTTATGTATTTTGGTAGTAACTTATGAGAGGCTTTCATGCATTTTAGTAGTGGCTTATATCACTTGACTTTAATCTTAAACTAGATGTATGTATAAACCTTTAAATTTATTATTCATCTTGTTTGTGTTGTGACTTGTGCGTGTGTGCTTGTGGGTGTAATGATTGCTTATGGCACTAAAAGTATGGATTGGTTATGTTTCTTGCATCTATAGTAATAATTGCTTTCCAATTGTCTTGAAGGTTGTATCCATTAATCGCTCTTTGTTTCGCAAGTTGCTTCTTGATTACTCAGATAAGGATGAGATAATCGAAGAACTTGTTATGGAAACATCACAACCTAAACATCGCTATATCTATGTAATCATTTGGCAGGCCATAAGAGGCTTTTTCTTGACTATTTTGCTCCCACACCAATATATCCACCCGATTTATTTCGTTGGGGATTTCGGATGAAGCGTTCTCTTTTTCTCAATATTTAATTTAAGGTAGAAGCTCATGACTCTTACTCTATCCAAAAAAGAAATAGTGCCAACAAACTTGGTTTATCTTCATTACAAAATATAATTACTGCACTTAGAATGCTTGCGTATGGAGTATCGGGTGATTTGATGGATGAATATGTGCAGATTGGAGAAACTACTACATTAGAAAGTTTGAAAAAATTTGCTACTGTGGTAATTGATTTTTTCTCTGAAAATACTTGAGAAAGCCAAATAATGAAGACATTGCTAAACTGTTAGCTTATGGCAAACGTCGAGGTTTTCCAAGTATGTTAGGTTCAATTGATTGCATGCATTGGAAGTGGAAAAATTGTCTAGCTACATGGAAAGGTCAATATTGTGGTCATATGCGTGAGCCTACTATTATTTTGGAGGCAATAGCATCATATGATCTTTGGATACGGCATGCATTTTTTTGAGTTACTTAGATCAAATAATGACATTAATGTGTTAGAACGGTCTCATATATTTAATGATCTTGCTGAAAAACATGCTCTTGCCGTACATTACTCAATCAATGGTCATAACTACACAATGGGATATTACCTTGCTGATGGCATATATCTAAAGTGGGCAACATTTGTAAAAACAATCCCAGCTCCACAAGGACAAAAGCGAAAATATTTTGCAAGCAACCCAAGAGGTGTATAGGAAGGATGTTGAGCGTGTATTTGAAGTGCTTCAAGCACGTTTCACAATTGTCCGTGGACCTACACGATTTTTCCATCTTGAAACACTCCAAAAGATCATGACAAGTGTACATAATTCTCCATAACATGATTATTGAAGATGAGTGGGATGATAATGAAGTGGTAGACTTGGATTATGAACAAATTGATGGAGTGGATAATCCTCCTATGCAAGTGTTATGTGAACAAAGTGATGGATTTATGGCATACATTGAGAGTTATGGACGCACCAGAGACCGAGAAATTCATTCTCAACTCCAATTGGACCTCATTGAACATTTATGGCAATTGCAAGGCGAGTCGTAGGAACTTTCTTTTTTATATGTTGAGAAGCATGAGTCATAGGAACTTGTGCAAGTGTGTGAGTTTTATTGTAATTTGGTTTGAGTTATGTATGTGAGTAATCTATGGACTACATTGTTCCAGCTATAATATGTGTTCTATTTTATATGTTTTCTTATAAAGTTCCTCCATTTCATAGTTTACATTGTTCCAAGATTGCTTCTGAACAATTGAGACGATTGTTTTAGTCAAAGATAAATTTGTATATATATGATTTGGTTTTTTTTTTTTTTTTTTTAAATGTTGTTATACTAGATGATAATAGGCTATCATGACGATTAAGAAATTTTTTTTAGTCAAAAGATAAATTTGTATATATATAATTTGGGGTAAAAACAAAATATTATTGTTACACTAGATGATTATTTGCTATCATGATGATTGAGAAATTGTTTTAGTAAAAAAAAATGTATAAGTATAATTTGGGATTAAAAAAATCACTTGTTAACACTTGACAATTATTTGCTATCATGTGGCGGAGGCAGCTCGGGAGGGGGGGGGGGAGGGGGGGGGGGGGCAGGGGGCAGCGGTGGTTGTGATTGTTGTTTATTGTAGTGGATATATTATTTTATTGTGTTGAAAGCTAAAATAGATCCATTGCTGCTTGATGTTTTGTAAAGTAAGTAGATAAAATAGATAAAGCAACTTTTTGTGGTGCCAAATAGTTAAATTTTAAACTCCAGATGCTCTTATAAGTATTCAAGCCATTGAGACACTACAAGAGCCGGTAACAAACAACAGTTCTGAAACACTCATACGAAAAGATTCCTTAGTATTGTGATCATGTAATGTCCCGTAAACCAGCCAGAACGAAGCATATTGCCATATTGATTATTGAGCACCCTATTGGCGACATGATCTAGGTACTGCCGCGTGGTGAATACTTGTCAAACGAAGTCAATAAACAATTTTATATATTCATGGAAAGTTCAAATATTTATTTAAACTAACATAGATTAGTAAGTTTGTGCATAGAAGCATTCTATAAGCTATGACTGGTTGAATTCTACAATGCCAGCACCACTAATAATTCTTTGAAAAGCTACCAAAGTATTACCATTAAAGAAATATTCTTTGGACCATGGAAGTATATGAAACATTGAAACCATCAACTGAAAATTTGAAAAAAAGAAAAGAAAAGGGAACAAGGCTTTCAGTAAAAAGTGCAAAATCATAAGGATGAAAAAATCTACTTGATGAGGGAACATTGTCGCTACCACCATTATCATTATCGTCATACCCAACTATAGAACTACCTTCTTTACATTGAAACTCAATTCAAAATTATTAACAACCGTTTATAACTTCAATTACTTCCTACTTGAATAATTTAAAATTTTCCTTCACTGCCTTGGCTGGCTTTGCAAACATGCAAGAAGCATTTAGAAATCCTACTAAAACAGCTAATCTTTCACCACCTATTTTACAACGCATGTCAAACCTCACTTGAACTCTTTGACATTCAGCCTGTCTTTGTCTTTTCTATGCTTTCTTTCTTCGAAAATATATTGGACAAATCTGATCGTGAACAAATAAGTAAATCACAGCCACAACAGCTGAGCCAATCACCTCATCATTTTTCCTTGTATGCTCAAATTTTGTCAAAATTAGTACCCTTTCTTCTTACTAAATCTAAGATCTCTTAACCCACTCAAGCATTGTTTACTTTTATGTTCTTCACATGTAAACAATCACTCAAACTTGTTTTCATAACTCATGTTTGTGTACATAACTCACAGCTTCTCTGGCCTTGCAACCCATCCCAACAATTTGCATTAAACAATCACAATAGAAAATTTTCCATTATTAGTAAATTTTTTTCATAATTTCTATCTACAAGAAGCTTCCACCATTACCATGTGTTTCCAAATAAGTTTTTATGCAAATTGTAATCTTACTAATTTGCAATTAGCATATAAGTACTGGAAATAACAAAATCTGCATATAACACATTGAATTCTTTCTATCTAGCAAATATGATACGCATAACAGTGAAGCCACAAAAATCCTACCTAATTAGAGCTTTGCAGGAATAAGTGCAACCAAATATCCATTCTAGGCAACAAAAATCTAGACACTAAGGTTATGTTTGATAACAATTTTTATTTTCTATTTTCAAAAACTTGTTTTTGATAATATAAAGAAAAAACAATTTTCTTGTATTTTTGAAATCAAAAACATGTTTGGTTAGTTGAAATTAAAAAATATATATATAGTTTTTCGAAGAAAAAAATAGAAAATACTAAAATATATTGTTACTAGAATTTGGACTCTAATGCTAACTCATTAAATAAGACAAGTTTATTAATTCAAATGTGTGTTTTCATTGACTTTTGAAAACTAAAAACTGAAAACAGCATTTTGCATGTTTTCAGTTTCCTTCACAAATTGAGTTTTGAAAACAATTTTTGTTTTCTATCCATTTTGGGTTGCCAAACAAGTTTTTTAGTCTCAAAAATAGAAAATTATTTTTTGGAAATAGAAAATAAGGGAAAAAAACAATTACCAAACATACCCTAAAAGAAAAACAAAAAACAACAACAACAACAAGTGAAACCTAACACATATAAATCTAGAAAAACAGAAAGACTAAAGCTGATTTCAATTAAATCATTACCCTGCCATAATTCAAAATAAGGAGCACAAAAAAAAAAAATACCCAATTGAAATTAAAAGGAAAAGTTTCATGTACTTAGCATGTACATTTTCAGTTGCGCAAGTTCATGTCGTCTTTCCGACATTGCCTCTTGCATTTGCACATCCTTGTCATTCTCAAAACTCATTCTATCTTGAAAGTTGAAACACCTAAGTAATTCCAACAAAACCAAAATATTTTTTTCTGAAATAATCAGTAATATTATTAACAAAATTGGAGTACAAACACAAATCCAAAAGCAACCATTAACTACAAAAAAAACTAAATATGTACAAACACCAAGGCCAAATGAAAATAGAAAATTAAAACCTACTTATTACAATCTGAAACAAACCAAGATAAAAACCTTAAGATTAACAACTTTGCTTCTATTACAAAGGGAGGAGGGGGGCTTATAATAACAGGGTAAAAAAACAAAGAAAGAAAGAAACATGGCAACAAGCATATAATAACAATACTCAATAGTAAGATTAATAGCTTTGGTTCTATTGGAAAAAGAATCCTTAAAATAACACACAAAAAGAGGAAAAGGAAAAAAAAAAATTCTTAGTTTTTTCTTATATTTTACTAACTCTTCAAAAAACCTTGTAAGAATACTTTTAATATAAAATTAACAAATTCCTAGACTAGTGCAATGAGTAAAAAATACTTTCATCAAAATTAAGAAATTGTTATAAATTTCTTATATTTAAAAAAGAAATAATTCTCCTTGATTGTGGTGTTACCTTTAATTAAAAAATAACAAACTTCTCAATTTTTTAAATGAGTAGTAAATATCTTCACCAAAATTAAGAAATTGAATTGACACATGCCACAAAATCAGAACTCAATTGAAATCCAATTTAAAAATCTAATTGAATTTTCTCTTAGTTTTGGCTTAATTTTTTTTTTTTTTGTAAATATAGAATAATTAGTCGATAACTTGTGCATATGCATAGTACAATTAAAATAATCATAATTACACACACATATATATATGGTTCAAATTATACCTGGTATAAGAGTTACATACTTTTTAAGCCACACTATATATATATATATATATACTCAAACTCTCCTTTTTTTATAGTTTTCTTTTGTTTATTGGGTTTTTTTTTTTTTATAGTTTATTTATATTACACTTTTCATCTTTTACACAACATTAACTCACTTAGAATATATATATATATATATATATGTTAAAGTTGAGAGAAAAATCAATTAGATTCTAAATTGGATTCTAATTTTTGTCTAATTTAATTACTTAAATTTAGCAATAAATAAATTGTAGGGGCATTTTTTGCTTCAAAGGAAACTCATGTGTAACCAAACTAGTGGTACTCTAATGCCATTGGTTCATGCCTTATAAGGTGCTAAGAGGAAGGAAACCCTTCCAATGTGGGACAAGAGCAAAAATTTTGCCTAAAGGAGTACACATGAGTTTCCTTTGAAGCAAAAAATGCCCCCACAATAAAAGGATCCTTTTATTGTGGGGACATTTTTGCCTCAAGACCAAGAGTTGCACATTATAATCTGTTTTGGCTTCAAGTCCCACATTGGAAGGAAAGCCTTCCTCTCCATGCCTTATAAGGGATGACCAATGGTTGAAGAGTACCATTAGTTTATTTAACCAAACTAGTGGTACTCTAATGCCATTGGTTCATGCTTTATAAGGTGCTAAGAGGAATGAAACCCTTCCAATGTGGGACAAGAGCAAAAAATTTGCCTAAAGGAGTACACATGAGTTTCCTTTGAAGCAAAAAATGCCCCCACAATGAAAGGATCCTTTTATTGTGGGGGCATTTTTTGCTTCAAAGGAAACTCATTTAACCAAACTAGTGGTACTCTAATGCCATTGGTTCATGCCTTATAAGGTGCTAGAGGAAGGAAACCCTTCCAATGTAGGACAAGAGCAAAAATTTGTCTAAAGAAGTACACATGAGTTTCCTTTGAAGCAAAAAATGCCCTCACATAAATAAAATTCAATTATTTAATCAATACCAAATGGCCATTACATTTTATAATTCCAATCAATTTGCCTATTTGGAAATTTGAATATAACTTTTTTAGAGGAATTCTCTTTTGGGAATATAAGTATACAACTTGGACATATTTTTGGGTAAATTATTATTTTGATCCCAACATTTGAAAAAAAAAAAATTCTTATGTAACTGATAGTTAAAATAAATTATTTTTTTAATGCCACATAGACAGCCACTGCCACCACATGTCATAAACTTAATAGAATGAAGGTGAAAATATACTTTTGGTTCCTACATTTTGAGCCAATTCTTATTTTGGTCCCTAAATTGATTTTGCGCCTAAATCAGTCCTTGACTTTAGAAAATCATTTCTGTTTGGTCTCTGCCATCAGCTCACTAACAGAAAAGTCCTAGGTAGCAAATAGAGGTCTTACGTGTCAAGGCTACTCATTTAAATAATATTATAATTAACCTACATGCACCCCTTACACCCACATGACACTCACGTGACCCAGCCCGTCATCTTCCCATTACTTAGCCCACCATATGACCTTCACGTGACCCCACTCCTCGACTACCCTTATTGATGTCAAAACTAAAACCCCCAAATTTCACTTGAACCCTAAAATCCCCAAATCAGCTCGTCTTCCTCCTCCTCGTCCCTTAGAAAACTCAAGCCCATTTCCCTAAAAACCTAATCGATGAAGTGAGACACTGATTCCCTGAAAATTAACAGTGAATCAAAATAGAGAGAAGGATTTTAAGTTCGAACTTGAGAACGATAATGTGATTGGAAGAGGGAGAACGTCGCGATTTCAAGTTTGAATCTATCTTTAAGTTTAAAGTTTGAATCTAAGAACAATAATCTGGTCTAAGTTTAAAGTTCGAAAAGGTATCTCTCTCTCTCTCTCTCTCTCTCTCTTGCTTTCTCTCATTAACTTTTAACACTTTCTCTCTATCTCTGTGTATGTATCTCTGTCTCTCCCATCGATTAGGGACCACACTTTTCAAACTTTAATATGCTTTTTATTTGTATAATGTTTTCTTTTCTTTTTTTTATTTCTTTTTTCTTTTTTCTATTTGGCCTTTAGGGATCAAGGTGGTCCGTGTGTGTTCCCTGTTATCAGTAAATTATATATATATATATATTGTTTTACGTTCCATGTTTGAGGATATTGCTTTGAATGTACAGTGTCAGTGCATGTTTAACTGTCAGTTGAGTTTTGTCTTTATTGGATTAAAATATGTTGACTATATAATTCATACATGCAAAATGGACGAGTTCTTTACTCTGTATGTGCATCATAGTGGGTATTTCAGTGAAAATTCTCAGGAGTATATAGGGGGTGATATGGGGGTAGTAGATGATTGTGATCCTGATAAGTGATCTAAAGTAGAAATTGAGTCTATCTATAAAGATTTTGGGTATACATCTATTAGTAAACTGTGGTATAAAATGCGTGGGGATAAAAAAAAAGAGGGGAGGATGTTCCACTTGATTAATGATGATCATGATGCAATTTTCATGACTATTTTGGTGAGGAGTCATGGACAAATTCATGTATATGTAAAGCATCCAGTACATGAGCCTATCCTTATTAATGGTGGTAATGGTGTGACTCTGGATCTTGTTGTAGAGCCTGAGGATGTAGAGCCTTTGGACGTTAGTGAACCTAATAGGTACACTCCTAGTGAACCTAAACTTGCTTATGATGGTTACTATAATGGTCAAGGCTATTTTTGTAGTAGTGATTCTAATGATGATGATAAGTTCTATGATGGTGATAATGATTTTGATGGTCATCAGTACTTCTATGAGGGTGATAGGGATGATAGAGATGGTAGGGATTGTGGTGTTGATGATGAGGGTGGTTGGGATGGTAGTCATGATAAGAGTGGTATGGGTGCTGCTGATGGCAATCTTGATTGTAGCTGGTAAACAAAGTGATTCAGATGTTGAAGTACTTGGATGCAGGAGATCAGGTAAGGAACCAATTGTTGAGGAACCACAAGAGGGTGGGGCTGTTACCACTGATAGTAATGACAGCAATGGGGATAGTGATGTGGAAGGGGCTAGACAAATGAACCCTAACCAGAGGTATGTGGGTGAAGATAGTAGTGACAGCTGGGACACTGAGGTTGTGGTGCAATTGCCATATCAGATGAGTACTGGTGTAATGAACTCAGATTACTCAAGTGAAGAGCTATTAAGTCTCACTGAGTCATCATTTGATAGTGATGATGACAATGACAGTGAGGGTGATGGTGATGATACTTCTGATCGTGGGCATGTGGATAATGTCACCAAGGAGAACAGGTTTCTAGTGTTTAGACTAGTTTTTTATCTTGAACACATTAGGTTTAAGAAGAACATGTTGCTTATTTCAACTAAATAGTTCAAGAAAGCTATCACTAAGTATGTCGTGCATGCTGGATGGGGGGTGAGGTTTGTGAAGAATGATAAACTAAGGGTTAGAGCCAGGTGTCAACCTCCCTGGAAGTTCACAACTTACTTAGCAAAGATGTCAAGGGAGATGAGTTACGAGCTTAAGACCCTAAACTTGGAGCACACATGTACCAAGAGCTACAAAAACTCAAGGTGTTTTGCTAAGTTCCTTGTAAAAAAAGTTGATGAAAAAGGTGAAGAGACAACATGATATCAAGCTGAAGGACATTCAAGATGCTATGCATGAGAAGTATATTGTGAATATTAATGTAGGGAAGGCCAGCAAGGCTAGGGAAAGGGCTCAATAGTTTGTTGATGGGTCTGACATAGAGCAATACAATCAGCTTTGGTATTATTGTGCAGAATTGAGGAGATCCAATCTTGGTAGTATAGTTCTAATGAAGACTCACACTTTTAATGAGGGAGACCTGGCAGCTGAGATGGAGTAACAAAATGGAGTGCCCTATTTTGAGAGATTGTATATTTGCTAGGCTGGGTGTAAGAAGGGATTCTTGGTAGGTGTAGACACCGCATTTTATACCCTTTACAACTCGAGCCCCCATTCCCCAATAATGTTAGAATTCTAAAGCCCAAGGTTTATTTAAGGCCCAGTCAGATAAGAATTAACTTGAGGAAAGTGTTTATGGAAAACATAACTTATTTTTGGACTACGTGTCCTCAAAAAAAAAAAAAAAAAAAAAAGAGAAAGAGACTATGTGTCGATTTGGAACAACTTATTTAGATGAAATTAAAAACTTTTTACTAAAAGTGTAAAAAAAATGTTAAAAAATAAGCTAAATAGTATAGTGGGACCCATGAATAGTAGCAAAAATAAACTGAAAGTGGAGATAAGCTGGAAAATTCAACTCATCCCAAACGCACACTAAATAAACTATTTTGGGGGAAAAAAAAAAGACTGCGAAAAATATGCATTATGGAGATTTTGTGTGGCCCTATTAATGTACTGCCATCTATTGTAAGTTGCTCTTGTGATCCTTGTTGTTTATCAGTTGGAAGTAAATTAATTAATTTGCAGGTCTTAGTTGAGATAAGCTCAGATGTGTCCCTAGAAGCAATGGGCTTCATTTTTTTGTGGACAATAAAATCAGGGTTTCAACTTACAACAGGGTGATGAAAATTTTCAGATTCCTAGAATTGTTGGATTATCATCCTCCCCATAAGTATGGGGTGGTTGGGGATTCAAGTTGCCCTGGGTCCATGAGTAAATACTTGAAATACTTGACAGAATGGTTTTGTTATTAAACAAATTTTAATATATAAATAAATAAATAAACCAAAATTCACTATGTGCATCATTAGCAAAGAAATCCATGACGATGACTCCACATCATGGTATGATCAGCCAAAGGCATAGCTAGGAATAATTACTTGGGAGGGGCCAAATTGTAGTAGAGATATACTAAATATAATTCATAAGTCTATTGAATATAAAATTATCAACTTTGATATATCATCATATTCTTGAACGTTAATGAATATAAATAAAAAAATTAAAAATTAAAAAAAAAAAAAAAACTGCCTAGTTCAATGTAGACATACAAAATATCCAAAAAAGAACATTCACATCAAATCATGCCTAGTAGCGATTTTTCATGAAATAAAATTCATCCATTATCATCTCTATAGTGAAATTCCTTGCGATTTCCTTCTTTATATAAACTATATAGGGGTGTCAAATGGGTGGGTTTTGGTGGGTTTGGGGTGGGCATAATTGGGTTGGGTATATAAAACTGATTTACCCATTAAAACCCATTTAACTAATTCCTTTTAACCCAAATCCAACCTAACTCAATTATTACAGGTAAACCCCAACTTACCCAATTACCCAATTATCAAAATTACCTAAATGCCATTAAAGTGAAAACCCAACACCTTCTTAAATTCCCTTTTCCACTCTCTCTGATCTTCATTCTTGGGATTAAAAAATTCCACATCAGCATGTCCACGTCAACAATTATATTAAAAATTCAAATAAAAAAATATTTTCTTTTCTTTTCTATTTTCTCTCACTTTCTTGCCAACCAAACAGTGCAAAAAATACAAAGAAAATATCATTTCCAGTTCAAAACTTTCCCGGAAAAAAGAAAAAACTTTACTTTACAATGGCCTCAGTTGGATACGAAGAAGAGAGGAGGAGATTGTGGAATGAGGCTTGGGATGAGAGAAGCTTGAGAAGCTTGGCGTTAGCAAGGCGGAGCTCAGCGTTCTCGTGGCGGAAAGACTCAGCCTCAGAGAGAAGATCGATGAGGCGAGCTCGGCAGAGATCGTAGTGGTCGTTGAGTTCTTGGTCCTGGAGGATCAATCGAGCTTGGTTAAGGCAGTTCTGAGTGGACGAAACGGCGTTGTCGATGGAGGAGGAACACGTGGAAAGGCCGCTCATGAGGGAGATCAAGGTGGTGGTGGTGGTCGATAATGGTGATTTTGGCGAGAAAATAGAGTGGTAGAGGGAAGCGAAGTCGGTGTCGAAGTTTTGGTTTTCGAGGTGAAGAGTAGTTTTGACAGTTTATTCACACGGTGGAGATGATGTCGCGGTGGTCGTGCTGGTGGTTGATGGAGGAGACGCGTCGTTCTCCATGTGTCTGAAATTTTCCCGAGAAACAAACAGGGAAAAGAAAGTGAAGGTCTTTTTTCTTTTTCCTTTTTTCTGGGTCTCTGTTTTCTTTTTCTTTTTTTTCTGGGTCTCTTTTTTCTTTTTCTTTTTTCTTTTTTTTTTTTTATGGGAAGGACATGGTTGAATTTGGGTAAATTGTTTTTGGGTTAAATGGGGCTCATTGGGTTTTTAGTTAAAACCCAATAATTATTGGGTCTAATTAGATTGATACCCATTTAACTCAACTAATAATTGGGTGGGTTTGGGTTTGTTAAGGGTCATTTTTTGAAATAAGCAGAAGGCAGCCCAACCCAAAAATATAGGCAGCAGATAAGCGGCAGGCTAAGAAAAAACCAATAGGCTCAAGCAGCAGGAATAATGGATCACAGGCTCTTAATATGAATTAACGGGTCTTGAAGGAGTAAGTGGGCCTAAAAAGGCCCGGAAAGAGAGAAAACAGCACCCATGGGTAGTGTGTGGTATGGAAAAGTGAGAATGGGCCGCGGCAGGCCCAAAGTAATAAAAACAAAGAAAGTAGGGGATAATGGCAAGCCCATGAACCCCAATGATGAGAATGAGGAAATTGGGCCGGGGAATCCCAATTGAGTTAGTAAATATCCATGGGATGCAAAGTTAGTAAATGGACAGAGGAAGTCCAAATGAAGTAAATGGGCCAGATAAGCCCAAGTGAAAAGAGAGGGACATTGGAGCCCACGAGCGAGAACACCAGTGGTCATATTAAGCCACTGGGGGAAAGAAAGGAACGGCAGGCCTGAAAAGAGGCCCAGCAGGAACAAAATCGCCACGGCAGGAAAGGCCGAGTAATACGGTGGGAAGCTAAGGCAATTAAAGAATTGGGCTGAAGAGAACACAAAGCCCAGTATTCAGTAAAATCCAGACCCTATGAGGGTGGGAGATCAGAGTAGCAGCTCGAGAAAAGCCAAGAACGGACGACAGGCAATACAAGCAAAGTGTCCAGTACACGGCGGATGCATGAACAGCAGGCAGATTTCATATATAAACACGCGCAAGGCCCAGGCACCACCAGCCTGTACCCAGCCAATACAGGACGTGGTGGGGTCGTGGGTCAGAGGTAAGAGGGCATGGTTTGGATGTGGGTAGAGGGGAAGGCCTGTTTTGAGGTTCCTGCTCAAGCTCTTTTGGGGGATACGTCCTGCTGGGATGACATACTACCCAAAAGAGGCAAGGCTGAGTTGGAACCAATAGGTGCATGCCATGAGGGATAGAGAGAGAGAAACATCACCACGGCAGACTAACGGACAAAAAGTTGTCTGTGTCTGTAACAGAGGAACTCGCAAACGGAACAATAATGTCGGCAAGTATGCCCAGGCTAGATGAAAGTGGTTAGGGGGTAGAATAGTAAAATTAGTCATGGCAGGCACTATAAAGGAAGCCTTTACCGTGTGTAAAAAAGGGGGAGAAAGCACAAGAGCAATACAACACAACGTAAAGGAAAATACTCTGTAACATACTTAGAAAAACAGAGGAGCATAATACTAAAAACCACTATTGTGGAAATCACTAAGAAAAGACTAGAAGAAGAAGAAAGAAAGAGAGAAAAAGAGCAAGTGTTAGTGGCATGCACCGATAGGCCCCTTCCCTTCTTTCCCTCTCAAATCCCTGCTCTCTTCCAGAATCGTCCTGGGCATTGTCCATTCGGGTCCGCCTCCCTCAAACCCATTAATTTCTACGATAGGAATTTCTTTTTCCTCGGAGGTTAATCGTTTTTCAGAAGAGGCGTTCTTCCTCCTTGATCTTGCCCCCGTGGACCAAACTGGATTTATTCCTTTTAATCGTTGATTAATCTTTGTTACCATTTGCCCTTACTACTTTATTTGTCAAAATTATTCATATTATTGTGATTATGGATCATTCGGTCATTCATTATTAAAAGAATTATCTGGTCATTCCAGAATATATATTGCTCTGTTTTTTTTTTATCAATTATGTCTGTCTGCCGCAAACTTCTTTGAAACAGCATTGCCTACCGCAAACACTCTCCTGGCAGACAGGGCCTAGTTTGTGCACAAACCGGTCAAGTTGAGTTTCAGTTGGACCGGTCTCGACTCCTGCAACCCAGAACACTTGGGCCTATAACCACGAAAGGGGCAGCCTAGCCCAACATAGTAAAAAAGGCCCCTACATTAAATTGGCGACTCCGCTGGAGAGTTGAGAAATAGTTCAAGGATAAGAGCCCTCACAAACAAATGCCTCCAAAGTCCAGGACTACACGCAACATGAGTGCTGTACCCTCACAAGCAGAGTCCAGGCCTATAACGCCCCACCAACCACAGCCTAATCAGGCAGAAGGTGCTAACGAGATGGGGGCTGGACCCCAACCTCCTCCAAGGATCCCCGCCAACAACGCCAACACCTTTGTGGAAGTTTTGCAAGCTCTATAGCATTCGCAACAGCAAATGGTGGAAGAAATTTGTCAGTTAAAGATGGATAGAACAAAGGAGAAGGGAAGCCAGGATGATCCAGAGCATGTGGCAGAACAGACACTAGTAGAAGGTGTCCCACAGAATACGGATCAACGTTTTATTACTATGGCAGAAGTAGCAACTCTCCTGGAGCAAGAGAGAGCTAGAGGACCAAAGGAGAGATTCTACGCACGTAGACCCCCATACCCACTAAGGGTGCTCAATAAACCATACCCCGAGAGGTATGAATCGTGAGTCTTCGCACAATATGATGGCAGGAAGGGAAGTGTTGTAGAACACGTAAGCAAGTTCATCGATACGCTTGGCCCTTATGTCGCAGACGAGGACTTGTGTCTTCGAGAATTTTCTAAATCATTGTGTGACCGGGTTTATACATGGTACATTGGCCTAAAGCCAGGGTCAATCCCAACATGGGATGATATTGTGGATGTATTTTGTACCAAGTACTTCCACGGAGAAGAAACAGTGACACTTGCAACACTGCAAGTGACCAAGCAAATGAATGGTGAAGATTTGATGGAGTACATCAAGAGATTTAGGGACATAGCACTCGACTGCTATGACCATTGCGAAGAAAGGACGTTGGTGGAGATGTGTATGACGAATATGATCAGGGAGTACAGGGCAGTTCTAGAAAACCTCGAAATCTCCCAGTTCGCGTAGCTATTACAAAAGGCATGAAAAACTACCCAGTCCGTAAAGCCAAGCACGGACAAAAGAAGTGCCCCGCAAGCCATGGCAGTATCCACTAGTGAGCAGAGGAGAAAGACCGAGGGGAGAAAGTACGATACTCCCCCACCAATACCATGCACCGCGAAAGAACTAGACATACTGCTAGACAAATGGATAGCTAATGGCATCTTCAAACCTAATCAAGTTGCTAGGGAGCCCACAGAAGAGGAAATCAGGGACCCGCATTTTTGTCGTTTACACAACTATGTCGAACATCCTACCGCAGAATGTTGGGCACTCCGCAGACTAATGCACCGCAGGATAAAGGAAGGGACTTTAGAACTGTCCCAGTAGGAGGTCTAAAGAAACCCACTCCCGAATCACAAAGGGAAGGGTGTAGCAGCATTAGTGATTTGTGCAGATCCAAGGGATGACGAAGGAGAGAATCCGGCCTTGCCCGCCGTAGTGATCACTACTTTACAGCAGAGCTCCAAATTCAAAAACTTATTTGATCAGCTAGGCCTCACAACAAAAGAAAGAAAAGTAGCCACCTAGGTTCTAGTAAGCATTGCCTCCAGGGCAAGGGTAGAATGTTTATCAGCAGAAGTCCAAGATAACAGGGCTCTCTTACAAGAGTCAACTGAAATCACCTTCAGCGATGAAGATATGGAAGTGGGGTATCCAGACCATAGGAGACCTCTCTATCTGGCAGCATCCATAAATCAAATTCCCATAAAAAGAGCCTTAATAGATACAGGCGCTTCCGTAAACCTTATCCCGTTGAGCACTCTGCAAGCTGCGAGGATTTCAGATAGAAAGATCCAAGGGTGTCTAATGGAAGTAACAGGATTCGGTGGAAGGGGAGAGTACACCGCAAGCCATATCCAGTTGTGGTTAAAAATGGGACCCATAGCTTCTCTAGCTCAGTTCCACGTGGTAAAAACGGAAGTCTCATACCACTTGCTCTTGGGACGACCATGGTTACATAAACACAAACTAGTTCCATCCACATACCACCAGTGTGTGAAAGGATGGATGAACGGCAGGATGATACGCATAGCAGCGAATCACTCACCATTTGAGCAGGCAGAAGCTCACTTAGTAGAAACCATGTTCTACAATCAATGGGCTCCATCCGNAACTATTATAAGCCTTTGAAACTTTGACTACCCTACCACATGCCAAAATCCTCTCTGTGGACTTACACTAGATTTCCAAGCTAAGTTATAAAGAGATGACAGAAGCAGTAAAATTGAACTATGAAAAAATATAAAACTCTCTTATGGAATTCCTGTTGTGGTAGAAAGCATACATATAATTAAAAAAAAAAAAAAGCATACATATAATTGGAATATATATATATATATATATATGTAGAGAAAAATACCTCGATTGAATTCAAAGTTGAATTCAGCAGAGTTGGGAGTGCCCTGGTTCCAACATATGCATCTCCTTCAATTGATAAATGCTCAAACCGGACTTCAATCTTCGGAAACAATGATATAAATTCAAAATTAATAATAGAACTTGGATACAACCAATTAGGAAAGGCACATACTAACACGTACAATACCATACACAAAAAAAAATCTTACCTATCAGTCCTGTCCCTTATCCTACGAAGGAGCTTCTCATCATCTTCTTCAGCAACCTTGAGTAGACTCTCAATGAGATGTTTCTTGTCCTGCACTCCAAGATTGGTAACATCAATCTCTTCATAACCAATTCTCCCATTATCCAAAACCTGCTTCAGCATTCCTTTCCTCAACCTATCATACGTTGGAAGCCGCTCTAATGCCACCACATCAGCTCCCTTTTTCATCTTCCCTCCAACTCTTCTGAAACACATCACCTTGTACTGTCCAAGCCTCATGCATGCTCGATGAGGCCCAGCTTCTCTTGCTGCTGGATGACCGGAACTCATCCTCTTGCTGCTCATGGACCTTACAAGTTCATCTCCAGCCATGGCAGCCGCCATGATGGAATACTATACTTTATTTATTTTTAGCTCTTTAAGCACCTGACTATTCCTCAAGTTTATATGTGTAATTCTATACTTAGTACTTCTTTATGCACTACAAAACTTATGTTGCCATAAAATTCAAAATAGTACTAAAAATAGTGTATGAAGAGTTCAAAGAAGTTTGAATGAGCTTATGGACATGTAAATCTTGAATAACAACATGGAAAGTTTTGAGCTAAATTTGGAGAGATGGGTGTGAAAGAATGTGAGGCTCGGTGAATTTGGAGGTGGTTTGGACATGGTTTATGTAGGAGAAGATGGTTAGTTGGAAGAGCATGCGGTACTGACAGAAATGGGTATTTAAAGAGTGCTATATATATATATATATTCCAATTATATGTATGCTTTTTTTTTTTTTTAATTATATGTATGCTTTCTACCACAACAGGAATTCCATAAGAGAGTTTTATATTTTTTCATAGTTCAATTTTACTGCTTCTGTCATCTCTTTATAACTTAGCTTGGAAATCTAGTGTAAGTCCACAGAGAGGATTTTGGCATGTGGTAGGGTAGTCAAAGTTTCAAAGGCTTATAATAGTTTCTTAAATTTTAAGAAAAAATAGTACCTGTCTCTCTCTCATGTTAATTGGTTTCTAAGACTGATTTCATAGCCTGGTTTGCAAAATGACAAAAGATAATCCTGCTTTTTTTTTTTTTTTTTCAAGTATGTCAGAATGAAAATTCCAAGTAGATTTTAATTTCAGATTTTTTATGTACATATTGACAGTGATAGTCTGAGACTGAGATATAAATTCGGTCAAGTTGTCAATGCATCACTGAGAAAGTAAAAAAAAAATTGTCATCGAAGCATCATAGTAGAAATGTTACTTCTATTTGTTTTACAGATTGGTATATGTACTGATAAATGTTTTGTAGTGATCATTTAGGCAGTTCTTGGGTTAATCAAGCTTTTGCCATCGAAGAAAAGGGCTGTCAAGATTCTATGTGACGTGAGTGGAATAGTGAAGCCATCAAGGTATTGGATTGTTGTAAAACTTATGATGTAGTTTGTCTCCCTGACCTATTTGATGAAACAATATGTAACAGAAAGACCTTTTTTTTTTTCTTTTTTTTTTTAGAATTAGAATTAACTATTTAGTTTTGCTTCTCATGTGCAGTGCCAAGGCTATTTTATATACATTATTTACCTTTTGAATTTCTTGTATATGTTTTATTGATTAATTTGGTGGTTTTTCTCCAGAATGCACTGCTTCTGGGACCTCCGGGATCAGGGAAAACAACATTGCTGCAGACGCTGGGAATAGGGACAAGGATCTCAAGGTGTGTGTCATTTCCTGCTCTCTCTCACTAGGACAATGTCTATGGCTTTGTTGTATGTAAGAAAAAATAATAAAATAAAAACGATGGTTTTGCTAAATTCTGTTTGAATAGCGCAATGAGCAGGTAATGCTGGAAATTTTAGTTTATAAAATGTTCATTAGGTCTTGTTTGCTTGTCCTTTATGTCTGCTTTCTTACGTATTCCTGAAAATGTTTCTTAATATGAAATATGATAGATTTGCCTGCTATTTCACAATGACTTCCAAAAATAATTGCTGAATTGTTGGCACTTCTAGTAATGATGACCATTCTTATGTTGTGCTATTCTAACTTTTTCATTAACAACTTCTACGAAACAGGAATCAGGGAAAGTCAGTTATTGTGGTCATGAATTATCAGAATTTGTTCCTCAGAGAACTTGTTCATACATTAGCCAACATGATCTTCATCATGGGGAAATGACAGTCAGAGAGGCGTTGGACTTTTCAGGACGTTGTTTGGGTTTTGGAGCAGCTTATGAACTGTTGGCAGAATTGTTAAGACAAGAAAATGAAGCAGGAATAAAACCAGATCCTGAAATAGATGCATTCATGAAAGCCACAGCAATGGCAGGCCAAGAAACAAGTCTTGTTACGGACTATGTTCTCAAGGTATGTTGACATTATGTCTTGATGGTAATTGACCTTGTATTTATTAGGCAAATTTTCTTGTCTAACTTTTCAAAGTATGCATAACAGACTCTTGGATTGGATATTTGTGCTGACATTATGGTGGGTGATGAGATGACAAGAGGCATATCCGGCGGACAAAAGAAGCGTGTTACTATAGGTATGTAAAAATAGGATAAAAGGACTACATATAAAAGTTCAGTGGCAGTGTTTTTTTAGAACAATTTTTGGACTTTACAGAAGTCTAATAGGAATGATTATACTTAATCCAGGAGAGATGCTGGTTGGACCAGCAAAAGCTCTTTTCATGGATGAAATATCAACTGGTCTGGACGGTTCAACCACTTTCTAGATAGTCAAGTTCATGAGGCAGATGGTTCATATAATGGACGTGACAATGATAATTTCTCTTCTGCAACCTGCACCTGAAACCTTTGATCTTTTTGATGACATTATTTTACTTTCAGAGGGTCAGATTATCTACCAAGGTCCACGTGAGAATGTACTTGAATTTTTTAAAAATGTGGGCTCCGATTGCCCTGAAAGGAGAGTTGCAGACTTTTTGCAAGAGGTTACTTCCAAAAAGGATCAGGAGCAATATTGGTGCAAAAAGAATGAACCTTACCGATATACCAGTGTTCCTGAATTTGTAAACCACTTTCATAATTATCACATTGGAAAGAAACTTTCTGAAGAGCTTGGAATTCCATATGATAGATCTAAAGCCCATCCTGCAGCATTAGTAACAGAGAAGTATGGAATTTCTAATTGGGAACTCTTCGAGGCATGCTTTGCAAGAAAGTGGCTATTGATGAAGCGCAACTCTTTTATATATATATATATATATATATATATATTCAAGACAACCCAGATTACCTTAATGTCAATTATTGCCATGACAGTGTTCTTAAGAACCGAAATGAAGCATGGTCGATTAGAAGATGGAGGGAAATATTATGGTGCATTGTTCTTTAGTCTCATTAATGTCATGTTCAATGGAATGGCACAACTTTCATTAACTATGTGTTAGGTTCTAAATGTTTAGAACAATTGGCAAATCATGAATACAAACTTGTCTAGATATAGATCTTAGAGTCTATAGGTTTTATTAGACAATGCTCAAGGTGATTCAAGTCAAGATTCAAGAACATACAAGCTGCAAGAAGAAGACTTCATATTCTGCCTAGTTCGATCGATCGAAGAACAGGCTCGATCAACGAAAATCGTATCTGCAGAATTTTAAGTCGGCCCAAACAGCAGCTTAAGCCCATTAAAGATTAGGATTTCAGATCTACTTCTCCCACTATATAAAGGAAACCTTAAGCCACGTTTTTGAGACTCTTGAGAGAGAGAAGAGAGTGCATCTTTTGTATCTAGGGTTTTGTACCCAAACCTCTCTAAGTCTTTGTTGCTCATATTGCGGTTTGTGTGAATCTCTTGTGAGATCATTAAGGGGTTTTCCTTCACATAAACTTAGGGTTTTCAAGGAAGAGATATTATCAACACCTTGATGATCAACTCAGTTGCTGCCATAGAAGTTTAAAGAAACACAAGCAGGAGTGCTTGTACTTGATTGGAGAATCCAAAAAAGAAGGAGTCCGTGGATTCGGAGCTTGCACGTGGTCGTGTCAGTAAGTTCTACTATTGGGTAGCATTAGGAAGTCAAGCGGGAAGCTTGTAAGTCCTTTTGTATGAATTTCAATTCTTTCAAGATAGTGGATTCAAGTTTACCTTGAGGATAGCTAGGTCAAATCATCCCCAGGTTTTTATCGTGTGGTTTCTTGGGTCATCATATCATTGTGTTATTTATATTTCCGCTGCTATATATTCTTGATATGATTGTTTGATTGTGATAACCTAAATTTGCATAATTTGATTAAGTTAATCACTTAGCTAATCAACTAGGTTAATACAATTGTTGTTTTAAGAGGTCTAAAACCGTTCAAGTGGTATCAGAGCAGATAGCTCTTTTGTTTTAGATCTTTTGATCTAAGAGCTGATTCTTAACCCCTGTTATTATGGATAATTTGAAGTGTCTTTCTAATAATGTTTCTGCTTATACTTCTGTTGAAACTCTTCGTAAGTAATTATCTAAATCTTTGAAAATTTCTAAGAAATTTAAATAAAAGTCAAAATTGGTTAATTTTGAAAAAGATGAATTGCTTGTTAGATTAGATAAATCTAATAAAAAGAATGAATTTTTGAGAAATCAAATTTCCTCTCAAGATGAGAAGATGAAAAGCTTGGAACAAGAGTTAATTGAATCTAAAACTAAAATTGAAAATTTGACTAGTACCAAGCATGTTGTTGATAACAGAAGTGTTTCTGTTTCTCTTAAACCTAAAATTGAGAAAGTTTGTATCCCTCCTTTCAAGGGGAATAATAAAGAAAAGGCTTGTTTTGCTAGGTTAGACAAAGGTAAAAGTTCTGATGTAGATGCTGAAGTTTTTAAACTTATATCTAAACCTACTATTAGAGAGCATAATAAATCTGTTTTTGTAATTACCTGTCACCTTTGTGGTGTTGTTGGTCATATTAGACCAAATTGTTCTTTGTTGAGGCAAAAACCAAAATCTAAGACTAGATTTGCTGTTAGGAATACTGATGTTCCTAAATTTGTTCCTGTTTGCCACTTTTGTGGTGTTCGTGGTCACATTCGTCCTAATTGTCATAAATTGAAATTTCAGCATTCTGTATGTCAATCTAGGATTTGTGATGATATTTCTCCTGCCATAAGTCCATATAAATTGTTTCATATTCTTTTGAAAAATTTGAGCTTGTTGGCTTGTGAAAGGAATTTGCAGGATTTTAGTCTTTCTTAGAAGATTGGTGTAATTCCTCAAATACACTCTGCTTCACATGGATTTTCACCTACAAAGCCGAAGAATTGTGCTATATGGGTGAGAAAAAATTCTCCAAGTTGAGTGTTGCTAAGTTGTCCTTGATTTAATTCTTTCAATTATTTGTGGACATGTTTTGTTTTTTAGTTTTTTTTTTTATTATTAAAAAAAAATCCAAAAAACATTGAAAATTTTCAAAAAGACAAAAATATTTTATTTTGTGTCTTGTTTTATTTTTCTTGAGGATTACATAAGTTATAATATCTCTCTCTTGATTTAGAACATGCTTGACATTGTGGAGAAACTTGAAAAGTATGTGTTATATAAGTGCTAAGCTATTTTTGATTTTGTGTGAGTATGTACTAGTTTGTACATGTACTCAAGGGTTAATTAAGAAATTGATATTTCTTGTTTGTGTACCCTCTATAACTTAGTTAAGCATTATCATGCATAGCTTTGCATTGTTCATTTAGCATAATGTGTGCTTTTTGTTTTTGGTCATAAATTTTTTTTAAACCAAAAAGATTTTTGTGTTCTGTATTACATATCATGGATTTGAAATCAAGGTTGGCCACCTTATCTTTACATAACATGTTTATGTACCTTGTTTAGCTTTGATGAGCTTATTTATTGCACTTGACTAGTTGAAACTTTGTAGTGCATGTTGTGTGAAAAAGATGTTTATGGTGTTTATCACTTTGTCTTAATCTTGATGTCACATGTTGTTTGACTGTCGGACTTGATCCTTTTGAGAAATGCATAAATAACTATCTCACCACTGTTCACTAGCCAATCATGAACACCTTAGTGCATATCGTAAGATTTTATACTCGAGAAAGTGTAGCATATGTACAAAAAGAACATAAGGTGTAGCCTTGGTTTAATTGCTTAATGCTTAAAATTGGTGTATACTACTAGGCTTGATACCAAATCACATAATTAAAATTGGTGTGTATATTATGAGGCAAAATTTAAGAAACTTACATGATTACAAGCTTATGTTCTAGGACATATGGGAGTTATATGATGTAACTCTTTAGGTGATAGTCTCTTTTAAATTCTATGTGATGAATTTTGTAGACTTTGTGATTGATTACTATTCACATATCACCTCACATGTATCTCAAACTTTTACTAGTTGCATAGACTACACAAGTTACTTTTTGCTAAACTTGGTACATTTTATTGTATGTGATCTTGTTGTGGCCATCCAAGATTAAAAGTTCATTGATCTTAATGCAAAATGTGTTTAAAGTTTGAGAAATTGGAAATTCTAGAGCTTGAATGTACTTGAATTGGGGATTTTGTTCAAATTGGGTTCAATTGATGAAATTGGCTTGTTAAATTAATGTAATTGATCATTATATTATGTATTCTAGCTTGTGTGATGATCAATTAGTAAAATTTTTCCTAAAAGCTTAACAAATGGTTTTAAAATTTTGGAGTTTTATTAGAAACTCTATACTCAAGCCAATTTTGTGAAATTGAACTTAGTTTTACTGCATTAGAGCATGCATCATGACATATTTTTTTTTCATGCATCTTTTGTGTTTAGGATTCACATGCATTACATTGTTTTCTATATCCATCTTGCATTTTTGCAATCATATCTGTCATTGTTTTCACACATGCATACACTTTGCTAAATTGGGTACTCAACTTGATCTAAAAATTGATTGATTAATTTTTAAGTCTTTTGTACATTTTTCTCTACTCATGCAACTGTTTATGGGTTACATAGTGCCATGTTTGCATTTTATTGAAAGAGAAAATATTTTTTCTTCATGTGTTTCCTCAACTTAGTATTTTTTAAAACTTGGTTTGTGTCCTTTTATTTATCCCCACCCCTTTTATTTTTTCCCAAAACTATTTTTCCCAAAACTTGTTTTGTTTTTCCTATTTTTATAGGGGAAGAAATTTTTTTTAACCTTTGTGGTTCTTAAGGGGAGTTGTTACTCTTCATAGGGGGAGTTGTCTCTATTTTCTTTTACTCTATTGCGTATGTTTTCTGTCTACCTTTTGATTAGGTAGTCTTTGTCAATGAGTGACAAAAAAGGGGAGACATAGATGACTGTTTGTTTTGTTTAAGGGGAGAATATAAAAACTTTTTGATGTATCTAACTTAGGGGGAGAGTTAGTTTGCATATTTGTTGTTTACTATTTTTCTGTCACACATGCGTTTATGCATTTTGTTTAGTGTTTTAGGAAATATATAGGTTGATTCAATTGAGCTGCTGTCTACACTTGCAACTGATGGATAGTAGTTAGGTTGAATATGTTGTAATGGGCATTTTATTGTATTGGGTTGTTCTTGGATTTGATTTCATTTTGTATGAAAGTTTTGTCACGAATTGTCAAAGGAAGAGTTTGTTAGGTTCTAAATGTTTAGAACAATTGGCAAATCGTGAACACAAACTTGTCTAGATATATATCTTAGAGTCTATAGGTTTTATTAGACAATGCTCAAGGTGATTCAAGTCAAGATTCAAGAACATACAAGTTGCAGGAAGAAGACTTCATATTCTGCCTGGTTCGATCAATTGAAGAACAGGCTCAATCAATCGAAAATCGTATCTGCAGAATTTTAAGTCGGCCCAAACAGCAGCTTAAGCTCATTAAGGATTAGAGTTTCAAATCTACTTCTCCCACTATATAAAGAAAACCTTAAGCCATGTTTTTGAGACTCTTGAAAGAGAGAAGAGAGTGCCTCTTTTGTATCTAGGGTTTTGTACCGAAACCTCTCTAAATCTTTGTTACTCAAATTGCGGTTTGTATGAATCTCTTGTGAGATCATTGAGAAACTTTCCTTCACATAAACTTAGGACTTTCAAGGAAGAGATATTATCAACACCTTGATGATTAACTCAGTTACTGCCATAGAAGCTTAAAGAAACTCAAGCAAGAATGTTTGTACTTGATTGGAGAATCCAAGAAATAAGGAGTCCGTGGATTTGAAGCTTGCATGTGATTGTGTCAGTAAGTTCTACTGGTGGGTAGCATTAGGAAGTCAAGCGAGGAGTTTGTAAGTCCTTTTGTATGAACTTCAATTCTTTCAGGATAGTGGATTCAAGTTTACCTTGAGGATAGCTAGGTCAAATCCTCCCCAGGTTTTTACCGTGTGGTTTCCTGGGTCATCATATCATTGTGTTATTTATATTTCAGCTGTTATATATTTTTGATATGATTGTTTGATTGTGATAACCTAGATTTGCATAATTTGACTAAGTTAATCACTTGGCTAATCAACTAGGTTAATACAATTGTTGTTTGTTTAGGCTTCCTGTATTTTTTAAGCAGCGGGATTTCTTGTTCCATCCAGCATGGGCTTTTGGCTTACCAATTTAGCTTACCAGCGGGACCTGCCTAACATATTACACTATTGGGTTTGCTCTTGCACCTAGTAGGTATGTGCTTACACTTATGTTCTTTCAGATAGATGAATAAACTTCATGTGCATATAATTTCTTGTTATGTCACTTATTTTACTTCTATGAGCTATGTGAATTTATGATGTATGTTATTAACACATCTTGAATTCTATTAGGTTTTTTAGCCAATTATTGGCATTCTTCGGCGCCCATCAAATGGCCCTATCTCTCTTTCGGTTTATTGGAGCACTAGGAAGAGTTCAAGTTGTGTCAGATACACTTGGTACCTTTACATTGTTATTGGTTTTTGTCCTTGGTGGGTTCATTGCTATCAAAGGTTAGCAATTTATGTTTTTAAGTTAATTATAAATTCTACTAGGTTTTCTACATAGACCATTCTGTATATATGTTGAAAGATGATCAGCTCTTCATGTAATGGTATCATATTTGACACAGTGAAAACACCTAATTCCCTCTCCTTGTTTAGATGACATTGCACCATGGATGATATGGGGCTACTACATTTCTTACATGATGTATGGACAGAATGCCATAGCCATCAATGAATTTCTTGACAAAAGATCTTCAAGCAAACTTGCAAACAGTCATTTTGTTCCTTTAAAATACCTTCATTTAATTGTCTTCACTTTTTCCTTTTTACAGCCCAATCCTGACCCAAGTATTCCTGAACCCACTGTCAGAAAGGTTCTTCTTAGGAACAGGGGTATGTTTAAGGAAGACTATTGGTACTGGATTTGTGTTGGGACACTCCTTGGGTTTTCTGTGCTTTTTAACATCTGTTTTATCATAGCACTCACATTTCTAAATCGTAAGCAATCATTACCATACTAATCTTCAATTCAGTTACTGAAATAAGATTTTTAAGCTGACATTGCTTTGAAAATCAAACGCAGCTTTAGGTGATTCTAAATTCGTTATTGTTGAGGAGGATGATAATAAAAAGAGTGGAAAGCAGTCCTCTAATGGACAGCTTCATATGAGGGGCATAGAAATGAGTACATCTTCAACCGCTCCATCATTTCAAGGTTCCATAATTTGCAGTTCTATTTCTTTATGAAATCATCTATATAGTTGCTTTAAGGAAATAAATGGTGCCTGCTGTTAATAATGATCATAACATGTGAATGAGTACAGGCATTGGTGCAATGAAGAACACTCCAGACAACTCAATTCGTAGTGCGACAGAGAATGCACCTACTAGAAAAGGAATGGTGTTGCCATTCCAGCCTTTGTCACTTGCATTTAATCATGTAAATTACTATGTCAATATGCTAGCTGTAAGTCACATTTCTCATTTATCTCTTTCCATTTTGCAGAATCGCCATACATTTGGAAGAAAATGCAAAAAAAATAAGAACTGATTCCATAAATGGTCAATATAAAAGTTTATTTACCCAATAGACTAATCATTTATACCTTTTAATCATTCTTCCTAGTGTGCATCATAAGTGGACTGCTAGACTATTAATTGTACGATAGTGATATCCTGAATGTCTAGAAGGGGCTCATCAACTTAAGTTGTCAAAATATTTCAAATACTACATAAGAATGAACAACTCTATAGTGAGTATTGTCCTAATAATTAGCCTCATAATATTATGTGTCACATGAAGCTAACATCTTGAAATACTTTCGAATTCAAAAGTTTAAACCTTCAAGTTTTTTAAATCTGGATATTAAACACTAGTTTCTTCATCAGGAAATGAAGAGCCAAGGAATTGAAGAAAGTCGTCTCCAACTGTTACAAGAAGTTAGTGGTGCTTTCATGCTTGGTATTTTAACAGCATTGGTTGGTGTAAGTGGTGCTGGAAAGACCACATTGATGGATGTTCTAGCAGGAAGAAAAACTGGCAGGTACATTAAGGAAGTATCAGCATATCTAGTTACCTGAAGAACCAAGCAACTTTTGCTCGGGTTAGCTATTATTGTGAACAGAATGATATCCATTCACCCAATGTTACTGTCTATTAATCTCGTGTACTCTGCCTGGCTGCGTCTTGCTAAGGAAGTTAAGCAGGAAACTTGAAAGGCATGTTTTTTTGTCCAAAATCTAACTTAATTTTCCAAGCAAGTCATTTCTATATGAGCTTATTCTATTTTTTCTTTCAATTTAATAGGTTATTTATCCTTCCTAAGAAAAAAAATATAAACTTGTGCCTCAGGCCACAATATTCTAATTCCATAAGTTAATTAGCCCAAAATAATTAGACAACATCTTATTTTGGGCTGTGCCACTAGGTCATGTGGGTAGAAAACAACTTCACAAAATCATTATTTGTACAACTTGGAGTCATTTTCATGATTCATTTCTGCCATTTAGATTTATTTCAATTTTCTTTATCTAAATTCAGCTTACAATATTATGGTGTCAAGACAAAATTGGAGTTTCTTAGCCCATCCAAACTTTGTTTCTTGACATGAATGACTATCTATTAACAGTATATATATAACTCATAATATGTAGCTTCCAATTTTCCATTCACCATATATGTCTAGGAACTAAAAGTTTTTCCAATGGTATTACTGAACATAGTTTCATTTTTTGTGCTATAGATGTTTGTTGAGGAAGTCATGGACTTAGTTAAGCTAAATCCATTGAGGAATTCTATAGTTGGTCTTCCAGGAGTAGATGGCCTGTCAACTGAACAGAGAAACAGACTCACAATAGCTATAGAATTTGTTGCTAATCCCTCCATCATATTCATAGATGAGCCGACATCAAGCCTTGATGCTAGAGCTGCAGCAATTGTAATGCGTACAGTGAGAAACAGTGGACACAGGGAGAACTGTTGTCTGCACAATTCACCAGCCAAGCATAGACATTTTTGAAGCTTTCGATGAGGTATATGGGATAGATCAATATCATCATTTTTGCATTTGAGACTTGTGTGTCTGACTGTCCTATAGCGACATGACACTTCTAAATATATCAAATTGTCCGCAGCTGCTGCTGCTGATGAAGAGAGGTGGACAAGTCATTTTTGCTGGACCCCTTGGTCACCATTCTCACAAGCTCGTAGAATACTTTGAGGTGAATAGCACTTTTTTTTTTCTCAAGTCTTGGAGAATCATTAGCAATTTATAGCAGTAACTCTGAAGTTTTTATTACAAACTAATGTGTATGGCCACTGCAGGATATCAATGAGGTAACTCTTAGGAATTTTAGTCACAAACTAATCTATGACAATTGCAGGCTATCCCAACTGTTCTTAAGATCAAAGATGGATATAATCCTGCAACATGGATGCTAGAAATCAGTTCTCCAGTAGTTGAGGGTCAACTTGATGTGGATTTTGCAGAAATTTATGCCAATTCTGAATTGTTCAAGTAAGGAGAACATTAGATATTCTCAAAAAATTCCAGCCCCTTATTTCCTCTTACAATTTTCAAATTCTTTTTCAACTATACTAAGTTTTTCTACATTGATTCCTTCTACAGGAGGAATCAAGAACTCAACAAAGAGCTAAGCACACCAGCACCAGGATCAAAGGACCTTTACTTCCCCACCAAATATTCCCAATCATTTGTCACTCAAAGTAAAGCTTGCTTTTGGAAGCAATATTGGTCTTATTGGAGAAACGCACGATACAATACCATCCGGTTCCTCATGACAATAGTCATTGGTGTTATATTTGGACTAATTTTCTGGAAAAAAGGAGATAAGACGTAAGTCTTATAAGTCTAATTTTCCTATCTTTATCCAGATAATTTTATTCAACTACCAGGTTATGGTTATGACTCTTACAGTAAATTGTAGTCCACTAGCACAGCATCATTAACCCATAGTGTATGATTAGTTAAACAACGCATTTATATTATATGATTTTAAGCATGCACTTAGGAAAGATTATGGTCCAAGAAAGTTATTAACTTGAGCTTAGCTAGTCTTGTTGTAGAATTCTGCATAGTTACACAAGCAATAAAATATATATATATTTATATATACTTCTTTTTAGTTGGAAAATCATACCATTGACCTATAATTAAGTATACTATTTCTGTGCTTGTTTAATGGTGAAATTATCATGTCAACAGGCAGAAGGAACAAGACCTGCTGAATCTGCTGGGGGCTATGTATGCTACTCTTCTCTTCCTTGGAAGCGCCAACGCTGCTGCAGTGCAGTCTGTTGTGGCAATTGAAAGGACAGTTTTCTACCGCGAAAGAGCAGCAGGAATGCATTCAGCCTTGCCTTATGCACTTGCTCAGGTAAAGAAAATAATTGAGAGAAAAAAATAATAATAATAATAATACTCTGACTTGCAGAAAAAATAATTTGCATTTATCTCTTATGCCCTGCAGGTGGCTGTAGAGATAATCTATGTTGCTATTCAAACTTTTGCCTACACTCTTATCCTTTACTCAATGATTGGATTCCATTGGTGACTTGAAAAGTTCTTGTGGTTTTACATGTTTATCTTGATGTGCTTTATGTACTTCACATTGTATGGGATGATGGTTGTAGCTCTGACTCCTGGCCCCCAAATTGCTGCCATTGTTATGTCCTTCCTAAGCTTTTGGAACCTCTTCTCTGGTTTTCTCATCCCAAGGCCGGTAAGTAATATCTAAACAATAACACAGACTATAGTATGATATATCCTCCTAAAGAGTAGTACACAGAAGCATTTTCTAAAGTGATTTAAATTCTAATATTAAACGTGCATGTGAGTGTTGGTCAGATAAATTTTGCCCTCTAGGGGGTCAAATCCTGGCTTCACTTATGTCACAATTAACAGAGTGTAGAAGACCTTAATGAACTTAAGTTTCCATCAGGGGCTGAATGATGATTTGCACATCTTGATGGGGAGTTGGGAAACCTTGTGGGAGTCAAATGAATACATTTTTTTTTATTTTTCCAATAGCTTCAGCAATACATTATTGATCAAGATAAAGCATGCATTGAAATTGCCTAAAGCATTTTCGAATGGAGAGGATCTTAATACTTCTATGAATCATTTTTAGCATTGAACATTTATATAAACAAAAGCAGCTTATTCAAAAGCAATGGGAAATCATGTCTTATGTATACATTCCACATGGTAGGAAAAAGTATTGTTTAGTAATATTTATGTGATTGTGCTACCAATATAGGAAAGGATCCTGTCCCATGTAAATCCCCAAATTCAATTTTTTAGCTAGATGAGAGATGTGGCTAAAAAATCCCCAAGAAAACCATACAAATCAAATAAATAATGTGTCACAAATCTGACTACAAAATTAGAGGGAATGAGGGGATTTAAATGAAAGAGATGTTCTCCCGATACAAAATTCACCATTCAAGATTATAATACAAATTTGCATAAAAGAAAGTTGATTATGAAACAATTTTCAAGTCCATTATATTAAAATAAAATTGAATTTCTAAATTCTAATGGTTGACATGTGCAGATAATTCCAATATGGTGGAGGTGGTATTACTGGTGTTCTCCAGTGTCTTGGACACTATGGGCTTGTGACCTCTCAAGTGGGAGAACAGACTACTCCAATTGAGGTACCTGGACAAGGTTATCTAACAGTAAAATATTACCTAAAGTCCCGTTATGGCTTTGAATATGACTTCCTTGGAGCTGTTGTTGTGGCCCATGTTGGCTTTATCCTCCTTTTCTTCTTTGTCTTTGTCTATGGCATCAAGTTCCTCAACTTCCAAAGGAGATAAAAAAGGACTCAAGCTTCGAGAATGATAAGATTTTGCCTGACCAACCGATCTAGCTGAAAGATATGATTGGCATTGTATTTTATTTTTACTGACTTTGTAGATCAACACCCAACAAATGACTCGTTATTTTAATCTTCATTTTCAATAGTTTTTTCACAAATTCAAGTCCTTGTATACAGAAGTTTGTGTGTGTTAAATTGAGTTGTGGTCATAAGAAGTAAGTATTCACTGCTTATTGCACAGTTACTTAAAATTAACATTCAAAAGTCTGGTTTTGTTATCAAAATCTAATCTGTCAAATGTTTTTTTTTTTTTTTCGGTGATGAATTTTCTGTAAAGTTTAATAATTTGTACAAAGTCGGTACAAAACACATTTTTATCCAGGCAAGAAATATCACTTTAAGAATATATTGATAAAATCAAAAGTCAACACCTTAACAGTAATCACTATAGATTTTGTCCAAAACTCCAAATAAGAGAAATCATTTCGATAACTAAAAGAACTTGGGTTAAAACAACATGGAAGGAAAAAAGAAAAGCAACACTAGTACATTTCAGTCTATTAATTCTCTATAATCAATTATAAATCTCTAGCGCAAGAGAGAGGAAGTCTCTTAATCACCATTCAAAGTCTTTGTTTAAAGTCAGTTTTGGCCCGCCCTGAATCCAACAGCAATTTCTCGGTTCCTCTACATTATGAATGTTTTTGGCAGAATAATCATCGAATATGAAATGATACTTGCCAGTATTGAGAGAGTAGAAAATGTTTTTCTTGTCCTTGAAAATTGGCAAGTAAATCCTGTTACCCAATCCTCTTGGCACAACAGGTTCTAAGAAAGACCCTCCGAGACTGATATATAGGATTCTATTTCCCAAACTTCTCACAATACGACAGACAATCTTGCGAGGTTTCATCATGGTTTTATTTACTTGTAACTTAGGTAGTTCAAAAACATGAATTGGTGTCTTAGTGTCACCCTCCTCAACCATGAATATTGCTAAAAGCTTCCCTTCATCACCTTCCACCAAGTAACTTCGATGAACTGAATCAAGCTTTTCTTGAATAAGGGGAATTTTATCATTATGATAAATAATCCAGTTACTTGGGTTGTCGTTTGGATCAAATACTCCTAATCCTCCATTCTCGCCCAAACAATAGCACAATCCTTTGTGTAAGATTGGATTGCAATATGATGATGGTGTAAATTCTGGCCTTTTAATAATTGTATGGGAAGTCCAATGTTTTTCTCCACGTCTAATGAAGCCAAAATCATCCCACCCACAAATTCCAATAACAAAACAGTCAGAAGAAGTAGGCGGAGAAGAAAAACTCATGGTACTGAATGCTTCTCTATCTGTGTAGTTAGGGAGTTCTACTTTTTCCTTTGTGAAAGGATTGAAGAAAAAGGCACTAAAATTGTCATAACCAAATCCAGTCAAGAGCAACCAACCATACTTTGAGAAGCGAATACGTGCATCCAATAATTCTGGAATGTCGATCTCACATGCATCGTGCTTTTGGTACGCAGGGTGAAAGAATGTGCATTTATGCGAGCCAACGGACATTAAACATGGAGATAGAGACCATGGAGAATCAGTTAAGGTTGAGACCGCTGGTCGAGGAAGAGAAGTGCTTGATCGCCATGATTTGCATATAACACGAAAGGTTGTAAAGTCCCCAGCTAAAAGATATGAGGAAACTAAACATAGAAGCTCAGGTGGAAGATGAGACCAGGATCTATGTAATCCCTTTTTATTTTCTTGATCTTCGGTAGAATATCTAACAATTTGTTTGGCCATGTGCAGTTCCACTCCCGCCGATTTCTTCCTTCTTTACGTAAAGGCTATATATTGGATAGAGAAACAATATCACCCTTGTAAAGGTTTCTCAATTGAAAGTACAATTATAGAAAACGAATTCATATACTATCACAAAGTAAAGAGTTTCTCAAATAAAAATAATTTGAACACAAAATATTTTGACAAAAAAAAAAAAAAAATTTCCACCAAGTAACTTCGATGAACTGAATCAAGCTTTTCTTGAATAAGGGGAATTTTATCATTATGATAAATAATCCAGTTACTTGGGTTGTCGTTTGGATCAAATACTCCTAATCCTCCATTCTCACCCAAACAATAGCACAATCCTTTGTGTAAGATTGGATTGCAATACGTTGATGGCGTAAATGCTGGCCTTTCAATAATTGTATGGGAAGTCCAACGTTTTTCTCCACGTTTAATGAAGCCAAAATCATCCCACCCACAAATTCCGATAACAAAACATTCAGAAGAAGTAGGCGGAGAAGAAAAACTCATGGTAATGAATGATTCTCTATTTGTGTATTTAGGGAATTCTACTTTTTCCTTTGTGAAAGGATTGAAGAAAAAGACACTAAAATTGTCATAACCAAATCCAGTCAAGAGCAACCAACCATACTTTGAGAAGCGAATACATGCATCCAATAATTCTGGAATGTCGATCTCACATGCATCGTGCTTTTGGTACGCAGGGTGAAAGAATGTGCATTTATGCGAGCCAACGGACATTAAACATGGAGATAGAGACCACGGAGAATCAGTTAAGGTTGAGACCGCTGGTCAAGGAAGAGAAGTGCTTGATCGCCATGATTTGCATATTTTTGTTCTGCCTGAGTTTGCTCTTCCTCGTTCAAGGACTTCCCTCGGATCCAGGTTTTGATCTATTTTTGTATTTGCTTTGAACTCTAATGAATTTATGTTCTTTAACACTTTATCATCTCTGTTTGCTTATTTTGGTTCCAAATATATATATATATATATATTGAATTTGATTTATGATACCTGATTCTAATCATGCCTTAGATTGATAACTAGCGCACTGATTTTGTGTTCTGGCTAGAACAAATCTTACTTAACAATACTTTCTGCCTCCATAATCGGTGCTTTTAATAAACCTTCGTTCCATTTAAACACCGTTAGGTTTTTATGTGTTTTATGCACTTCATCATATAAACAATATAACCGTTTAGGGTTTTACACATTCCTAGGTTGTTGGGCCTCATGTATTTTTTGTGTTATCTCTCTCTTTTTCTTGCTTTTGCGCTCTTTACAATATTTTTTCTCCATTAACTTTAACATATTCCCTTTTCATATTTGCAATTATTTGGGATCCTTTACTCTCTTAATTTTTGGGTTTGATTGACATTGGTGGCCGAAGTTCTAGTTTTTGTGTGTGTTATTTTAAATTTTATCTTTATGTCTCACATTTAACAAATAAGTCATTATAAACTACGAGATACCAAACTTTAGTTGTGCTTTGTAATGTGACCGTAGTGGCTTAGTTGATTTATATTTTGTATCCCATATACTAAATTAATGTGGTTTATTATATTTTGTATCTCATATACTAAATGTGATTTTAATTGCTGACAGCACAAACAAAATGGAAGTAGCAAAAGTAGAGAAACAAAATATGCATTCCTATCCTGTCACAGCTTCTCGATTGTATCCTTGGCTTGTAATCCTTGATGTTAAGCAAGGACAGAGGCAAACTTTCTTTGACGTATCAAAAAATCATTATCAGACAAAAAATATTCCTGAGATGTGCAACAAACTAATATATGCTTGTTCTCATGGATGGTTGGTTTTGGTTGATCCTGATTCAATGGATTGTTATCTTTGGAATCCCATCTCTTTAGAAAAGGCTCCGCTCCCATCATTGGAATCCATTGATTACAGAGGCTGCATTCTATCATCGTCTCCAAGTGATCCTGAATGTCATATCTTGTTCTTCAATAGATTGGAAAACTCTCTTTTGGTTTGTCAGAAGGGTGACCTTGAATTTAACAAACAGTTTGTTATATTTGCTGAAGATTTTAAACTAAAGAACTTTGCAATGGTTGGAAAAACAATCTATTGTTTGGGATCAAAACATGCTCTGTATACAGCCGAATTTGTGGGTCGAACAATCCAGTTTACACGACTTATAATGGAGGAACTTCCTTGGCCATCACCATTGGACCTTCCAAGATTTGATGGTTTTCTTATTGAATCTTGTGGTGAACTCTTTCTAGTTCACATGATGTTTTTTGGATTTCGCATGGAAGAGGTCTATGGATTCTTTGTCTTCCGAATGGATTTTGAAGAGAAGAGGTGGGTGAAAGTGAAGAGTATAGGAGATCGAACTATTTTCTTAAGTGAGCATAATAATACTGGTTGCATGTATTCTTTGGCAACAGAGTTGGGAATTAAAACAAACTCAATCTACTTTACAATGTACTGCCAGAGACTTCTTTACGTCTTTGACTTGGAAAGTCTATGTATTTCAAAGTCTTTACCTTGTTCTACTGGGAGAGTTTGGGTAGTGTTGGAAATAAAACTTGTTCCTCGCGGCCATATCGCCCATGCTGTGACTGCCCATTTCTCAATTCCTGCTGACTGAGCGTGCTTCGCATTTGCCGAAATAAAGAGGAAGAAATCGTGACAGCGTTGCTGCACTTTTGGTTCGGCCTCTGAACAGAGCCACACATTTTGAGCAAAGGGGCATCCCATAAGATGTGGTGCACAGTCTCAGTATTATGAAGGCAAGAATTCGCACCGTGTGTCCACATTCACTCGGCGTTGATGCAGCTTGTCTCTAGTTGGAAGACAGTTCGAAACAGCTCTCCATAGGAAATCCTGACCTTTGGCGGCACTTTTCAGATCCATACTTTGTTCCAGGTTGGCCCATCCTCCCGAGCCCAGAATGCTTCGCCACACTGCGTACTGGAGCGAAGAGCAACTCGGTACGCAGTTTTTACCGAGAATTTTTGGGCCGCGTTTTCAATCCATACAAGCGTGTCTTGGACTGCAAATGGTCAAGTGGTATGGATAGAATTTCCTCCCTCGTCCTCTGGCTGAACATGGCATCAAGCTTCCCACGGTCCCACTGCCGATTGTCTTCGTCTTGAGTTTCACAAAACTCTCATCTCCACCGTTGCCTCTGTTCGTGGTATTGGCTTGTGTGTGAGCCATGTATGGGTGTACACTCCAATTGTTCTACACATTTCCACCCGCACTTTGAGCCTCTAAAGATTATATCCCTTGCTGCCAAAAGGCTTCTCCAAACAAAGGAAGGATTGCTCCCTACATTCGCCATCATGAAGGAGCTGTTTGGAAAATATCGAGCCTTATAGACCTTGTAAAATAGTGAGTCTGTGTCATGGATTAGTCTCCATGCTTGCTTGGAAAGCATTGCCAATTAAAAGAATGGAGGTCACGAAAACCCATTCCCTTCCTTTTTTTTGTGTGCAAAGTTTCTTCCAATTTATCCAGTGGATCTTCCTTTCTTCCTTTGTTTGTCCCCACCAATTTTGCTAGCAAAGAGTTGATGCTATCACACGTGGATTTGGGCAATTTGAAAATGCTCAGGTATATGTCGGGATTGAGTGTCCAAGACTTGAAAACCTATTTAATGTGACAGCGCTACATAAGAGGTAACTAGTTATTTATATATTTAATTGTCATATGTCATATGATATTGAAAATTTTCATTATGTGTTTAAAAAAATAAAGCCAATCAACTAAACAAGATAGATTTAACACTAACAAGACTTAATTACCTAAACTTCCTCCAAATTTGTGTTCTTCCTTTGATTTGTTTCAGATGTTATTTGTTGATGGTATATTGCTTTTTAATTGATTGTAAGGTGATATGATTTTTTTATTTATTTAATTTTTTAAAATAAAATTTAATTGCCAGAGGTTATTAACACTATAACTACACATCATTTTGTTAAAAACTTGTAATAGAAGAAGATGGTATCCCTAGCAGTAGTCTTNATTTTTGGTCCCACACAACAGCTACAAGCAAATCAAAGCCCAAATGGGCCTTTAGGTATCTCAATAAGAATGGTCTTGTCGCCCACTTGGGAGGTCACAAGCCTATAGAGTGTCCAAGACGTTGAAAAAACCCTATTTAATGTGACAGACCGCTACATAGAGGGTAACATAGCTATTTAATAATTTAATTGTCATATGTCATATGATATTGAAAATTTTCATTATTGTGTTTAAAAAAATAAAGCCAATCAACTAAACAAGATAGATTTAACACTAACAAGACTTAATTACCTAAACCTTCCGTCCAAATTTGTGTTCTTCCTTTGATTTGTTTCAGATGTTATTATGTTGATGGTATATTGCTCTTTAATTGATTGTAATGTGATATGATTTTTTATTTATTTAATTTTTTAAAATAAAATTTAATTGCCAGAGGTTATTAACACATAAACTATCACATCATTTTGTTAAAAACTTGTAATAGAAGGAGATGGTATCCCTGGCAGTAGTCTTTGAAAACACTAATTCATTCTTATGATCCAATATGAACAATGACAATGAGGAGTCCATGAAAGGTAGATCAAATAGGTCATTGTTCTAAAATTATTGCTGACAATGTAAATAACTATTCATGCATAACAAAAATTCATATATTACAACTCATAATTAAAACTATTAACCACAACAAAACGTGTATACTTTAGGTTCAACATATTGCCTTACTGTCGGTCCAAAAGACTAAATCATTACCCAATATTGTGCTAAATCACGGCTTACAAAGGTGATAGCAGACATGGCGTGTGGACTGCTTGAAGAGTATCAGAGGTTCATGGACACACAGGGACAGGACTAGGCTCCTACGTTTTGGTTCAATGTGTTTGCATGCGTTATGATTCTATAATTTACTGTAGCCATTTCTACTTTGGGCTGCTCCATGGGCCCACCCTTGTATGTATTTTCTTTACCATATAAATGCAATTCTATCGTCTTGGTTTCAAAAAAAAAAAAAAAAAAGGCTTGTGATCTCCCAAGTGGGAGACAAAGACCATTCTTATTGAGATAGGCCCATTTGGGCTTTGATTTGCGTGTAGCTGTTGTTGTGGCCCAAAAATTCATGTACATTTTCGCATAAAAATCTGGTTTTTTTTTTTTTTTAACAAAAAAATTCATTTATATTTTAGCATAAAAATTCTATTTTTTTTTTCCCTATTTTACATACTTTTCAAAATACGCAACATTAGCACACTTTAACCTAAAATGCCTAAGTCCAATGGGAATAAGCTCAACTATGTTATATTATCTACTCATTTTCCTCATCATTATTCAATATGAAACTTTACTAACACTTGTACACCTAACATTAGCAAGGACATCTGTGCATCCATTAGCCTCTCTATAGAAATGATTAAACCTACTTTATTCACATTCCTATTAGACACATACACTCATCTATAATAAGTCTTAAAAAAATATTAATGATCTTGCTTGGTTTAATAGTATCAATAGTGGTCAGAGAGTCAAGTTCAACTTCTATGAAAGTAGTACCCATCTTTGAGCGTCCTCAACTCAAGCTTGAAGGCTATTAGAAGTATTGGTTAAATAATTAAATTTATCATATCTCAAAAGTTTAAACTTTTAGGACAACTAGTAAGTTACCCGTGCGATGCATGGATAATTTTGTAATATTTTATGTAAAATGGCTTTGGATAATATTGTGTATATGTACTATAAAGAAAAAGTAAACTAAATTAGAGTAAAGAAACATATACATTTTAAGGTATTAAAAATTAGTTTAATAGCTTTATTGCATATTTGTACCCTTCTTAAGGTATGATTTTTTATTTATTTATTTATTTTTAAATCATGAAACCAAAAATAAATGCAAAAGAGTAACGGGACCATGAAAATTAACAAATTTGTGTTGTGTTCACATATTTCATACCATGAAATGAAAGTTTGTCCAACTCTCTAATCGTCTTCCCCTTATTGATAGTGCGACATTATGACATGGTTTGGACAAATGTGTATGCATGTGTCTTATAGATGATTTAAAATTGAACCATGGTAGAATATGGCTTTACATTGTGCACCAAATACTTTATAGTGAAACAGTGCATTTTATATAACAATCCACAACATTTTTGTGTCTCTCTATCTTTCTTCAAGGCCTTATCTGGTTAGTTATTATTATTAGTCCTTAATTATTATTTTTTTGCTTTTTTTAAAATACTAAAATGGTGGGTGTACTAAAAGACATGAAGAATAGAGAAAGGTGTGGTGTAAGTTTAGTAAATTAATGAGACATTAATAAGCTAACAGTAAAATAAGTTAATATGAACTTTTGGATAATAGTAAAAATACTTAATGAAAGAGGTAAAAAGAAAAAAAAAATGCACGAAGCAAAATTAGAGTGCCACTTGGCAAGACCTCATGCACTCCCGCATATGGTCTCTGCTTTTATATATATATTGATATTGATTAGTAATATAACATGGCATTAGAGTATGAGATTCTGAATTCGATCAATGTCTCATTTATTCTACCTCCCATTTAAATTTCCACGTGTTGGATCTCATCTATTAAAAGGTAATTTCGGCCCACACGTGAAGGGGAGTGTTACAAGTATTAGTTAAATGATTAAATTTACCATATCTCAAAAGCTTAAGTTTTTGGGACAATTGGTAATTTAACAAAGGCTTTGTCACACCATTGCTCGTGAAGACACTTTTAATCACATATCTCTATCACCTCTTTAGGTAGCCCCTCCTCCCGCAACATCGTGATTCCTTATAAAGAAGCCAATTTGTTTTTGGGAGGAGTGGGGGTATGTTGAACCTAACCGAAATTTCTTAATTTCATTTATTTTTTATTTTTTATAATAATATAATTACAATGGGAGGGGGTTTGAACAATAAGCATCTCTATTGAAAACACCAAAATGTATTAGTTAAGTTACAAGATTTTTAGCTAAATTACAATATATAAACAGTAAACACATCCAGATTTTAGCTGAAAAAAAGAAAAGAAAAAAGACAACGCCCGTGGTTCGCAATTCTTATCCATTTCACTTATATATATATATATATTCCCTGTGATATTTATATGACAATAGAAGGGCAAATATTGATTGACTTTTTCCTCGCAACAATCGTTCATATTAAGGTCTGGACCATGCGTTAAGATGGACCCCGCATGGACTTTGTATTTCTTACGTTAACCTCCAGCCAGAATTCCAGATGACACCGCCTATATATTTCCTTTGTTGTTAGCAAATAAATTCCGATTGAAATGCTCCCTATTTCTTCAACCTTTGTGGATGGATAGATGTATATCGACAACAAATCAGGTCAATGAAACTATCTGTATAAAAATTCAGCAAAAAAAGAAACTATCTGTATAAAAGAAATCTGCAGGAATCTATTTTGTTTATGTGATTTTGAAATAATATGTATAATGATTACACCAAATAGCTACCATGACAGGATCAAAAGAGAATCACCATTGGTAGCTACTAGCTAGAGAGTTATATCTATGTGAAAGCGATTTGAATTTATGGTATCATATGAAGCTCTTCATGTCCAATGTAGCCTAATCATTAAAAGCAAAACATATTTATAAAACGGAAACAAAGTTCCAAGGCAATATCTGTTTACATTCATTAAAAAAAGAAAAAGAGAGGCAACATCTGTTTACACAAGAAGTATTGAACCACTAAGATAAACCTTTTTTTTTGACAAAAAAAAAGCCTGCTATGATTCGCGAAATTATAGCACCATCCATAATAAAGTTTTTCATGGACAGCTACCTCTCATCAGGCCTAAGAGGAGCATTTGCCAGATCCTGTATCTCCATCTTACTCTTGATCACACATGACTTTCTAGTGTTATAATCTACTTTGTCCAAGTCCTCTGCGATACCCATGTACCCATACAGAATATGTTCCTCTACCTTTTCTCCTTGGTTTCCTGCATCCCAGCTTTTGCTGCTTTTACCATTGTTGGATGTTATTCTCTCAAAATCTACTCTACAGCGCTTATTTTCGTCAAAATACTGATGAAGCTTCTCTGCATCTCCTAGGCCAGTGAAAGTGCCCAAGAACTTTATGACCATAACACTTTTATCTGAGGGCCTCCCCAAGCACACTTTGATTCTTCCCCTTATAAAACCTTTCTCTGCCATAACAAGGCAAACCATTATAATACAGTATATGGCATTGTATTTAATTCTTTGATTTTTTGATCAATTTTCACTATTCACAGGCAAGCTGAATATTGTGATTGATTCAAATACTGCATATCATGAACATAAGCCATTAAAACAAAATAAATTTTGTCCTCATTATGTTGTGGTGATCAAGATTAGAAGAAACTCCTAACAAGTATAGCTTTATGCCTACTCAAATTTAATTTTCAACCAATAGTGTTATACAGAACAGGTCATACAAAGTCACTTACCTCTTAGAAAAGCCTCAACCTCTTCGACTTTAACAACCTTCCATTTTTGCGGATTACTGTCTGACATAGAAATGTTGTGGACGACAATGAGAGGAGGCCAGAGTATCAAATCCTCTTTCTGAGCGAAGGCTTCTGCATTGGGCAAGACCTCAGGAGACCATGTTATTGTGTCTTGTGGGACAACAGTATTCCATCCTAACAAAACACATATTGCTTTGTGAAGACCCAAGTGCTGTGATCTCAGCCCAACCTTGTGAGACATGAAGGCATGTGTTACCAGGCGTTGAGTATCCAAGAACTCCTTTGAATAGCTGAAACAATGTGCATTGTTAATTATAACAGTTTCAACAGAAACATGATTGAACAAATTAACTTCTGTCAATTAGTGGTATCCAATCTAACAATAGTAAAATACTACTTCAGTGGATCATTCAAACTACCTATTCTACATAGATTTCCAAAAATTATTATGAGCTTAAGAATATAATAGAAAATACACAATGCTACATATTAGACAATGAGAATAGGACATATATCAAATGAAAACTGAATTCAATTACCATCTAATGAAACTTGAAGTTTACACTTTCATAACCACTAAAATTTAAACTTAACAATGATATAGATTCAGGCAGCTAGAAATCTTTCCCAACCCCAACCAGCCCTTTATTAGCTTTCACTTACAGAAACTGATAGACCAGGGCTGAGGCAGGAGGGTGGCACAAAAAAGTTACTAAACCAATTCTTTAACACACTTGTAGATGACAATTAACAAATAATCCCACTACCAAGGGAGCTTGCACCTTAGCAAATCAATGGTGTTAAGCGGAGATTCCCTTTAAAAGAAATGACAATCTACACTATATCATAGTCAATCATGAAATGCGTCTCTCAGACTCTCACGAAGTCAAGGTCTCATGGCTTATAATGGGACAAACAAACTTCAGACAGTTGGCAACTTCAGTTTGGACCATTTGTACCTGCTTACTTTAAGCTTATCCTGTCCAGTCTGCCAACAAGAAATTTGAACATTTTCCGTTTTTCCTGTGGCATAATAATTGCTAATGTGAACATAATCTGACATCATATTCTTTTCATGTGTGCTTCAGATGAAAGATCACCAGTTAATACATAAAATCAATTAATTCCATGAGATTGTGTAAGCACCACATACAGAAAGAGCTTGGGTATGCCTTTGTCAATATATTTACTGACCCACAGACATGTAACATATTTAATTAAAATCCCTGCTTGCTAAGACATGTCATTGGATCTTGATGTTCAAAGTAATTTCTTGATATTCTCCAAAGACTCATAAATTCCACCGATGTTAGAGAGCAGGCCATGATAATTTGAGGAGGTAGTCGGGCTTATATTCTAGAAGTTTATAATAAAATAATTATTTGTGCAACCAGAAATATTGCACATGAAGCTACATCCATATATAGAGAGGCTTTTGGCCATTCTTTTTCTACTGATGCATTCATTTTCTCCAGTAATCATCTTAGAGGGAATTTGTAAAAGACTATGACTATTACATCCAAAACATCTAGTAAGTGATGCCAACCCCACTTAAACATACCCTCTCCCCCCACCGCACAAACCCAAAAAAAAGAAAAAAAGGGAGACAGAAAAATGCCCATTCTTTTTAGTTTAAAATAATATCTGGGACATTGATCATGTAAACCTTAGTTTAACATCAAGGATGTAAACAAGGTCCATTTTCCTAATTAATAAATTATAAAGAAAAGGGGATAGGGAAAAAGAGTCATAGAAGCGTTTATTGAATTGGAATTTCAACTCAATATGTATACAAAACATACATATGCCTATAGTGAAACCTAAACCAATATCCCACTCACTTGCAACTTAGTTGTCTTTACAACTATACCAAAATGGCTTTAGCATTACATACTAGTAGTAGTTACATATATACACATACAATGAGAGCGTGCATGCAACCCACCCTCTAGATTGTCTTCACCAAATATTAGACCTATTCCATAGTCCTTTACTCAATGAAACATCAAGGACAAAAAAATGGACAGCAGAAATCATCTAATGATTTTCACCATAATTGAACAACAAAAGGCACTTGAGCTAGAATTGTGAAGTCACTTCTAAGTAATGTTCACCAAAGGTTCATGCCCCAGTATGTGGAATTGATGCCACTAAGTCATCCATCTCCTAACACTATGCATAAACCTAAATAATAAAACAATTTTTGTTTCTATAATTGCAAGTAGCCAAGTTAAAACTTAAAATCCCAAGCAAATCCCAAACTAGAAAAGTCTTGAAGGTTAGTGCATACTCACTTGACTGCATTGGCAAGAGTACTGGCAAACTCCTGAATCAAATTATGAAAACAGGTGTTCCAGTTTTAGAAAGATAATAATGGAAAAGAAAACAGACCTTTTGCCACATACGATGCAGAAAAAACTACCAGCTTTTCCTTGCTCCTTGTATCTTCTTCGAACAGCTGGGTTTACATTCAACTTTTTACAGTACTTTAGGAAGGCTTCTTGTACCAGTTGCTTAAACTCCTTGGAGTCCTCAGATGGCTCAGATTCTAAGGGATTTACCCAATCTTCTGAAGGGTCACCATCATCCTCTTGTTCATCCTCATGATAATCATCATTTCTTTTCCAAACATTAGATTGCAGTTTCTGAAGACCACTTCTTCTATCAAAATGGTGCAAGTTATGTGAGCTCAGAAAACCAGTTCTTGGATGAGCCCTAGTATATCGACCACCGCGTTTATACAATCCTACTGAATGCCTTTGTGTCTGTGACAAAGAATCTTGAGATGATACCCAATTATCAGATGCAAAATCTTGACGATATTCTAGCCTATCATATATTCTCTTAGGCTTTCTGTATTCATTACGGTCCAATCCCACACTATTAGATGAATACAAAGCACTCATATCTTCATCAATCCATTCTTCACCACTATCGTATCGATCCTGAAGCCCTCTGGATGCATTCCATTTATTTGACATGATTTTCCTAGAATCATGCCCACTTAATTCTTCCTTGAAACTGAATTTTCTTTTAAGCATCCTATCTGATGGTTCGCTTAAGCCATGTTCGTCCATTCTCTGCATCCTTACAGAATGTCTATGACCATCTAAATCATATTTAGAAACTGGAGGGCTTTGCAGCCTCTCCTTCAGAAACTTTGGACCTGCATTTTTTCCAAAACCAAAATCTGCTCTCATATGCAATATTTGACGATCCTGTGATGCACCCAAATGTGAAGTTTCGTATTCTGGTGACAGTCTCCTTTCAAACTCAGCTTGACTACGTCTAGATCCCAAATATTCCCCACCTTGATTTGATGCATTTGACATTCTGTTTGTATCAAGGTATTCTGAAACTGTCTGCTTGTGTAAAGTAGAATGGTCCAATAAAGTACCCTTTCGGGGATTTCGATAAGAATCCTCAGTGATATTATCAACTCTGTTTACAGCATGGTGCATTATATTAGGTCTTGGCAAATCTCTATGATCATAATCGCTTCGTGCATGATCATAGTCTAGCGGAACTTGTGGAGGCATCATTCTATACAAGTCATCAGATGGATATCCACGGTCATCATTTGCTATTCCATATAGTTTTGGGTATGGATAATCTTCACACTCAGCCCTGGTGGGACTACATGCACCTCTCTGGTAATATGCCAGATTTCTTTGTCCAGCTTCAGGTTCTCCAGAAGAATCTATCAGTGGTCTTTCCTCATATGCATTAAAACCTAATGGATCTGCAAGTTTTCCACTGCTCCTTGAAAATTCACCTGAAGGAGGAGGCAGGTGCATGTCATCCCGATAAGAACCCAAAAACTCGCTCCTCAGCATCCGTGAAGAGGAGCTTGACAAATCAGCTAGGGGAGATGTGCCTGCAAAACCTTTGGAATGAGATGCTGACACAATGGGATATGGCATATCCCTCGATTGAAACATGGGTTTCTCTCCATCTTTATAGGAGTCCATGATTGGTAATTTATCCATAGCTATAGTGTCCTGATATTGAAGTCTTTCATGCTCAAACCGGCGTATATCAATACTTCGAGATGAAGATGATAGGTGCCCATCAGTTTCTCGATAATCTGAGGTGGGACCAAGATCCTGAGTCAACCGATATGATCCATGTGCTATGCCATCTTCCATTGCCATTGATTTCTGAGCCAACATCCCGTGTCCACCACCAGCTGCCAATCTGCTTTCACTAAAGTCTCTCTCTTTACCGATTCTAGAACTGTTATGCTCATATAATAAAACATGTTTAGACTTCAAGTTATCATCATCAACCTTAAAATCAGCATGATCACACAACTCATATCCCCGCCTCAACTCCATAGAAGGCACATAATTCCTACGCATAACAAGAGCATCATCATCAAACTGAGCCCTTTTCCTCACTTGCTCAAAAGGAGGCGACCTTGATCGTATCTGATCACCCCTACCCCCATTACTGCCACTCAAATGCCACTGATGATACTCCCTCCTTTCAATCGAACGACTCCTTCGACTCCCACCCGCTACCCGTCTAGACCCATCTAACCTATGAGGACTCATACTCCGCCGGGCGCGTGGAGACCGATCCAACGCCACCCGGCGTGGAGACCGGTCCAGCGCATCATGGCGTGCGCCATTATAAGGGTAGTCAGAACCCATTTCCAGTCTGTGTTGACCACGTAGCTTTGAAGCCGGAGATAGTGTTATAAATTCTTCACGCCTTCGTGATTGCATACTTAGCTATTGCTAATCAAAATTACACTGCTAAGTAATATAGAAGCTTTGATTTTTTTCTTTCTTTCTTTCTTTCTTTCTTTCTCTATCAATTTGAGATTTATACTATATTCAAAGCTTAAGATCAAATTCTATATGGAAAAAACACAAAAATACCCAAATCCAGAAACACAGAGTGAAAAGTGTTTCAAGCACAGTAGGATTGTGCCTGAAACCCTAACCCTAGAAAACTCTCACAAAAGACTGCAAACAGAGACGAAACAAAGAAAACCCTTTTCTGGGTTTTGATTATCCATGTCAGAAAGAGTGAAAAATCAGAGAAATTTCAAACCTTGCAGTGAGAATCCATGGCGTTGATATTTTGTGTGCACCACTGAATTTGATGCTTCTGTTTCTTTCTCCAAATTCATATATATCAGAGAATTCAGAAAGTACTTTTGTTGTTTTTTACTATTTTCTGAGAGAGAGAGAGAGAGAGAGAGTGTTTTTGTTTTAGGAAATTTGGTAAATTTTGTGGGATTGGAAGTATATATGAAGAGTTTTTAGGCAGAGAAGGTTAGCGAAACGTGGAGAGAGAAGTTTCTCTTTTCAGTGGTTACTTGTTTACTTCTTTCTTTCATCTGCTTTCTTACTTTGTGTTGTGCGCACTAACGAATTTTTGGGCTAGTGGGCTTGTGTGGGCGTATCTAGTGAGAGTGATTCCATGTTGCAATAGGACTCTCAAATAGTTTTTGTTTTGCCTTTGCTTTGCATCTCAACCGTCGCTTACTTCTTTGGGAAGCTTACGCCTATGAAAGGTGAGTTTAGTTCAACTTTTTATAAATGTGCATAAAATTTTTAAAAAATGCATAATAAAAAAGTATATTTTTAAAAAGTTGAATGTTTAGTAAAAACTGTTAAAAATTACTTTTTGAAAAAACTGAGTATTTGGCTAACACTTATAAAAGTAGCAGTTTGAGGGATAACTTATCAAAAATGACAATGTATATATAAGGGAGTTTATTTCATATATATATATATATTATTTTTTTTTTATGCGAGTTTGTTTCATACTTAAATCAACCACTTCATCATACTTAAATCAATTTTTCTCTTTCTAAAAAATTATTTTTTTCTCACCAATATTAGCTAATAATAACCTATCACTTAAGATTTATTGTGAAAATATTGTGATAAAAATTGATACTGATTTTAATTTTAATATACTATTAAAATTATTTTTTTCTCACCAATATTAGCTAATAATAACCTAGCCCTTAAAATTTATTGTGAAAATATTGTGATAACATTTCTTTCTTCTTTTTTCCCTCTTTTTTTATCCTCCACACATGACATTTCTTTCTTTCTTTTTTCCTTATTTTTTTCTCCTTCAAACACGTACCCTTACTCTTTTCTTTTTATCCTTCTTTCCTCCTTTTTTTCCTTGCCATTCCTCCAAATTCCAGAACGTTCCAGAGCTCTCCTTCTCTCTCTCTCTCTCTCTCTCTCTCTCTCTCTCTCTCTCTCTCTCTCTCTCTCTCTCTCTCTCTCTCTCTCTCTCTCCTCTTAGCACTTCGTCTATTGGTTCTTGGCGGAATTGATAATGTCCTTGGTTCTGGCGATGTAGAATCCATCAGAGTGCGCAACAAAGATGAGGCGGTGGAGTTCGGAGACGGCAAGTGGCTAAGAGGGAAGGGCTTGGAGATTGAAAATGGGGTCGGAGTCGGAGGGTTTGATTGGGAGGGGTTCGCCGATTTGATCGAAGTAGAAGTCAGTGTTGTTGACGCATTCACCTTCAATTTCGTCTTGTAATTCTATCATTTTGCTATATTCTGATGTTTTTTTTTTTTTTGTTTTGCATTTTGAGGAATTCTAATTTGCAAGGGATTGATTTTTTTTTTTTTTCCTTAGCTGATTTGGAAATTTGTTATAGATTTTTTTGTGTTTGGATTTGGAAATTTGTTATTGAGAGGGCAGAAGGCTGAGCAGAGAGATGAGAGCAATGAGGAATGGTGTGAAAGGGTAATTTGGTAATTGCCCTGTGAGTCCAACGGATATATTTCAAACGCGTACGGGGCTTTTTCCAAAATGGAGCTCTGAGCTCCTTTCCCACCTTGCGCATTTTTTTCACAAACCTAAAACGTAACTTTTTCCAAAAAGTTGCGTTTTATGCTGAATCAAATGGGCTTTGGACTCCAGCTTTCTTTAAAACATGCATTTCAGCTTCTAAAAGCTAAAACAAACGGGCACTAAATTGCAAATTACATCCCCTAAAGTTTGGGAGTTATTGAATTTTATACCTTAAAATTTCAAAATTTGGATTTTACTCCTTGATGTTAGGGGGTGTTTGGATTTTACACCCTGACAATTCAAAATTTGGATTTTAGCTCCTATATTTTAGGAGTGTTTGGATTTGACTCCATAAAATTTGGGAGTGTTTGAATTTTATACCTTAAAGTTTCATAATTTTAGGGTGCAAAATCCAAACACTCATAAACTTTAAGGAGTAAAATTCAAATTCTGAAACATTAGGTGTAAAATCCAGACACCCCAAACTTCAGGGGGTAAAATACAAATTCTGAAATTTCAGGGTATAAAATCCAATCATCCCCAAACATTAGGGGTGCAATTTGCAATTCACCATTTTTCTTTAAAGTTATTCTAAGATCACAACCTTTACCACATCATTTTTCACCACTATTTTATGTGGCAAATTATGATTGATTGTGTGCCATTTTTAATGAACTTACAAATTTTTTTTTCTATCAATCACAGTATGTCTATAACATTTTCACAACAAATTTTGGTAGCAGGTTGTTATTGGTTGTTATTAGCGGTTAAAAAAGTAATTTCAGTAATGAGTTCGAATTATAACCAATAACAAATTATCACTAAAGATTTGTTGCGAAAATACTATGAAATCTATATGATAATTGTAGCAAATGGTGTGGAAAATAGTATGATTATTTTTTAACTAAAACACTCTGATCGATTATCTTCACCATTTTCCTGTTATTTACGTTTCATAATTTTTATGTTAGCGCTTTATAATTGATTTTGTGTTCATATTTCTATTCGTAATCTAACTATTAGGTGTCATTCTTTTTTCTTTTTTTTAAAGAAATATTAGGTCTAAATTTTCTAAAATACATGAATTTTATTATTGTTGTAGGCATAAAAGTATATAATGAACCGTCAAATTACTAAAGGAAATTGACCCAATGTAAAACGAAATCAAACTTCAAGTGTTAAAATAAAAAATTTTGAAACGAAAAGGGCTATAATGAAAATAACAACCCAAATCTTAAGGGTTAGTGTACTTTAGTCTCTTTTTTTTAGAGTTGAATCTTTCATGTTTAGTTAAATTGTTGATGATGTGGTAAAATTCAACAGGCTCATTCAAAAAGATATAGATTAGATTTTAAATACGTCATGGTGTAGTTATTAAAAAACTTTAGAGGATTTTAATCACCAAGCATTTGGTTTAAGTGATACCTTAATAGTGATTAGTCTTTATTCATACGTGGTAAAAAAGAAAAAAAAAAAAAAAAAAACCCTAATAAATTGATAATGTTCAACGTGAAAGACTATTATTTTCTAAGATTCTCAATTGAAAGTGATTTCATCCTTGCTTTCTTGGCAAAGAGTAAGGGATAAGTGAAGAATATTCTATACCGTGTAAAGTTTGAAAAGATGAAGAAATCATGAAGTATCTAGGGAATATTCATATATTATTCTAGATTAAAAAAATACGATATCTCCATAAAAAGAAGGTTGAAAAATACACCAAGAGTGTTATAACTTTTTTATTTTTATTTTTGAGAATAAAGAGTTTTACAACTTAATTGATACTTTTTGATGTTTCTAATGAAATTATATATATATATATATGCACAATAGATTAAGTTATTTAAAGTAAAGGGATAATTACACATCACTTACCTGTGGTTTGAGCGAAAATCACTTTGCCTACCTGTGGTTTAAAAAGTATCACTTAACCCACATGTGGTATGTTTTGTTTGTTTTTCGTAACCCACCTCTGTTAAAATCAGGAGTAAATAGGTATTTTTGCTCAAATTTTATGTCTCTCTCCTCCTAAAACAAAAAATAGCACAAAATGCAAGAGAAACAAGATCAAAAGGAAGGTTTTGTGAAAATTAATATTTGGATGACAAGAATGTGATGATCATTGTGGCTTAAGGCGTGGTGGCTGTGTTGGTGAAATTGCTTGATTCGAGCTCGTTCAAGATGAAAGAGAAAGCTGTGAGTTTGATTTCGAGGATTTCATTGGTGGATTCAAGCAAGCACGTGGTGATTGATGAGAGTCTTTTGATTTTGAACCATTTGTTGAGAGTTTTGGACTTTGGGAGTGCTTTTGCTAAAGAAAAAGCATGTGTGGCACTTCAAGTTTTGACCTTTAGCAAAGAAAATGCACGGGCTATTGGTTCTCGAGGTGGGATATCGTTGTTGTTGGAGATTTGTCAAGTGGGTACTCCTGGTTCTCAAGCTTTTGCAACTAGGGTTCTGAGAAATCTTGCTTTGTTTAGTGAAATTAAAGAGAATTTCATTGAGGAAAATGGGGTTGGTGTTCTTTTGGGGGTTGTGAATTCTGGGACTGCTTGGCTCAAGAAAATGCAATTGGGTGTTTGTGTAATTTGGTTTATGATGATGAAAGTTTTAAGCTTTTGGTTTTTAGGGAAGATGGGGTTCAGTGTTTGATGATGAAAGTGCTCATGTGATTGGTGACTACATTTTTGGATTTTCCTGTCCTAGCATTTCTAGGCTCTTCATGCTTCCAAACATAAACTTGAGAATCTTCACTTGTAGTAAAAATATATTTCCCATATTGACTAAAAGAAACTAAAATTTGGCTGCTTGGATTTCGAAAACCTGCTATATATCCAACCAACAAACCCATTACCATAACCAGAAAAAGGTTAAAACACACTAGCTAAAAGGTAGAGACTTCTGCTCCTATGATTATGAAGATACCTTTGAATTTTTTTAGTGACATCAGGACCATCCAAAATTCTAATCCGTGAATCAGCTAAAGTAACTAGCACTTGAGATGGATTTCCTGGGGCAAACTGTTCATATACAAAGTTACTTGGCTCTTAGGCACATAGCACCACAAGAAAACAAAAAGGGGACAGAACTTGAAACTAAAAAGTATAATTACCTGGAACCCAATAATCTTTTAGCTTGAGATTTATTGAAGTAGCGATAGAACTGTTATATTGGTTCTTTTTCATTTTCTATTTGTGATGGAGTTAGCCAAAGGGTTGAGGGAGGCAATGGGAGTTAGGCTTTTTATTTTTTTGGGTATGTTCTTCATGTTCAAAATTTGTGTGAATGGAGAGAGAGACAAATACCACTTTTTGATCTTGTTTCTCTTGCATTTTTGCTCTATTTTTTGTTTTGGGAGGAGAGAGACATAAAATTTGAACAAGAATACCTATTTACCCCTAATTTTAACAGAGGTGGATTACGGAAAACAAACAGAACATACCACAGGTGGGTTAAGTGATACTTTTCAAACCATGGGTAGGCAAAGTGATTTTCGCCCAAACCACAGGTGAGTTATGTGTAATTACTCCTAAAGTAAAAGACTTGAAGTAAAATGCTGAAAATAAGAAAGCTTTAAAATAAAAAATAAGTTTTCAATAATAGATTAAAACACTTACAGGAGATAGTAGATACAAGGCTTTGAACAGAAATGGAAAAAGGTTACAAGCTTAGAAAGTAATCTAGAAGCTATATGGAATATGAAATTAGGAAAATTGAGTGATGACTTAACCTGAAAGGGACATCCCCTTTATAGGCAAAATAAAACACTATTTAATCAGTGAATAATGAACAGTAAAATGGACTTTTTCACTATTCATCGCATGTCAGCAAAATTGTAGCATGTGCTATTCAGAGGGAATCATCCACCGTGGGGAACAGCTAGAGCAAGAGCCGTACTCTTATCAGGGAATCAAAACAGCTTTAGTAACTTTAGTAGGGAGTCAATGCAGATCAGCAACTTTATATATATATATATATATGCACACACACACACACTATATAACATATATATCATGAATAATAAACAATGAAAATGTACTTCAAGATATGGAAAAATTCACATAATTCCCTCTCTTTAGTCTTTTCAATTGTGTTATAGTGTGGGTTCCAGTTAGATCAACTGGTAAAGTCTTGAATGATTGAATAAGAGATTTGAGGTTTAATCACTGTTTAGATCAATAACCGATTGGTGTCTTAATTTAATGATAAAGAGCTATCATTAGGAGAGAACATAAGTTGAAACTCTAAAAAAAAAAAATTGTGTTATGATGGGACAATTGAGGTCAAAACATGAGAGTGAAAAATTCCCAGTGTCCGCAATAAGAATCTATAATAAATAAATAAAACAATAAAACCTGACCAAAACTCACTGTTAGAGCATCCACAGCAGATGTGTCAAATGTGCCAAATGCCAAACATTTGACATATTTGGCACACCAAACACAAAAAACGGAGTATTATCAGATGTATTAAATGTGTCAAATGTTTGTAACATGCTACAATACTGTCTCAAATTTGAGACGGTACGGACAACAATTGCAAAATATATATTGTTATTTTATTCCCATTTTCTCTCTCCTCATCACAAATATCTCTCTCTCTCCGTCTTCTCATCTCTGTTTTCTCTATTCGTCTTCCACAACATGCTAATCACTAAAGGCCACCACTTGATGCCGCCAATCTCACTAAAGACCACCACTTGACACCGCTGATCATCTGTTTTCTCTATTCCGCTTCGGGTTTTTTTTTTTTTTTTTTTTTTTTTTTTTTTTTTTTTTACCTATCTAAAATACGAAAACCAAAAAATCTAGAATAAATGAATCGTGTAAAAAAAAAAGTGCTTCACAATTTATACCTAATAGTATCCTTACAAATTTTTTTAAAGAGTTAACAAAATATAAAAATGACTATCAATAGTATTTAAATTATATATATAAGAATTATATTATGCATCTTATTATATATTTTTAAGTGCATCCATGCATATGTATAAGGTTACAAGCTAATTGAGTAATCATTTTTGTTGCAATTTCTCTCAACTCTAAACTCAAGCTACTCAATTCTCTTATATAAGCAAAATAATGTTATTCATATCCTATTGGCTCTTAAACCCAGCCGCCACCCCACCCACCCCAACACACACATATATATATATATGAAAAAATAGATTTTAGAACAAAAAAATAATAATAAAAATCAACTTTGAAAACAATTTTACAAAATCATAAATTCATGACTAAACCATACCAAGTAGGTAAAAGCCTGCCGTCATTCTTTGTCCTTTCCCTCTCACCGATCTCTTTGTTTTTGATCTATTTGAAAATTGAAATGCCTTTAATTATGCGATATTTTTCTCACTATCAAGTAGGAGCATCCGTAGCAGCTGTGTTATAAAAAATGTCATTTTGACACATAAAAAGTCTACTTTATTATTTTACCACATCATTTTACAATATCTCAGTTATCAGATGTTTTATTATTCAATTCTATACATTAAAATAATATATTAAATTCCTCCCCCATCATCGTCATCATCATCAACCACAACAACAACAACAACTACAACAACAACCAGAAAAATTGTTGTGGCCACAATCACCAGAAGAAGGAAAAAAAAAAAAAAAAAAAACCACCAATTCGCCCATCACCAGCCAACCCACCCACCACCACTGATCCGCCCATCACCATCTCAACGCACCCACCGCCATTTCCCACAACCCACGAAACTCAACCCACCCACCACCAATTTGCCCATCCGATCCCACCCATTGCCCAACCCACCCATCAAACCACAGCCAAAAAAACGTGAAAAAAAAAAAAAAAAAAAAAAAAAAAAAAAAAAAAAAAAAAAAAAAAAAAAAAGACGAANTAGTTTTTTTTTTTTTTTTTGCGTAGATTTCATTTTGCAATCCATTTTTGCATATTTTGCTTCTAAATGAAGAATAAGGACAAGTCTTCTTTTATTGCAACAATCGTCACTGACAATCCAACAAATGTTTTGCAATTTTTGCAAATGTCTTGGCCATAATATTGAGACTTGCTATCAATGTAACAAATCAGCTATTTCCATTTCTGTTGCTATTGTTGCTAACACTGAGAGTATCCAACCAATGGCTCCCATCTTTGCAAAGTCCAAGTCTTTTGGATCCACTATCACCATTTCCACTATTAACCTTCAAAACATCATCACTAATACCATTCATATGATTGGTAATGCATATTACTCCTCTTCTCTCTCAGTTTCATCTTGTATGTCTCCTTCCTCTTGGCTTATGGATTCTGCTTGTTGTAGCCACATGATACCTCACTCATCTTTATTTTCTCAACTAAAACCTACACCACACCCTCTTAATATTCGCAGAGCTAATGGTTCCACAATGTTTGGTCATAATATAGGTTCTATCTTGACCTCCAACCTCTCGGTTCCTAGGGTCTTTAATGTTCCTAACCTTTCTTACAATTTTTTTTTTTGTGGGACAATTTGCTGAGTTGGTTTATCGCGTTACCTTTGTTTATTTTGGGTGTATTATGCAAGATTTAAAGACGGAACAGGAGCTTGGGACTGGTCCCAGAGTTGGGTGTATGTTTCCCATGGACAACCTTCGTCTTCCACCTATTGCTCTTGTTTCTGTTGCTACTCCTGTTTCTTCTATTCCTTCCTTTGTACTTTGGCATGCTTGACTTGGTCAAGCATCTTCCTCTTGTGTACAACACTTAGCTTTTAGAGGTCTGTTAGATTCAGTGTCCATTGAAAATTTTGATTGTGTTTCATGTTAATTAGGAAAATAACCAATTTTGCCTTTCAATACTAGTGAATCAATGTCCACTGATATATTTGACCTAATTCATTCTAATGTTTGGGGCCTTCCTCTATCTCTGATATTGGTGGATCTCGATATTTTGTTGTCTTTGTTGATAATTATTCCTACTATAGTTGGATTTTTCATATAAAACAGTGTTTTAAATTATTGCAAGTATATTCTAATTTTGCAAAAATGGTTGAAACTCAATTTTCCAAACGAATCAAAATTTTTCGATTTGATAATGCTTTTGAATACACTCATTTCGCTGGTCATTGAGTCCTGAAATTTTTTGTGTCGGGTTCGCAAGTTAGCAACTTGCGAAATGCCTAGAATCAACTTTTTAAAGGGCAATTTGTGGGACATTTGTTTTAAACTTCTCCCATCTTCTCCAAAACTCTTATTTTAATGTCTCTACATCAAAACGCAACTAAATTCAATTGTTTTTCATTCCATTAACATCTCTAAGGTAATCTTTAACTATTTTCATTTATTTGAATCCTTGGATTATGTTTTTGGGGCGTTTGTGTTCATAGATGAGATTTTCTCAAATGGGGGTTGGAAAACTTGAATTTTGTTAAATTTTTGTATGAGATTTGTTTCTTTTGTTGATTTGGTTTGGATGTTGGCCCTTTGTAGCATTTAGAACATGTATTAAGGGTAGATTTTACCATGTTTATGCATTTCACTATATATAGGGTGTTAGTGTGCATGCTTGATATTTGATGAATTGCTTCTTAGGAATTTTCTCACTCGTTTGGACTTTGATGAGCACAAAACTTTGGGGTTTTTCATATTTCCTCTTTAAGAACATGTTTGGTTTATTCGTTGTGTATTTTACACACCTTGCCCCACATGTACATTTCTCATGTCTTGTTCATGTGTTGCACATAGTCACCACATGCACACACCTTTGCTACCCTTGCCATGCCTTAATCTATATCCTGTTTCCTCATCCTTACCTTTGCTACTTTGAGATAGAGAGAGACAGAGATTGATAAACAATTTTATGAAAAAGAAAAAGTTTGACAATACGGGCAATAAATTCCCAACAATTTTTTATTTATTTTTTTTTTTTTAGAATGGGCCGTAATCAAAAGAAATAAATGTTACCATTGGAGATGTAGGCTATAACCTATACCCGAAGCGTTTGAGAGAGAGAAAGAGCAATGGAGGCTTTTGAGAGAGAGAGAGAGAGAGAGAGAGAGAGAGTTATCAACAATGGAGTCTTTTGAGAAAATAGGAGAAAAAGAACCATCTTGGAATAGCGATTTTCATGTAGTAGGGTATTTTTAATTTCAATTGAATTTTTTAGGGTTTTTTTCCCTAAACAAATTGAACATGTTCTATTTAATTAAATTTAATTTTTTTAGGGTTTTTGTTTTTCCTCTAAAATGTTTTTCTATTTGTCTTGAAATTGTGGATTTTGAAATCTGAATGTGTAATGATTTTGTTAATTTTTTTTCTTAATGTTGGATTTAAAAAAAATAAAAAATTATGAAATTTGCAAGTATAATCTTTTAGATTAATTGCAAATCTGCAAGTGTGTTGGTTTTATTGTTTACTATGCTTGGTTTTTTTGGGTTGGGGTTTGCATGTTGAATTCCATTCTTGAAAATTAATTGAGAATCTGTTTTTTGGGGTTTTCTTGAAGGAAATAATAGAAAGGCAAAGAGGGTTGGCTGATTCTCTCTCTCTCTCTCTCTCTCTCTCTCTCTCTCTCTCTAATGATATAATTTTCTATCTAAAATTATATGTTTGTTCTATATTGCTTTCTCTTGGATTGATTAAGTATCAAAAATAATTTGTAATCCCTCTCTTCTTTTCTAATCCACTGCTTTTGGGTTTTTATTCTATTGCTTTGTATCACAGTGTTTGTTGCATATTCCTTAGTTTTATAAGGTTGTGATTGATTCCGATGTGGTCTTTGTGACTTTTGCCATTGCTTTTGGGTCTTTATTCTATTACTTTAGTTAAACTATTATGTACATGGTGTTAGGACATTGTGAGAATTGTTAGAAACAAATGTTATGTAATTTGGAAATTATTTGACAAAATGCACTTTACTTGTAATTGGATATATCTAAGATGGGTTTAGTACTTCAAGAAACAAGTGTTTCAAGTTTAGTATTGAAGCCATGCAAGTTTGAACAAGAAACAAGTGAAGAAGTGCTATTTATTAAAGCTTGACAGATGTCTCGACAGAATCCTTTCTATCGAAGGTTTAATGTTGAAGCTCGACAGAAGTTGAATTTGTCGAGAATTATGAAATTAGAATTTTCAGATCTATTTCACGCATATCCATGAGTATTTGTGTAGGGTTTCTTTTTAACAACCCTAGACATATATAAGGATTATTTTAAGGGCCATCACGTTGATGCAAAGTGAGGCAAAGGTTGTTGCAATTGTTGTTACAACCATATTGTGATCAAAGACACTCTTGCCCTAGTTTATCATATTCTTTGTAGAAGCTACTGCATCTTTGTGCCAAGGGTTTTGTAACCAAGGAGCTTCCTGAACTTTATTGTGGATGAACTAAAGAACTTTGCAACCTAACATCTTCCTCAAGTTGTGTGTTAGTACATATTAGGATCCTTCATCATTGGTTAGTCACGTACTGGAATTTGTGCATTGAACGGAGAGATTGCCACTACATTACAAGTCCAATTAGGTATTGGAGTAAGATTTCAATTGTAGGTTGGTATTAGGTACTGGAATTCTTTTTACTTGTAACCGCTTGTTTTAATAATAATGGATTCTCGGAGTGGTGACCTTAAATTTATCTAGTGGGTTTTGCCTCGGTGGTTTTTTCCATTCATAAACAAATTACCTGTGTCAAATTTATTTTCCGCTACATTTAACTTAGTTGACGATTTGTTTGTGCTACCACGCTATTCATGTTAAATTGACTTAATTAATTCACTTGGGTAATTAATTAATTAATTTGCCAAAAGGGGTCAATACGTTTTTGGCCTATCAAGTGGTATCAGATGGGCACACTCTAATAAAGTTTAATCTCTACTGTGTGATCCATTGACCCCTGTTTGTCATAGAGAGAGGACAATCTCTTATTATACCTCCTTTATTTGATGACGCTAACTATGCATACTAGAAAGTACACATGAGAGCTTTCTTGCAGTCTTTAGATGAGAAGGTGTGGCAAGAGACTGGCTTGGACTAAGCTAAAGGAAGCATCGGCTGATTGGGATGATGCAAAGAACAAAGTGGCAAACTTTAACAGCAGAGCATTGAACACCATTTTCAATACGGTCAGGAATGATGGGTTCAAGAAAATATCCTTGAGTGAAATTGCAAAGGAAGCATGGACCATCCTTCCAGACAACCTATGAAAGGACTAAGGCTGTCAAGGATTAAAAACTCCAAAGCTCACTACTAGCTTTGAGGAGATAAAGATGGAAAAGGATGAGTTTTTTGATGAGTTCTATGCCAAATTGAAGGACATAGTCAACTCAACCTTCAATCTTGGGGAAACTATTCCCGAACCCAAGGTTGTAAGAAAGGTGCTAAGATCTCTGCCTGAGAGATTTCATGCCGAAATCACTGCTATTGAAGAATCAAAGGATATTACTCTATTCCTTTGATAGAGTTGGTTGGCAATTTGCAAACCCATGAATTGGGTTTGACTAAAATTGGGAAAGGAAACAAAAGTAAAAGCATGACATTAATTCTCGTAGTACAAGTAATTTTTAAGGTAGATCAACACCTACTATTCTGGAAATTAATCTAGTACAGACTCACAAGCAAAACCACCCATTTGTATTGTAAATCTAGTTTTTGGATTCTACATTCTTGCTCAGCTCCTCAAGTTTCTTCATCCTCAGTTTCTCACTCTCTGTCAGCAACTGGAAATAAGATCACAAACAAGACAATTAAAAAGAAAAACAAAAATGGGTTAGAAAAAACTGTAAAGAAGAAATCCAAGAGGAGCATCTTTTTTTCTTTTTCTTTTTTGGTGGGGGGGGAGGTGTTGGGGGATAAAAAGAGGAGCATCATTTAGAATGTTGTAATTTTCATTGTAAAATGTCAAGTTTGTAACTGACCTCCATTAATGTGGCTATTAGCTGAGTTTTTTCTTTGTTCTTTTCTTGGAAAGCTTCCAGGGCTTCTTTATATTCTTTCTCCTATAGCCAACCAATCAACATGCAAAACTCATAGTGATAATTAAACTATATAATATAACTTTCCAAAAACTAGAGAAAAAAAAGAAAGATACATGCGATGTGCAAGCTAGGATATACTTTCTCAAAAGACTCCATTGTTGATAACTCTCTCTCTCTCTCTCTCTCTCTCTCTCTCTCTCTCTCTCTCTCTCAAAAGCCTTCATTGCTCTTTCTCTCTCTCAAACGCTTCGGGTATAGGTTATAGCCTACATCTCCAATGGTAACATTTATTTCTTTTGATTACGGCCCATTCTAAAAAAAAAAAAAAAAAAAAAATTGTTGGGAATTTATTGCGCATTTTGTCAAACTTTTTCTTTTTCATAAAATTGTTTATCAATCTCTGTCTCTCTCTATCTCAAAGTAGCAAAGGTAAGGATGAGGAAACAGGATATAGATTAAGGCATGGCAAGGGTAGCAAAGGTGTGTGCATATGGTGACTATGTGCAATGCATAAACAAGACATGAGAAATGTACATGTGGGGCAAGGTGTGTAAAATACACAACAAATAAACCAAACATGTTCTTAAAGAGGAAATATGAAAAACCCCAAAGTTTGGTGCTCATCAAAGTCCAAACGAGTGAGAAAATTCCTAAGAAGCAATTCATCAAATATCAAGCATGCACACTAACACCCTATATATAGTGAAATGCATAAACATGGTAAAATCTACCCTTAATACATGTTCTAAATGCTACAAGGGGCCAACATCCAAACCAAATCAACAAGAGAAACAAATCTCATACAAAAATTTAACAAAATTCAAGTTTTCCAACCCCCATTTGAGAAAATCTCATCTATGAACACAAATGCCCAAAAAACATAATCCAAGGATTCAAATAAATGAAAATAGTTAAAGATTACCTTAGAGATGTTAATGGAATGAAAAACAATTGAATTTAGTTGCGTTTTGATGTAGAGACATTAAAATAAGAGTTTTGGAGAAGATGGGAGAAGTTTAAAACAAATGTCCCACAAATTGCCCTTTAAAAAGTTGATTCTAGGCATTTCGCAAGTTGCTAACTTGCGAACCCGACACAAAAAATTTCAGGACTCAATGACCAACGAAATGAGTGTATTCAAAAGCATTATCAAATCGAAAAATTTTGATTCGCTTGGAAAATTGAGTTTCAACCATTTTTGCAAAATGAGAATATACTTGCAATAATTTAAAACAATGTTTTATATGAAAAATCCAACTATAATGGGAATAATCATCAACAAAGACAACAAAATATCGAGATCCACCAATATCAGAGATAGAGGAAGGCCCCAAACATTAGAATGAATTAGGTCAAATATATCAGTGGACATTGATTCACTAGTATTGAAAGGCAAAATTGGTTATTTTCCTAACTGACATGAAACACAATCAAAATTTTCAATGGACACTGAATCTAACAGACCTCTAAAAGCTAAGTGTTGTACACAAGAGGAAGATGCTTGACCAAGTCAAGCATGCCAAAGTACAAAGGAAGGAATAGAAGAAACAGGAGCAGCAACAGAAACAGGAGCAATAGGTGGAAGACGAAGGTTGTCCATGGGAAACATACACCCAACTCTGGGACTATAATACACCCAAATAAACAAAGGCAACGCGATAAACCAACTCAGCAAATTGTCCCACAAAAAATAAATTGTAAGAAAGGTTAGGAACATTAAAGACCCTAGGAACTAAGAGGTTGGAGGTCAAGATAGAACCTATATTATGACCAAACATTGTGGAACCATTAGCTCTGCGAATATTAAGAGGGTGTGGTGTAGGTTCAAGTTGAGAAAATAAAGATGAGTGAGGTATCATGTGGTTGCAACAAGTAGAATCCATAAGACAAGAGGAAGGAGACATACAAGATGAAACTGAGAGAGAAGAGGAGTAAGATGCATTACCAATCATATGAATGGTATTAGTGATGATGTTTTGAAGGTCAACAGTGGAAATGGTTATAGTGGATCCAAAAGACTTGGACTTTGCAGAGATGGGAGCCATTGGTTGGATACTCTTAGTGTTAGCAACAATAGCAACAGAAATGGAAATAGCCGATTTGTTACATTGATAGCAAGTCTCAATATTATGGCCAAGACATTTGCAAAAATTGCAAAACATTTGTTGGATTGTCGGTGACGATTGTTGCAATAAAAGAAGACTTGTCCTTATTCTTCATTTAAAAGCAAAATATGCAAAAATGGATTGCAAAATGAAATCTACGCAAAAAAAAAAAAAAAAACTAGGTAAGGAGCACCTAGACTGTAAAAAGTCAACTCTTAAAAAGTCAACGGTCAACGACGTAGTCAACGAAGTCAATGGTGATGACGTCAACAAGATGACGCAAGTAGTTGACTAATGCTAACGTAAGCAGCTGACTGGCTGTTGATGTGGCAGTGATGATGTCAGCTTGATAACATGGCGGTGATGACGTCAACTAGGGCTAACGTGGGGTAGATGACATAATCAATGACGTCATCAGATGATTTCTGGCGCGTGAGGGCGTGTAACTAGTCCGATAAAGACGATTTTTCACAGGTGAGCAGATTAGAGAGAGTCCTTTCTGATGGTGCAACCTGTAGTCTAATCAGAGAAGCATTGGTGGTGGCAAGGCAATGGTCTTTGATGTACTGTAGTCATAGTGGAGGTAGCGGTGATGCTGACGACGACGACTGTAGTGGATGACACCCATGAAGACAAGATTGCTTAGGAGCGGCACACCAGAGAATTAGAGTAATGGCTTTGATACCATGTTAGAAATACTGAATGAATATATAATTGTATTTCTCAAATAAAAAAATATACATGAGTACCTTTATATAGGAGGCAGAGTGTGTAGTACAAGTATGTGTGCTATATAAGCAAACAAGGTGGGCCTAAAGCCCACAGCCTATTACACATTAACAAAAATGAACAATCATAATCGAAATCCTTTTTAAAAAATGAAAATAAAGAAAATAGACCTAGGATATAGAGTGACCTACCCAAATTGGTTGCCTTTATTTTTTGTTTTAATTTAATTTTTGGAACCACAAATTGTAGTAGAATAGAAGTGGAGAAATGATTATGTAGCAACAGCTTGAATTTGCTATTAATACATAAATTTATATATACACATGGAAGAAGAAAGAGTACCTCGACAAGTCCAAATCTAATATCTCACGCTCTCTACATCCATGGTCGCTCTCTTCTACTATTTCTCAAATGAAGCTGCACTAACTTGGCACGCTGGCCAACGATGATGTTGAGCAACTGGCGTTGATTTCAATGATAGCTTCAATAATGTTGATTTCTCAATAGGTTTTGAATTTGGGGGTTCTGTTGCGATTTTGCAGACGCTTTCACTAAAATAAAAATAACAATCAATACCCAATTCAAGAAATATAGAAATTTGAGAGAGAGAGAGAGAGAGAGAGAGAGAGAGAGAGAGAGAGAGAGAGAGAGAGAGAGAGAGAGAGAGAGAGAGAGAGAGAGAGGATTACCATTTGTACTGCGTAGCCATAGGAAATCGTAAAACATAGGCTTGAAGAATTGTGGATTGCAAAAGTACCTATGTGTGAACAAATTCTTGAGAAAATGATAATAAGAGAGTTTAAATATGGTTTTTCAAATTGGGTGAGGATGATAACTAATAAGGTGGTTGCTTATGGTTTTTGAATTTGGGTAAGGATGATAACTGATGAGATGATGAACCATTTCAATTTGAGTTTGGAGCGTGGAGAAGTGGGGAAAGTGCGAAATGTTAGGCGAAGAGTTGAGAGAAACGTAGATAAGATTTTGTGAAGTTATTTTAAAATCACACAAAAATCCAGTGCAATATTTTGTATTAGTTCAAGGTTTTTTTTTTTTTAAAATTTTTTTTAATAAATTAAGAAAGACATCAACCTGTGTGCTATGAATTATACGTGGGTTTCAAAAATTTTGGGATCATGGGTGGTGAGGAGGAGAGAACGTAATTGTACTGGGAGCATGTTCCTATTTTGTAGATAGTATTTTACTTGAGTTAAAGAAGTATTTTTACTGAGTTACTTAAACATAGGCTATAGGGGTGTTTTGGAACAAAAAAAAATCTGGTCCAAATAGGGAAAACCTCTTAATGGTAGTATAGATATATATAAAAGTAGAGGCCTCACGTAGGAGAGCATGATGTTCTGCCAAGTGGCACCTTAGTTAAGCCTATAAGGTTTTTTTTTTTTCTTCATTTTCCACTTATCTTTTAACTCTCTCTCTCCAATTTAGTTATAAAAAAAAAAAGTCTCCCAATTTAAATTTTAAAGTCTCCTTTTAATTTAGCCTCCTCTTTCCCTCTCTCTTGACTCTTTCACTTCCCCAGAAATTCCATCAGCTATTCAGATTACAGTCCCTTCAACTGCCTACCCTTTGCAATTTCTTTCAATATTTTTTTAACATATACTTCTAGACTACACTAATTAGCTTTTACACTATGCTCTTTCTCTCTATATCTCTCTACCTATTTCTTTCAAAGCTTAGCAACTACAATCACGCAAGAAGAATAGGTCTACACTCAAATTGGGGTAGGCATACTAATACCGGTTTCTTCAGATTCAACTATGCTAGAATTTGAATCCCAACCATGGTATCTATGGAGACAATGATGTGAAAGGTTAGGCTACTATGCCTTTTTTTTTTTTTTTTTTTTCGATAAACCTTAATCTACCTCCACTCTTTGGAGACAATGATGTGAAAGGTTAGGCTACTATGCCTTTTTTTTTTTTTTTTTTTCGATAAACCTTAATCTACCTCCACTCTCTCACTCTATAGGTTAGCCACTGAAATTAGGCTAAGCCTAGAAACCCGTACATGTTTTGGTAAGCTTTTGCCATAACTTCTCATCTTTTCTATTTTACATTTCTCCTTTTCATGTTGATTTCTTCTTTACTTTTTTTTTTTTTTTTTCTCTTCCTAAACTTTTAAGTTTGTCAATGCCATTGCTAGCTTTGCAAACACAATCATGAGCATACCATTGCAGAATTTCTAAAACGTTTTTAATCACTCAGTTTTTGAACTCAAGATATTGCATGTGTTATAGGTCGGATTGTGTTTCAAATGCTAAATCATAGGAAAAATCTTGGTTTTGCATTATGGACTTTACAAAGTTCAAATATGATGAGTAAGGTTTATAATTTTATTCTTTTTCCCCTTATCTGAAATATCATTGCAATTTCTTCAACAAACATGAACTAAATTTTATTTATTTTAACTAGTAGATGAGTTGGTTAAAAAAAAGGAACAAAACAAACAAAAATAATAGAGGAATAGGATTTAATTGTGTTGTTATTAATCTAAAGTTAAAGTTTTCAATTTTGACCTGTTGTATGCTTTGTTAGCTAAATTGAATTGTGTAGAGAGAAAAGGAAATTTTTATGTATTTATTTATTTTAAAAATGTTGGGTAATGGGTTGGATTGCAAATTGTGTAGAGAGAGAGGAAATTTTGATGTATTTATTTGTGGGACCTGTTAGTTAAAAAGGTATAGTAATCCTCAGAAGTGGCTCGGGGCTCAATGACCCAATCCGAAGACACTTCGTTATCCGAGGACAGCCTAAAAAAGTTTTGTTATTACTAAATGGGTAATATAGGAGAAACGAGTGAATATTGTATACAGCGGCATAACACACGTCCGAGGACACCAAAGTTCGAGGTGAAGGTAACTTTCATGTTATTGGGGAGACTCCGCAAAGTTGTATCTAAACTGGAAATTAGATATAACTTAAGGGGGCGTCGGGGAAGGTAGCAAATATCTCCTAAGGCCATCACCTCCACATTAAATGCTTTCCAGCTAACACTCTGGCCGCATTAATGTGGAGGTGATACCTGAACAGTAACTAAGCAGCTTTATGGCCACTAAGCTGAAAGTTCCGGTAGGTGCTGGATGGGACAGAAAGGAGCTCCCAAGATAAGAACTACACGTGTACAATGGAGACGGGGGGAAAACGGAGTATATAACATAGGAATGAAGGAAATAAAGGGGGACTTTTTTTGAGAAAAAAGAAAAAAGAAGAGAGAGACTGACTGAAAGAGAGCCGAGGAGAGTTTTTCTCAAGAAATGAACCCAAAGTGTTCCTTGTTACTTGATGAGTAGAACCTTTCCTGTCAAACAGTACTAGTTCTTGGACCCATACTCTAAAAATTTATTGTTTGGGCTTGTTGGGCTGAAAACCCATTCATACTCAGGGTCAATCCAAATTGAGTCCCTACATTATTTATTATAAAAATGTTGGTTGGTAATGGGTTGGATTGCTATAATGGCAATGCTTACACAATAAAACTCCTTTTAAAGAAAAAAAAAATAAAGGCTTTAATAGATATTTAGGGTAATTTTATGCAAAAAATGAAGCCATTAATCTTGCATTGCATCCTTTTCTTTTCTTTTTTTTTTCTTCTAATTTTGTTGCTCATCGTTATTTTTTTTTTCTTTGGGATGATATTTTAATTTCAATAATAAACCAAAATTCTTTTTTATTTTTGTTTTTTTGGGAAAAATAGCTACAATCATATATAGAAAGATTATAGTGTATAGCATTATATCACCAATATTACTATCAGTCTTTATCTTATCTTCCAACTTTCATTCATATAGTGTAACTAGAATAACCAAATTTTAATAATGTTTTTTTCCTTGCAACCGCTAATATTTGAGAAATGTATTTAGATTTAATTTGAATTTGAAATCATCCAGAATCTATGTGCCTAAATTTAATTCTTTGTGTAGTCCTTTCTCTATTTAAATTTTATAATTATTGATAAAGTAGTTCATATTTCATAGATTAGCCATGACTAACAATAGTAGTATTGATGAACCCAATAGGTCATATGATAATTTCTTACAAAATTTTTCAAAAGGCACCTTAATAAACCAAAATTCTTTTTTATTTTTGTTTTTTTGGGAAAAATAGCTACAATCATATATAGAAAGATTATAGTGTATAGCATTATATCACCAATATTACTATCAGTCTTTATCTTATCTTCCAACTTTCATTCATATAGTGTAACTAGAATAACCAAATTTTAATAATGTTTTTTTCCTTGCAACCGCTAATATTTGAGAAATGTATTTAGATTTAATTTGAATTTGAAATCATCCAGAATCTATGTGCCTAAATTTAATTCTTTGTGTAGTCCTTTCTCTATTTAAATTTTATAATTATTGATAAAGTAGTTCATATTTCATAGATTAGCCATGACTAACAATAGTAGTATTGATGAACCCAATAGGTCATATGATAATTTCTTACAAAATTTTTCAAAAGGCACCGCACATCGCGCGGAGTATCAACTAGCTAGTTGCCTATAATGATTTGCCTATAATGATGTTTCCCATGGGCACACTAAACACATTGAGATCAACCACCACTTAATTTGACGTCATCTCTAATTTTGGCACATTGGCAATCGACACTTGGACCTAGTGATAGCCCAAAAGTTTACTTTTCTAGCTTAGATTTGCAATTAATTATTCCAATTTTTTTTCCCGCTTTCACCTAATTAACGCCTAGCACGAAATTAATCATCCTTAATTTCAACAAATCAATAATAAACACAATCAATTAAAACTAAACCAAGGAATTATTAATGTTTGATTATTGGAATGATCAATTATGTGCAACATTACCTTTAATATTAGCCTTGAACCAATGAGATTATGACAAGTCATCAATTTAAATTGACCACAAATTAATAAGACAAATCAAAATTGTTTCTAATCGTATGTAGTTAAGCTTATCAAGATGGTGCTTAACTTTTAACACTTCTTTGCTAAGTTGTTGTTGTTGATGCCCACTTTTAACAAAAGGCCCAATGGTAGAAGAAGCCCAACAATATTAAGAAAATGGGAAGAGAAAATAGTAAAGTAAAGTCCAGCAAGCCAAAATGGCAAGCAAGCCCACAAGAATAATGAGTGGTAAAGAAGAAGCAAGTGGGCCAAGAAGCCCAAGGAATGAAATAGTAAACCCATGGGAACAATAAGAGGTAAAGAGAAGGTGAATGGGTCGGGGAAGCCCAAGAAATGAATTAGTAAATTCATTGAGTTGGCTTAAAAGCCAATAAGCCCGAAAAGTATGAGAGGTAAAGATGTGGTAATTGGGCCAAGGAAGCCCAAATGATTTAGCAAAAGCCCATGAAAGTAATAGAGGTAAAAAAAAAAAAATAAATAAGCAAATGGGCCGAGGAAGCTCAAGGAATGAAATGGGTTGGCATAGCAGGAATGTTAGCCAATAAAGCCCAAAAGAGGTAAGGATATGGGAAATAGGCTGGCACAGCAGAAATGTTAGCCAATAAAGCCCAAAAGAGGTAAGGATGCAGAAAGTGGGCTGGCACGACAGGAATGTTGGCTAGAAAAGCCCAAAAGAGGTAAAGGTGTAGAGAATGAACTGGCAAGAGCATCAACACAAAAGCCCATGGGTAACAAAGGAATAAAAGAGAGGTAATGATATGGCAGGAACAATGCAGCATCATGGCAGGATCCCTAGCCAAGAGGCCCACGAACACAGGAAGGAAGTTGGGCTGGGCAGGAAGGAGAGGGTCTACACCCAAGCAATACCCAGTCCAAAGAAGAGATGGAAGGCAGAAAACTTGAACCCAAAGGCCTATATGCCTTTCACACCACAAGAGTTAAATGCTTACTAGAATGTACAGCAGAATTAGACAAACATGGAGACAATAGCAAAGGCGTGAAGGCTAGAAAAGTAATGAATTCAAATGCAAGTGGAGCATACACACAGGGCCTAGGCACCACCTACTTGTACCCGGCCAATACATGGGAGGTGGGCCACTAGTCAAGGGTATGAGAGGGTGTGGTCGGGCGGTGAGAAGAAAATGGGAGTCTATTTTAGGGTTCCTGCTCAAAATTCTTTGAGGAGAAATGTCCTATTAAGATGACATCTCACCCAAAAGAAGTAAGTATGAGTTGGAACCACTGGATGCATGCCATAGAGATAGGTGAAGGAGAGGTTTAACCCTTATTCAGATGAGCATAGTAAGAGACAAAACAAGCCATTTTTTTCTGGGAATGAGGCATGGCACAGCTAGCACAGTGTAAGAGTAGTGGCTAGGTAGCTGGCAAGCCAGAGGGCAGTCTTGGAAGGACACCCACAATGAGCCAAAAGCAGTTGATTGGTAAAATTGGTAAATCCTGTCATGGCAGACAGTATAAAAGGCCATAGTTGTGAACAGTAAAAAGGGGGGAGGAACAACGACGGCAAGAAATAGAGATAGAGTAAGGGAGAAGAAAGAGAGAAAAGAAAAACACAGAAATCAAAGAGAAGCATGAGTGATAGGAATAGAGGCATGCATTAATAGGCTACCCATTTCTCTCCTTCTTGACAAACCCACTCTTTGATAAGTTAAGAATTAGAGTTTAAGCCATCTAAGTCCTTTTTCCAAAGTGTGTAATCTCTATGGCAGGAGCCTTCTCTAAGGTTACTCACGTTGGAGATCGGCTCCCTTTTTGGACTTGTGTTTGCTGAAAAACTAAGCCCATTTCTTTGGGCAGACAAGCACTACTCTTTGGTTGATGAATGATTAATTTGTTACCTTATTGCTAAATTTTTTACCATAATCTTACGATTCATGGTTGTATTATTCTGCTACGACCTTTGTTATTTCCTTTGTTGTGTTATTTAGGCATTAGTGATATTCGCAAAATGTTTTAGTTATCTTACTGTATTGTGTTCCTCTTGTAATATCTATAACAATTATTCCTGCCGTAAGCATGTTGCACATCCAAGACTTTTGCCAAGGCGTGTTTATATTGGGATGGCTCAACTTGTGCACAAGTTGGCCTAAGGTGTGTTTCACTTAGGCTAGTCCCAACTCTCCTACCACATAATCACGGGCCATAATGCAGCAGGAGAAATTCAAGCCCAACAACACAAAAAGCCCACCACAATTGTTTGTTTATTTTATACTTATCACATGTAATGGAAATTTAAGAGGGGAACTTAAAAAATGATGTTTAAGGTAGTATATTTAAGTTTTGTCCCTCGTATGTACACCTAATAATGTAAAGATAAATTAAAAATCTACATAAATGAGTGTTTATTGATAACAACAACAATATAAAAATAATAAACATAGGCTAATTGTAATACACAAATCAAAGAGAAAAACTTAAGCAAGCAACACATATAATTAAGTGATCGAAGTGACATTCTATAAGCAAAAAGACACGCAATTTAATGGAAAAGTAGAATAAAAATATTTGAATCCAAAGGATTAATAGTTTAATCGAAATTCAATTAACAAAAGTACTACTGAAATTGGCTTAACAGTTGGCACAAATGTTAAGAACATCAATTACACGACATTGATAAGTAGCAAATAAGTAGAGGGCGGCATCATTGAAACTCTATCAAGTAATAAGATGTAGAGAGATTAAAAAGGATCAAGGCCTTCAAACTGATCATGACTTTCATCATAATTTTCCAGTCCGGGTATACGGATGGTGTCAAGGATGTTGTCAATTAGGCGATTAAAAAAGTACGATGTAGAGATTAAAGAGTACCAGCGCCGTGACACACAGCTATTCTCCAACATTGGCACACGACACAGAATTTTAAGCAATAGATCGTCAGGAAGATCGTCCAGATTGGTCTTCCTTATGTATGTGCGTTTGGTTTTGGAAGAGCATGGCATCAAGTCCATGGCCGCAGATCAGATCAGAGGTTGAGGTTACGCTCGCTTTCTTTCTTTCTTTCAATTGGCAATATATAGTTTTATGCATGCGGAATTGAATTTCCGAACCTGTTAACACGTCCTGAACTGATATATATATATATATATATATATATATATAAAGTTACCCTAGTATTAGTATTTCTTCTATTGTGGTCTCTTTTTACTTTTTTTTACGGGGACAAAGGCCGAAAAGTTGGGTTAGTTTCAAAAGAGTTGTGTCATGCTCTATTATATGTTGGGCCTTAAGGAGGTTCATTTGGGTGAGAACTCTCTCTCTCTCTCTCTCTCTCTCTGCGGATCTTGTTGGGTCATGTGTTCCTAAAAATATCACATGAAATTAGGAGCGTAATAAAATTTTTTTTTTTTAATGATGTTATACGCAATGTTATGAAATTTTTGTGCTTTTTTTTTTTTTTTTTTTT
>NW_027069485.1:1698251-1728165 GCF_002906115.3 Quercus suber | reverse complement strand
TCTCTTTTTGCGTTTTTTCCCTTTTTTTTTTTTTTTTTTTTTTGGCCGGCTTTTTTGACTTTGGGGGACAAAATTCACTATGCGTATACTGTGCGTGCACTGTTCACGCACTATTTAATATTAAAAGTGGGTCCCACAACACTATTTAGACATTTAAAAATTATTTTGCTACAGTGTTTTTAGCAACAATCAGTTTTTATCAACTTTCAGCAACAATAAGTGCTATCCAAATGGACCCTTAGTTTTTATTTATTTTATGTTTCAATCTTACAATATGCTCTACATCACATTTTTCATTTTGCAATACACTAAATTAAAATAATACATTTTTTTTTACACTACAACATATTAACTTTTTTTTACACAATGGCAAAATTATGTATCTTTGAAAACTATGGTATCAAGTTGTAAATTTTGGATGCAAAATGAATACATGGTGGGTATTTTTTGCCTCAAATTCTGCATTTCTCAATTGGAAAATATTATGCTACCTGGGACCAACGTATTGTGAGTTTGAGAAGTTTACTTGGGACAAACGTGTGTTGAGTTGTTGGTGAGTTGGATTGGTTTGATCCAATCGTTGCCAATCTTGGCCCAAAATGTAGGGACTAAAAGTGCATTTTTGCCTTTATTTTATGACTCTATAGGTTGTTGGTTATTTTGACATTATGAATAAGTGGGTTCCATGCCCAAATAGTGAAAAAAAAAATTAATAATTCCACTTAGAAAAAGAGAAATTTTTTTTTGTTGATGCTCATTTTGAGGCCCAATAGCATAAAGAAGCCCAACAATATGGGCAGAGAAGAGTTAGGAGATGGTTAGAAGAACCATTAAACCCGAATGGCAGGAATAATGAATTATAGACCCATAAAATAAGTAAATGGGCCTTGAGAGAAGAAAATGGGCATAAAAGGAGCCCAAAGAAAGATATAGTAAACTTATGGGTATTATGTGATGTAGAAAAGTGAGAATGGGCCACAACAAGCCCGAAGTAATGAAGTGAGAAAATAAGGGGTTGATGGAAAACCCATGAGCCTCAAAGATGAAGGATATTGTAATTGGGCTAGGGAAGTCCAAGAGAGTTAGTAAAAGCCCATGGGAATGTAGAATTAGAAAATGGGCCGAAGATGCCCAAGGAAAGTAAATGAGCCAAGGATGCCCAAGGAGGAGGAAATGGGACAAAGGAGCCCACAAGCAGTGTAATGGGAAAAAAAAGTCCAAAGTAACATAAGTATTAATCCAATGAAAAAGGCCCAGCAAGGACGGGTCAAATAACATTACAGCAGGAATGGCAGAGTGGTACGACAGGAATGGTAGCAAGACTACGTAAGGAGCAAAAGAGTAGGTTGAATGAAGAAAAGCCCACAATCAAGCAAAGCCTAACCCCTAAGGGATTAAGCCATAAAGAATGAGAAATCAGAAAATAGTTCACGCCATAAGAGGTCAAGGATGAGTGGCAAAATGCACAAACAAGCCTCTAAACCATGGCAAACGCATGAGCAGTGAACAAGCTTTGGACGCACATAGTAGTGGAGCACGCACAAAGCCCAGACACTACCAGCCTGTACCCAGCCAATATAGGAGTGGTGGGTCATGGGCCAGAGGTAAGAGAGGGTATGGTTTGGCGGTAGGGAGAAGGGAAAGCTTATTCTGGGGTTCCTGCTCAAATTCTTTTAGGGTAATGTCCTATTGGGATGACTTACCACCTAAAAGAAGTAAGGATGAGTTGGAACCACTAGGTGCATGCTATGAGGAGTAGAGAGAGAACACCCATGCTGGTGGATAAGAATACCACGGTGAGCAAGCAAACAAAATAATCTTCTTTGACTGGTGATGTTGAGTGGCGCAACCAGCATAGGTAAGTGGTGGTGGCTGGACAGCTGACAAACTAGTGGTGGTCGGCAAGAACACCCAGACCAGACAAAGGTAGTTAAAGGCTAAAATGGTAAAAGCTAGTCACGGTAGGCAGTATATAAAGGACCCTTGCTGTGCACAGTGGGATCATCATCACGACAATAGTTACCACTAAGAGAGAGTCACAACATTACTAGATAGGTAAGCATTGAGAAAAGGAAAGAGGAGATAAAGAATCAGAAATAACAAAAAAAAAAAAAAAAGCAGATCCTACAATCTTTACCCCTGGCTGTGAATTGATGGAAGCCAGGGGATTGATGTATCTCTGAAGGTTTGTAACAATAAAGGAACTCGTCCACAGTAAGAGGACGGTCCTTTCCAAATACTTCACCCCATAAAATTTGCATTGAGATGATTAGTCTCCATGCATTTGGGTTGAATTGGCATATTCCTAAACCTAACCTAATCAATAACTCCCTAGTAAAGGCGTTTAAAGGGAATCTTAAACCCCCCAAGAGGTAACCCTCATAGACGCCAATCCCAAAGTGAGGGTTGCAACACCATTCTCCTCGGACAGCCAACCTAGGGTTAAACTCGTCTGGGATTTGGTACCACTCCCTAAGGTTTTTTAGTCTCTGCTCGTCCGTCCTAGAAGGGATATCTATTGCACAACTATAAACAGTGACCTCCTCCTCGTCCAAAGGACCAGAACGAGGGGCAGTGGATGAGATACCAGCTTGAGACCATGAGGCCTTCCTAAGCTGTTCCTGTATAACCTCTATAGGAAGCCCAGGGACACCAGAGACATACTCTTCGTCCGTGGTATTTCCCCCACTACTATCACTATTGCTACTAGGACTGTCATAGCTACTCTCATCATTATACTCATCTATAGCCTTATCTACACTATCGCTAGACGATGAAAGTACAATGTCAACCATCTTAACAGGAAAACTAAGGACGAGAAAAAGAGAAATACCTATATCTAGGACGAAGGAAAGCTATAGACGCGAGAAGCTTCTAGACGAGTATCTAGGACGAGGAAGGACAAGGGGAGGAATTTTAGAAATGAAGAGGGTACCGGAGGTATTCCACTATTTATAGGGAACAAACTCAGGCATCTGAAGCGACGTAACCAAATCAGCAAGAGACACGTGGCATACTCCTCAGTTAGATCAATCGACGAGATTTTTTCACCAATGAATTCATGACACGTGGCACACCAATCTACAACCCAACACACGTCTTACATCTCTTTGGACGACCCATGGACAAGGGGGCAACTGATGATGCTATAAAATGTGACCTCCAAAATTGTCCATATGGTTCATCCTAGGAAAAAGAACGAAGGAAGGGCGCAACAAAATTACCTCGTCCGTACCCATCAAGCCTCGTCTGTCATAAATTAGGGACGGACGAGGCAAGCATAGTTTAGGCCAAGGCACGTCCGTCCTTAATTAAGGACGGACGAGCCAAATATTTTGAACTTAAACTTGGATCTTACCTATGAACCGAAACCTCCTTTGTTCATGATAAAGCACCGGTCCAGATAAAGTAACTTCCATGGAAGTTATGGAAGTTACCTCCGACTTTGGTGAATTCCTCGACAATAGGAACAGTTATCAGAGCAAATAACTATTCCATGTGCACTATATAAATGCTTCTCTATGTAGAGGTAAGGGATTCGGATTTCTTTTACAGAAGAAGAAGAAAGTCTTAGAAATATTTTTCTCTCTATTCCAGCCATACTAACTTCATCATCGGAGGACCATAGACCGGCCTCCACCGGTCTTTTCTCTGATTAAATTTGGTTTTTCAGGACTTAACCTTCAAGATTGTCGAAGCCCGAAGATTTTCAACCCACTGATTTTCTAGGATCATCAGTTATTAATCTAAAGTTAAAGTTTTCAATTTTGACCTGTTGTATGCTTTGTTAGCTAAATTGAATTGTGTAGAGAGAAAAGGAAATTTTTATGTATTTATTTATTTTAAAAATGTTGGGTAATGGGTTGGATTTCAAATTGTGTAGAGATAGAGGAAATTTTGATGTATTTATTTATTATAAAAATGTTGGTTGGTAATGGGTTATATTGCTATAATGGCAATGCTTACACAATAAAACTCCTTTTAAAGAAAAAAATAAAGGCTTTAATAGATATTTAGGGTAGTTTTATGCAAAAAAATGAAGCCATTAATCTTGCATTGCATCCTTTTCTTTTCTTTTCTTTTCTTCTAATTTTGTTGCTCATCGTTATTTTTTTTTTCTTTGGGATGATATTTTAATTTCAGTAATAAACCAAAATTCTTTTTTATTTTTGTTTTTTTGGGAAAAATAGCTACAATCATATATAGAAAGATTATAGTGTATAGCATTATATCACCAATATTACTATCAGTCTTTATCTTATCTTCCAACTTTCATTCATATAGTGTAACTAGAATAACCAAATTTTAATAATGTTTTTTTCCTTGCAACCGCTAATATTTGAGAAATGTATTTAGATTTAATTTGAATTTGAAATCATCCAGAATCTATGTGCCTAAATTTAATTCTTTGTGTAGTCCTTTCTCTATTTAAATTTTATAATTATTGATAAAGTAGTTCATATTTCATAGATTAGCCATGACTAACAATAGTAGTATTGATGAACCCAATAGGTCATATGATAATTTCTTACAAAATTTTTCAAAAGGCACCGCACATCGCGCGGAGTATCAACTAGCTAGTTGCCTATAATGATTTGCCTATAATGATGTTTCCCATGGGCACACTAAACACATTGAGATCAACCACCACTTAATTTGACGTCATCTCTAATTTTGGCACATTGGCAATCGACACTTGGACCTAGTGATAGCCCAAAAGTTTACTTTTCTAGCTTAGATTTGCAATTAATTATTCCAATTTTTTTTCCCGCTTTCACCTAATTAACGCCTAGCACGAAATTAATCATCCTTAATTTCAACAAATCAATAATAAACACAATCAATTAAAACTAAACCAAGGAATTATTAATGTTTGATTATTGGAATGATCAATTATGTGCAACATTACCTTTAATATTAGCCTTGAACCAATGAGATTATGACAAGTCATCAATTTAAATTGACCACAAATTAATAAGACAAATCAAAATTGTTTCTAATCGTATGTAGTTAAGCTTATCAAGATGGTGCTTAACTTTTAACACTTCTTTGCTAAGTTGTTGTTGTTGATGCCCACTTTTAACAAAAGGCCCAATGGTAGAAGAAGCCCAACAATATTAAGAAAATGGGAAGAGAAAATAGTAAAGTAAAGTCCAGCAAGCCAAAATGGCAAGCAAGCCCACAAGAATAATGAGTGGTAAAGAAGAAGCAAGTGGGCCAAGAAGCCCAAGGAATGAAATAGTAAACCCATGGGAACAATAAGAGGTAAAGAGAAGGTGAATGGGTCGGGGAAGCCCAAGAAATGAATTAGTAAATTCATTGAGTTGGCTTAAAAGCCAATAAGCCCGAAAAGTATGAGAGGTAAAGATGTGGTAATTGGGCCAAGGAAGCCCAAATGATTTAGCAAAAGCCCATGAAAGTAATAGAGGTAAAAAAAAAAAAATAAATAAGCAAATGGGCCGAGGAAGCTCAAGGAATGAAATGGGTTGGCATAGCAGGAATGTTAGCCAATAAAGCCCAAAAGAGGTAAGGATATGGGAAATAGGCTGGCACAGCAGAAATGTTAGCCAATAAAGCCCAAAAGAGGTAAGGATGCAGAAAGTGGGCTGGCACGACAGGAATGTTGGCTAGAAAAGCCCAAAAGAGGTAAAGGTGTAGAGAATGAACTGGCAAGAGCATCAACACAAAAGCCCATGGGTAACAAAGGAATAAAAGAGAGGTAATGATATGGCAGGAACAATGCAGCATCATGGCAGGATCCCTAGCCAAGAGGCCCACGAACACAGGAAGGAAGTTGGGCTGGGCAGGAAGGAGAGGGTCTACACCCAAGCAATACCCAGTCCAAAGAAGAGATGGAAGGCAGAAAACTTGAACCCAAAGGCCTATATGCCTTTCACACCACAAGAGTTAAATGCTTACTAGAATGTACAGCAGAATTAGACAAACATGGAGACAATAGCAAAGGCGTGAAGGCTAGAAAAGTAATGAATTCAAATGCAAGTGGAGCATACACACAGGGCCTAGGCACCACCTACTTGTACCCGGCCAATACATGGGAGGTGGGCCACTAGTCAAGGGTATGAGAGGGTGTGGTCGGGCGGTGAGAAGAAAATGGGAGTCTATTTTAGGGTTCCTGCTCAAAATTCTTTGAGGAGAAATGTCCTATTAAGATGACATCTCACCCAAAAGAAGTAAGTATGAGTTGGAACCACTGGATGCATGCCATAGAGATAGGTGAAGGAGAGGTTTAACCCTTATTCAGATGAGCATAGTAAGAGACAAAACAAGCCATTTTTTTCTGGGAATGAGGCATGGCACAGCTAGCACAGTGTAAGAGTAGTGGCTAGGTAGCTGGCAAGCCAGAGGGCAGTCTTGGAAGGACACCCACAATGAGCCAAAAGCAGTTGATTGGTAAAATTGGTAAATCCTGTCATGGCAGACAGTATAAAAGGCCATAGTTGTGAACAGTAAAAAGGGGGGAGGAACAACGACGGCAAGAAATAGAGATAGAGTAAGGGAGAAGAAAGAGAGAAAAGAAAAACACAGAAATCAAAGAGAAGCATGAGTGATAGGAATAGAGGCATGCATTAATAGGCTACCCATTTCTCTCCTTCTTGACAAACCCACTCTTTGATAAGTTAAGAATTAGAGTTTAAGCCATCTAAGTCCTTTTTCCAAAGTGTGTAATCTCTATGGCAGGAGCCTTCTCTAAGGTTACTCACGTTGGAGATCGGCTCCCTTTTTGGACTTGTGTTTGCTGAAAAACTAAGCCCATTTCTTTGGGCAGACAAGCACTACTCTTTGGTTGATGAATGATTAATTTGTTACCTTATTGCTAAATTTTTTACCATAATCTTACGATTCATGGTTGTATTATTCTGCTACGACCTTTGTTATTTCCTTTGTTGTGTTATTTAGGCATTAGTGATATTCGCAAAATGTTTTAGTTATCTTACTGTATTGTGTTCCTCTTGTAATATCTATAACAATTATTCCTGCCGTAAGCATGTTGCACATCCAAGACTTTTGCCAAGGCGTGTTTATATTGGGATGGCTCAACTTGTGCACAAGTTGGCCTAAGGTGTGTTTCACTTAGGCTAGTCCCAACTCTCCTACCACATAATCACGGGCCATAATGCAGCAGGAGAAATTCAAGCCCAACAACACAAAAAGCCCACCACAATTGTTTGTTTATTTTATACTTATCACATGTAATGGAAATTTAAGAGGGGAACTTAAAAAATGATGTTTAAGGTAGTATATTTAAGTTTTGTCCCTCGTATGTACACCTAATAATGTAAAGATAAATTAAAAATCTACATAAATGAGTGTTTATTGATAACAACAACAATATAAAAATAATAAACATAGGCTAATTGTAATACACAAATCAAAGAGAAAAACTTAAGCAAGCAACACATATAATTAAGTGATCGAAGTGACATTCTATAAGCAAAAAGACACGCAATTTAATGGAAAAGTAGAATAAAAATATTTGAATCCAAAGGATTAATAGTTTAATCGAAATTCAATTAACAAAAGTACTACTGAAATTGGCTTAACAGTTGGCACAAATGTTAAGAACATCAATTACACGACATTGATAAGTAGCAAATAAGTAGAGGGCGGCATCATTGAAACTCTATCAAGTAATAAGATGTAGAGAGATTAAAAAGGATCAAGGCCTTCAAACTGATCATAACTTTCATCATAATTTTCCAGTCCGGGTATACGGATGGTGTCAAGGATGTTGTCAATTAGGCGATTAAAAAAGTACGATGTAGAGATTAAAGAGTACCAGCGCCGTGACACACAGCTATTCTCCAACATTGGCACACGACACAGAATTTTAAGCAATAGATCGTCAGGAAGATCGTCCAGATTGGTCTTCCTTATGTATGTGCGTTTGGTTTTGGAAGAGCATGGCATCAAGTCCATGGCCGCAGATCAGATCAGAGGTCGAGGTTACGCTCGCTTTCTTTCTTTCTTTCAATTGGCAATATATAGTTTTATGCATGCGGAATTGAATTTCCGAACCTGTTAACACGTCCTGAACTGATATATATATATATATATATACACACATATATAAAGTTACCCTAGTATTAGTATTTCTTCTATTGTGGTCTCTTTTACTCTTTTTACGGGGACAAAGGTCGAAAAGTTGGGTTAGTTTCAAAAGAGTTGTGTCATGCAGGGCCTTAAGGAGGTTCATTTGGGTGAGAACTCTCTCTCTCTCTCTCTTTCTCTGCGGATCTTGTTGGGGTCATGTGTTCCTAAAAATATCACATGAAATTAGGAGCGTAATAAATTTTTTTTTAATGATGTTGTACGCAATGTTATGAAATTTTTGTGCTTTTTTTTTTTTTAATTGAAATTTTTGTGCTTTTTTGTTGTGTCTATACTCTATAGCATTATCTCTTCTCTAAATATTAAGAGGGTTCATAAAGTTAGTTATACTTTTATTACAATGTCTAAATTACCCCTAAAATTTATTAAGTACTACCCTAAACAAAAAATAATTGAGTGTATAAAAAGTAATTTGAACTACATATATTTAATATTTAATAAACCATGACCCTTTTGGATATACACCACTATCAGTTTCTTTTGTGTTAAAATACATAGTATTCTCACTTATCAAAAAAAAAAAATAGTATTCTAAAAAAAAAAAAAAACCCAAATAGTATATTATTGCACTAAAATTACAAAAGACTTGATTACTTGACTTCCAAAATGATCCAGATAAGTATATAAGCAAATATTCTTCTTTTACTTATCCTATTTTTTAGTTTTTTGAATGTACTTTTCAAATGGGGTATAATAATAAAACAAATGTGTAGTGTTGCCCTCTTAGGTGAAAATGTTAAGATTCCTAAATAATTTGGTTTAACTTTACAGTTAACAGTTTAATGTTGATGTGAACAATGTGATTTAGTTTTGGTCAATAATAATGTAACAAGCCTAAGCTAAGATTATTTCATCCGGAAAAAAAAATAATCCATAGAAATTAAAGAACCATGAATGAGGATAACAAAAACAAGTATGCATTGTTATATGACTCATAATCTAACCAATTCAAAAATACTTTCCTTCATGCCAATCAACAATTACTAGTTAGAGCACTTTCATCAGCTTATGCAAGAAAAAAAAATTTGCATCATCAAAAACCCCCTTTTTTTTAGTTTTTATTTATGTATCAATCTTACAATATGCTCTACATCACATTTTTCATTTTGCAATACACTAAATTAAAATAATACATTTTTTTTTTTACACTACAACATATTAACTTTTTTTTACACAATGGCAAAATTATGTATCTTTGAAAAGTATGGTAGCAAGTTGTAAATTTTGGATGCAAAATGAATACATGGTGGGTATTTTTGGCCTTAAATTCTGCATTTCTCAATTGGAAAATATTATGCTACCTGGGACCAACGTATTGTGAGTTTGAGAAGTTTACTTGGGACCAACGTATGTTGAGTTGTTGGTGAGTTGGATTGGTTTGATCCAATCGTTGCCAATCTTGGCCCAAAATGTAGGGACTAAAAGTGTATTTTTGCCTTTATTTTATGACTCTATAGGTTGTTGGTTATTTTGACATTATGAATAAGTGGGTTCCATGCCCAAATAGTGAAAAAAAAAATTAATAATTCCACTTAGAAAAAGAGAAATTTTTTTTTGTTGATGCTCATTTTGAGGCCCAATAGCATAAAGAAGCCCAACAATATGGGCAGAGAAGAGTTAGGAGATGGTTAGAAGAACCATTAAACCCGAATGGCAGGAATAATGAATTATAGACCCATAAAATAAGTAAATGGGCCTTGAGAGAAGAAAATGGGCATAAAAGGAGCCCAAAGAAAGATATAGTAAACTTATGGGTATTATGTGATGTAGAAAAGTGAGAATGGGCCACAACAAGCCCGAAGTAATGAAGTGAGAAAATAAGGGGTTGATGGAAAACCCATGAGCCTCAAAGATGAAGGATATTGTAATTGGGCTAGGGAAGTCCAAGAGAGTTAGTAAAAGCCCATGGGAATGTAGAATTAGAAAATGGGCCGAAGATGCCCAAGGAAAGTAAATGAGCCAAGGATGCCCAAGGAGGAGGAAATGGGACAAAGGAGCCCACAAGCAGTGTAATGGGAAAAAAAAGTCCAAAGTAACATAAGTATTAATCCAATGAAAAAGGCCCAGCAAGGACGGGTCAAATAACATTACAGCAGGAATGGCAGAGTGGTACGACAGGAATGGTAGCAAGACTACGTAAGGAGCAAAAGAGTAGGTTGAATGAAGAAAAGCCCACAATCAAGCAAAGCCTAACCCCTAAGGGATTAAGCCATAAAGAATGAGAAATCAGAAAATAGTTCACGCCATAAGAGGTCAAGGATGAGTGGCAAAATGCACAAACAAGCCTCTAAACCATGGCAAACGCATGAGCAGTGAACAAGCTTTGGACGCACATAGTAGTGGAGCACGCACAAAGCCCAGACACTACCAGCCTGTACCCAGCCAATATAGGAGTGGTGGGTCATGGGCCAGAGGTAAGAGAGGGTATGGTTTGGCGGTAGGGAGAAGGGAAAGCTTATTCTGGGGTTCCTGCTCAAATTCTTTTAGGGTAATGTCCTATTGGGATGACTTACCACCTAAAAGAAGTAAGGATGAGTTGGAACCACTAGGTGCATGCTATGAGGAGTAGAGAGAGAACACCCATGCTGGTGGATAAGAATACCACGGTGAGCAAGCAAACAAAATAATCTTCTTTGACTGGTGATGTTGAGTGGCGCAACCAGCATAGGTAAGTGGTGGTGGCTGGACAGCTGACAAACTAGTGGTGGTCGGCAAGAACACCCAGACCAGACAAAGGTAGTTAAAGGCTAAAATGGTAAAAGCTAGTCACGGTAGGCAGTATATAAAGGACCCTTGCTGTGCACAGTGGGATCATCATCACGACAATAGTTACCACTAAGAGAGAGTCACAACATTACTAGATAGGTAAGCATTGAGAAAAGGAAAGAGGAGATAAAGAATCAGAAATAACAAAAAAAAAAAAAAAAAGCAGAGAGGAAAAAGAGAATCAGGAAGAAAAAACAAAGAGTGTAGAATGGCAGGCATGCACCAATAGGCTAGTCTCTTCTCTTCCTCTAAAAGCCTACCCTCTGTTAGGCCCGTTAGGAAAAAAAGACTCATTTGGGCACAAGCCATTCAGGCCCATTCCCTCAGAGTGGGTAATTTCCATGGCAGGATCATCCTGTGAAGTTACCCACGTTGAGGAAGTGGTTTCCTCCTTGACCTTATCCCCGTAACACAATCAAACGTGACAAACTAATCTTTTATTCTTTGATTCTCTCAATTATTGTTATTACTTCTCATCTCGTCTTTGTAACCTCACCCAAAACATGTTTTCTTTTCCTATTTTGACTAAGGATTTCTCGCTTGTCTTGCCTTAATAATAACTTATTTCTTTCATCATTGTTCTGTAGCAACTACATCTGTCGTGGGCATGTGATTAAAGTTTCAACAAACGGGGCATAGTTTGCGCACAAGCCAGTTCAAGGTGGGTTACAATTGGACCGGTCCCAACTCTCCTATCCAAAATATTTGGGCCACAATACAACAGGAGATAGTCCAGCCCAAAATCACAAAAAGGCCCACCACAAAATTCTAATTAAATGTGTACGAACCAAAGCATTAATTGGAGGACGTCTTTTTTTTATTTTCATCAAACTTCAAATTTGAAAACTATTGGATTTTCTCACACATTCCACTCCACTATGAAAAGTGGCCATGATTTTTTTTAATTATTTAATTATGAGATTAACATTCCTAATCACTGTGCTCAGTTTTAATTTTAATCATATGGTTCTGGTTGATGAAGTATGTGCAGGTGTTGTTAACGTTGAAACTGCCATTACATTAGCAAAAATGAAAGAAAATGAAGGGATAAACAAATGAGCAGCCTTTTAAATCACGAAAACACTTGAGGACAAAACAAGTTGAGAACAAGTTAATAGTTCTAATATGTATTGAAATGTGTTTAGTAGGCCAAAAAGGTGAGGTTTTTGGCTCATTTCTTTAAATAAATTTTATAAAAGCAATTCAACTTGTATTCATTATTGCCTGAATAGGTTGAAATGTGTTTACAACTTGCTTAAAATGACCATTTTTTTTTACCCGAACCCAATCCGACCTGCATGTGTTGCCATGTCTACATATCATCCCACTTCTAGGTTTTTCATTACTCTTTGAGGTATTTTGGTCATTTTAAAAAGTTTTGAGGTTATTTTAATAATTTTTTAGGTTTAAGAATATTTTGGTCATTTTAGTTTTTTCAAGAGTATTTTGGTTATTTTAGAGGTTTAAGGCTATTTTCGTCATTTTAGAAGTTTCAATGTATTTTTGCTCATTTTAGAAGTTTTTGGAGTATTTTGGTTATTCAAAAGGTTTCAAGGTTGTTTTGGTCATTTTTGAGGTTTTGAGAGTATTGTGGTCTTTTTTGGAGGTTTTGGGGGCATTTTGGTTAATTTGGCAATTCCAATGGTATTTTGGTCATTTTAAAGGTTTTGGGGTATTTTAGTCATTTCAGTGGTTCCAAGAGTATTTTTTTTTTTCATTTAAGAGGTTTTTTTTGGGCATTTTAGTCATTTTCATAAGTAAAATAAAATATATTAGTGTGGGCAATTTTGTCAATTCCATAAATTATTAGATCCCCACCAATAAGTAATGTAAGATTACATAGATTTAAAAAAATGATGTGATATATTTTGTAATTTTAGAAAAATTCAAATGAACCAAACACATTAGTGTGACATTAGTAATGTGCATAACATCAACGTTACATTTTGACAAATCAAATGCCCACTAAGTAATTTTCTACATGACTTACCAAATGGGAAATAAATGTTTTTCAAAAAAGAAAAAAAATAATGTGAAAAATACTGGCCAACCTGTCCTGCAACCCGATCGACTCAACTTGTTTACAAGGTTCTTAAAATGAACAATTTTTTTACCCAAACCTAACCCAACTTGCCAGTTTTGTCACGTCTACATCTCATCACACCCCTAGGTTTTTCATTACTTTTCTATTAATATTACTATATATTAGCCTCATAGCACATGTGATAATTTATTTATTTATTTATTTTTTTTGGTTTGGTGTTATACTTTTTCATTTATTGGAATTTAAGGTCTACATATTCGTCAATTAATACTACACATAATATTAATGTACGAACTTTTAAACCTCAAATTGCAAAGGGCTTCTCATCTCTACTAGCTAAGGTAGAAGGTGATGGGCGGATTCATGGTGCGTCTATATGTAAGAGGGCTTTTAGCATATCATACCTTTTATTTGCAGATGACTCATTGCTATTTTGTCGGGCTAACCAGGAGGAAGTGCAAGCTATTTCTGATGTATTATAGACATATGTAGCAGCGTTAGGTCAATGCATTAACTTTGAGAAATCTTCTATATTTTTTAGCAGTAACATGAAGGGTGAACAGAGGGAGAGGATTAAGGAAGCGTTGGGTATAAGAGAGGTTGCACACTTTGAGTCCTACCTTGGGCTGCCCACCTTGGTTGGTAGATCAAAATACCAAGCTTTTTCCTATTTGAAGGATAGAGTATGGAAGAAAATTCAAGGCTAGAAATGACAGTTATTATCAAGAGCAGGCAAGGAAGTCCTCACTAAAGTAGTAGCTCAGTCTATTTCTACTTACACCATTGGTGTTTTCCAATTACCGGTGAAGCTTTGTAATGATTTAAATGCTATGTACGCTAGATTTTGGTGGGGCCAGGTTAACAATGAGAGAAAGATACATTGGAGGAGTTAGAGTGTATTATCCCAATCTAAGAAAGAGAGTGGAATGGGATCTCGAGATATAAGATGTTTTAACTTAGCTATGTTAACAAAAATAAGGATGAAGGCTACTACAAGATCATGGGTCTTTGCTTTATGAGTGAGCCGGGTATTTTCCTAGAGGTACCTTCTAAGATGCCACTGATGTTCCTAACAGTTCATATGTTTAAAAAAGCTTAGTGTTGGAAGTATAGTTTGGAAAATTGTCCAAATTGATTAACAAAGTTACAAAGCAATATCAATAATATATTAATAAAACAAGATATGCCCAAATTAACTTATAAGTAAAATAGACAAGTACAAAAGCACATAAAATTAAGGATTAAGTAAAACTTATCGCCGAGGTACAAAACTAAATCTGCTATTTTTAAGAAGCAATTTTGCCCCCACTGGAATGAATCCATCGATGCAAATGGCTCAAGCGGTCACTCTCCAGGATACAACGGCAACTCTGTTAATGTGCACTCACAAACAGAGTTTCAAACTCGTCACAAATGCCCAAGAGAAAAATTTCAGCAAAAAAGACAAAGTAGCTAGAGTATCAAAGGTAATATTTGTTTTATTGTTTTTTTAACTAATATCATATATGCAGAATTTGATAGTCTTAGAGCTCCAAAAAAAGGAAGTAGCTAAAGATGATTAGAGTGAAAAGGGAAAGGAAAAAACAAAGGAATTTTCTTTCCCATTGATGTCACAAGCCACTATGTATTTTCTGTAAAAACATGGAAGGTGCAGTTGACTATTTTATAAGGAAATATGAGAAGATTGGGGGTTTTGTTTACTGCCAAAAATTTCCACGCCAACCAAGGAAAATTCTAGAGCATGGGCTTGGGCATTATAACAAAATATCATGGGCTTAAATTTTAAAACATACCCATCAATCCCCCACATGTTTTAAAATTTTGATTTAAAAAAAATAAATAAAAATTAGGCAATCACAAGATAAAATTAGTGTTGATGTCTTGTGGACTTGAATCAACACTTGGTATTTGTATTCTAGAGTTCACAAAATCTTGAACCAGTTTCATGAACCACAAGAATACGAACACCTTTGCTTGTGAATTCTTGGGTGAGTTCTCAATTTCGCACATTTCAACCATGCGCCCCACTTGGATTTTCATGAGTGCTCTAGAGAATTTGCCCTCACTCTCATAGGAGGTGGCCCCACCTCCACACCCACATAGTTGAATTCATCAAGTGTGTACTACCACACACCACCTATAAAGGCTATGAATTCATTAAGAGTCTTAAACTCAACCTCAATATTTTGGTAGTAAGCACTATCTGCACAATGGGGAGGGACAGTGAGATCTCATTCTCACTAATAGTGCTGCTATCTTGAATCTCTCCATGATGCCCATTGAACCTTTGTTGACATAGATTGGGTTGTCATCATGGATGATTCACTCAATGGGCTTAAGTCCCATCCTCCTCGATGTATCATAGACCAATTGTTTAATTAGCCCTTTGGTCAGAGGATCCGCAAGATTCTTTTTTGATTGTACAAACTCCTTGGCAATTACACCATTGCTGATGAGTTGCTGCACTATATTGTGTCTTAGGCGTAAATGCCTCTTCTTCCCATTATATATTTTATTTCTTGCACATGCAATTACAACTTGGGAATCACAATGCAATGATATTGATGGTAATGTCTTATCCCATTTTGGTATATCAGCAAGTAAATTTCTAAGCCACTTAGCTTCAGTACCTTCCTTTTCTAAAGCAACAAACTTAGACTCCATAGTTGATCTAGCATTACAGGTTTATTTAAAAGATTTCCAAGATATAGCTCCTCCACCTAGGGTGAAAACATAACCACTAGTGGAGTTGGTCTCATCATTATCTGATATCCAATTTGCATCACAATAGTCTTCTAATATTGTTGGACACCTGTACATGTAAGGCCCAAATTCATGGTGCCTTTCAAATGTCTCAAGAGACGAGTTAGTGCATTCCAGTGTTCATAGGTAGGATTATGTGTATATCTACTACGTCTACTAACAACATATGCAATATCAAGGCGTGTACAATTCATTAGAAACATCACACTACCAATAATTTTAGCATGCTCAAATTGTGCAACAGGAGACCCTCTATTTTTCGTTAAATGTATGCTAAGGTCATATGGAGTTCTCACAAGGTCACAATCAAAATGATTGAATTTTTTAAGTACTTTCTCAACATAGTGTCATTGGGAAAGTGTAATTCCTTCACTATTCCTTATGATTTTTGATAATTCTGGAAAATCAATGGGTTGAAAATCTTCGGACTTCGACAATCTTGAGAGTTAAATCCTGTAAAACCAAATTCAATCAGAGAAAAGACCGGTGGAGGCCGGCCTATGGTCCTCCGATGATGAAGTTAGCGGGTTGGAATAGAGAGGAAAAAATTTCTAAGTGCTTATTCTTCCCATCTCAAAAGAAAAAATCTGAATCCTTTACCTCTACGTAGAGAAGCATTTATATAGGGCATGGAACGGTTATTTGCTCTGATAACCGTTCCTATTGTCGAGGAATTCACCAAAGTCGGAGTTAACTTCCGTAACTTCCATGGAAGTTGCTTTATCTGAACCGATGTCTTATCATAAACAATGGAGGCTTCGGTTTATAGGTAAGGTTCTAAGTTTAGGATATTTGGCTCGTCCGTCCCTACTTAAGGGCGGACGTCCCTCAGCATAAACATGCTTACCTCATCCGTCCTTCGGGATGGACGCGGCCTCGTCCGTCCTTTCCCAATTGAAGACGGACGAGGCTTGACGGGTATGGATGAGGCAATGTGGCTGCGCCCTTCCTTTCAACTTTTTCCTAGGACGAGCCATATGGACGATTTTAGAGGTAGTATTTTATAGCATCATCAGTTGCCCCCTTGTCCATGGGTCTTCCAAAGAGATGTAGGACGTGTGTTAGTAGCAGATTGGTGTGCCACATGTCATGAGCTCGTTGGTGGAAAAATCTCGTCGATTGATCTAACCGAGGAGTATGCCACGTGTCTCTTGCTGATTTGGTTACGTCACTTCAGATGCCTGAGTTTGTTCCCTATAAATAGTGGAATACCTCCGGTACCCTCTTCATTTCTGAAATTTCTTCCCTTGTCCTTCCTCGTCCTAGATACTCGTCTAGAAGCTTCTCGCGTCTATAGCTTTCCTTCGTCCTAGATACAAGTATTTCTCTTTTTCTTGTCCTTAGTTTTCCCGTTAAGATGGTAGACATTGTACTTTCCTCGTCTAGTGATAGTATAGATAAGGCTATAGATGAGTATAATGACGAGAGTAGTTATGACAGTTCCAGTAGTAATAGTGACAGTAGTGGGGGGAATACTACGGACGAGGAGTATTGTCTCTGGCGTCCCTGGGCTTCCTATGGAAGTTATACAGGAACAGCTTAGGAAGGCCTCAGGGTCATAAGCTGGTACCTCGTCCATTTCCCCTCATCCTGGTCCTTTAGACGAGGAGGAGGTCACTGTGTATAGTTGTGCAATAGATATCCCCTCCAAGACGGACGAGCAGAGACTAAAAAACCTTAGGGAGTGGTACCAAATCCCAGACGAGTTTAACCCTAGGTTGCCCGTTCGAGGAGAATGGTGTTGCAACCCTCACTTTGGGATTGGCGTCTATGAAGCTTACCTCTTGGGGGGTTTAAGATTCCCTTTAAACGCCTTTACTAGGGAGTTGTTGATTAGGTTAGGTTTAGGAATATGCCAATTCAACCCTAATGCATGGAGACTAATTGTCTCAATGCAAGTTTTGTGGGGTGAAGTATTTGGAAAGGACCGTCCTTTTACTGTGGACGAGTTCCTTTATTGTTACAAGCCTTCAGAGATACATCAATCCCCTGGCTTCCACCAATTTACAGCCAGGGGTAAAGATTGTAGGTTGATCAAGTCCTTGGCCTCGTCTGACAGAAAATGGAAGACGGAATTTTTCTTCGTCTTCGGCTTCTGGGCTGGGAATCCTGTAGACGTTGGCTGGGACTCGTTTGGTCGTTATACCGGGGACCTAGGAAACCTTCGTCCTGGTAGGTTGTCACCCTATGACTGGCCACGTGCACTTTCGCGGGTATAACTGCTTCAGTTCCATATGCTAACTTAAAAGGAGTTTCTCCCGTAGGAGTTCTCACTGTCGTTCTATATGCCCACAGAACACCTGGAAGCTCATCTGGCCATACTCCCTTAGTCCCCTCAAGCCGAGTCTTGATTATTTTCAACAAGGATCGGTTTGCAACTTCCGCCTGGCCATTAGCTTGCGGGTGGGCTGGTGAGGAGTAGTGATTTTGAATTCCAAAGTGTATACAAAAATCTTTGAAAATTGCATTGTCAAATTGCTGTCCGTTGTCCGATACCAGCACCCTAGGTACTCCAAATCTGCACACAATATTTTTCCACACAAAGTTCTTGACATTCTGCTGTGTGATGTTGGCCAAAGGTTCTGCTTCTACCCACTTAGTAAAATAATCAATACCAACCACAAGGAATTTCATTTGCCTTATACCCAGTGGAAATGGACCTAGAATGTCCAGTCCCCATTGTGCAAAAGGCCACGAGGCCGTCATTGGAGTCAAATACTCTGATGGTTGCCTGGGGACGTTGCTAAACCTTTGGCATTGATCGCAGACTTTGACGTATGCCTTAGCGTCAGCTTGCATGTTTGGCCAATAATATCCCGCACGGACGACTTTGTGGACGAGCGATCTGGCACCTGAGTGATTGCCACATGCTCCCTCATGAATCTCTCTCAATATGTAGTTTGCTTCCTCTGGGGCCAAACATCTGAGATAAGGCTGGGAAAAACCTCTTCGGTAGAGAATCTCGTCCATAAGAACATACCTAGCCGCCCTTGCCCTCAGCTTTCTAGCTTCGTCTTTTTCTTCCGGGAGTCGTCCGTCTTTTAAGTACGACACAATTGGAACCATCCAATTCATTCCATTTTCCACCTGTTGTACTTCTGGGATGTCTATACTCGGCATATACTGAATTTCATCGAACTTGTCCTCGGCTTCGCTCGATGAGGCTTCTTTTGCCAAGGCATCAGCTTCTATGTTCTCCTCCCTTGGGATTTGAACGAAACTAACTTCTTCAAACTTCTTTACAGGGCGCGTCACTCTGTTTAAATACTTCCTCATTCGTTCTTCTTTAGCTTCAAACATTCCATTCACTTGGCCTATGATCAACTGTGAATCTCCCAAGACGAGGAGTGCCTTCGCTTCTACAGATTTGGCCAATTCCAGTCCTTTAAGAAGAGCCTCGTACTCGACTTCATTATTAGTTGTCTGGTACTACAAACGAACTCTGTGCTTTAATTTGTCCCCCTCTGGAGACTGCAAAACTACACCTATTCCGCCTGCGTGCAGTGTGGACAAGCCATCCACATGGACGATCCACTTGCTGTTTTCCACTTCACCTTCATCATCACAACTTAAGGTAAATTCAGCAATGAAATCTGCCAGAGTTTGGGCTTTTATGGCATGCCTTGGCTGGTATTTTATGTCAAACTCACTGAGCTCGATGGCCCATTGGATCAGACGTCCTGCAGCCTCTAGCTTGTTCATTGCTTTTTTGAGTGGATGATCTGTCATAACGTTAATAACATGAGCTTGAAAATAATGCCTTAGTTTCCTGGAAGCCGTTATCAATGCAAAAACCAATTTCTCTATTAATGGGTACCGTCCTTCTGCTCCCCTCAATGCTTTGCTAGTATAGTATACAGGTCTCTACACCTTGCTCTCTTCCCTCACCAGTGCCGAACTCACAGCATGTGGAGTGACTGCCAAATATAAGTACAATTCTTCTCCGGGCACAGACGGGCTCAATAACGGGGCTTTGGTGAGAATCTTCAAAATTTTCAGACTTCGACAATCTTGAGAGTTAAATCCTGTAAAACCAAATTCAATCAGAGAAAAGACCGGTGGAGGCTGGCCTATGGTCCTCCGATGATGAAGTTAGCAGGTTGGAATAGAGAGGAAAAAATTTCTAAGTGCTTATTCTTCCCATCTCAAAAGAAAAAATTTGAATCCTTTACCTCTACGTAGAGAAGCGTTTATATATGGCATGGAACGGTTATTTGCTCTGATAACCGTTCCTATTGTCGAGGAATTCACCAAAGTCGGAGGTAACTTCCGTAACTTCCATGGAAGTTACTTTATCTGAACCGGTGTCTTATCACAAACAATGGAGGCTTCGGTTTATAGGTAAGGTTCTAAGTTTAGGATATTTGGCTCGTTCGTCCCTACTTAAGGGCGGACGTGCCTCAGCATAAACATGCTTACCTCGTCCGTCCTTCGGGACGGACGCGGCCTCGTCCGTCCTCTCCCAATTGAAGACGGACGAGGCTTGACGGGTATGGACGAGGCAATGTGGCTGCGCCCTTCCTTTCAACTTTTTCCTAGGACGAGCCATATGGACGATTTTAGAGGTAGTATTTTATAGCATCATCAATTTTTATTCCCAAAAATTACATCAGCTTCTCCAAGGGCTTTTATATCAAAGTTTGGAGATAAGAGATCTTTAGTACTTTTTACAATATCCATGTTAGTTCCTTAAATTAACATGTCATCCACATATAGGCATATGATAACACCACTATCACTAGAGAATTTATTATACACACATCTATCAGATTCGTTCACAATAAATCCATTAAAAATTAAAGTGTTATCAAATTTTTCATGCCATTGTTTAGGAGCTTGTTTCAAACCATATAATGATTTTCTAAGTTTACACATTTTACTTTCTCGTCCTTGAACCACAAAACCCTCTGGTTGGTCCATGTAAATTTCTTCATCTAAATCACCATTTAAAAATTTTGTTTTGACATCCATTTGGTGAACAATCAATTTATGTATTGAAGCCATAGCAATTAGAATCCTAATTGTAGTTAATCTTGTCATCGGTGAATAAGTGTCAAAGTAATCTATCCCTTCTTTTTAAGTATACCCTTTTGCCACTAGTCTAGCTTTGAATTTTTCTGTGGACCCATCTGCTTTTAATTTCTTTTTAAACACCCATTTGCAACCAATGGCCTTGCATCCTCTAGGGAGTTCAACTAATTCCCATGTATGATTAGCCATAATTGATTCTAAGTCACTATGGATTGCATCCTTCCAAAAGGTTACATCTACTGATTTCATGGCCTCTTGATAAGTTTTTGGGTCATCTTCAATGAGAAAGTAGTGATAAATTCAGGCCCAAAGTTGGTTCCCTTTTTAGGTTTTTTACTACGTCTTAACTCTTGCGTTGAGTGGCTTTCATCTAAGTTTGAACTTGATCTCATTTGGGGTATGACTGATGAGGACTCATTAGTGAGTCTCGTTCTCTTCATAGGAAAAATATGCTCAAAAAAATCAGCATCCCTAGTCTCCACTATGGTGTTAGTCTCCAAAACTAAGCACCTATAGGCAGGATTATTTTGTGCATATCCTATGAAGACACTATCCTTGGTTTTAGGACCTATCTTTTCTTTATGTGATTCAGGGATTCCAACCTTTTCCAAACAACCCCACACCTTCAAGTATCCTAAGTTTGGTACACGTCCTTCCCATTGTTCATATGGAGTTTTTCTAATCTTTTTATGTGGGACCCTGTTTAATACATGACATGCAGAAAGGATAGTCTCCCCCCACATATTGGAAGGAAGACCAGAGCTAATGAGCATGGCATTCATCATATCTTTAGGGTTCTATTTTTCCTTTCAGCTATTCCATTTTGTTCAGGTGTATGAGGTGCAGTGACTTCATGAATAATACCATTTTCTTCACAAAATTTTTTAAACAAAGCTGAACCATATTCTTCTCTTCTATCAAACCTAAGCCTTTTAATTTTCTTATTTTTCTAATTTTCAACTTCTGTCTTAAATTTTATGAACATATTTTCAACTTCATCTTTACTACAATACTCTTGTATATCTAGAGTAGTCATCTATAAATGTCATATAATATTTTTTACCTCCTCTACTCATATAATTTTTAAAGTCTCCTAAGTCACTATGAATGAGTTCTAAAAGTTCAGAGCTCCTTTCAATAGTTTCGAAAGGTTTTTTTGAAATGTTTTGCTTCTACACATATTTCACACTTTGAATGCTCTAATTAGTTAAGTTGGAATTAGGCTCATTTGTTTCATTCTTTTGATGGCTACAACATTCACATGCCCTAGCCTACCATGCCAAAGATCCAAAGATTCAACAATATAAGTAGAAGAGTTACTAGATATATTCATGTTCTCACAATCAGTTTCAAGCACAAATAAGCCTTCATGACAAAATCCATTGCCCACAAAATCACCATTTTGACTAAGAACGATCTTATTAGATTCAAAAACAATTTTTAGGCCTGCCTTATTGAGCAAGAACCCAGACACTAAATTTCTTCACATGTTAGGAACATGAAGAACAGAGTGCAAGGCTAAAGACTTACCTGAAGTAAATTTCAAAAGTACCTTTCCCCTTCCAGCATCTCTTGCAGTAACAGAGTCTCCCAAATAAACATTCTCTTCATCTATTACTTCCTCATAATTAAGAAATAACTCCTTGCTGAAGCAAATGTGTCTAGTAGCCCCAGTGTCCACTACCCAATCAGTTATGTTATTGACTAACTTCATTTCCGAAATAAGTGCTGCCTCAGATTCTAAGACAATATTAGGAACATCATACATTTTATTAATCAATAAGAACATAAATCGCTTCTTAAGATTGTTGGAAGTATAGTTTAGAAAATTGTCCAAATTGATTAACAAAGTTACAAAGCAATATCAATAACATATCAATAAAACAAGATATGCTCAAATTAACTTATAAGTAAAATAGATAAGTACAAAAGCGTATAAAATTAAGGATTAAATAAAACTTATCACCGAGGCACGAAACTAAATCTGCTGTCCTTAAGAAGCAATTTCACCCCCACTAGAATGAATCTGTTGGTGCAAATGGCTTAGGCAGTCGCTCTCCAGGATACAACGGCAACTCTGTTAATGTGTACTCACAAACAGAGTTTCGAACTCGTCACAAATGCCCAAGAGAAAATTTTCAGCAAAAAATCAAAGTAGCTAGAGTATCAAATGTAATATTTGTTTTGTTGTTTTTTTAACTAATATCATATATGTAGAATTTGATAGTCTTAGAGCTCCAAAAAAAAGGAAGTAGCTAAAGATGATTAGAATGAAAAGGAAAAGACAAAAACAAAGGAATTTTCTTTCCCATTGATGTCACAAGCCGCTATGTATTTTATGCAAAAACATAGGAAGGTGCGGCTGACTATTTTATAAGGAAATATGAGAAGATTGAGGGTTTTGTTTGCTGCCAAAAATTTCCACGCCAACCGAGGAAAATTTTAGAGCATGGGCTTGGGCTTTATAACAAAATATCATGGGCTTAAATTTTAAAAACATACCCAACACTTAGTTGCTGCTTAACCAATTCTAAAGAGAGGCTCTGCTGCTGGCGGGTAGGAGATGGTGCGAATATTCGGGCTTTTCATGATAGATGGATACCGAATTATCCAACAAACAAAGCTCTTCACCCACCATCTGATGAGGAGTGGGAATATTGTGTATCAGATCTTATTGCCTGGAATGTTCATGACTGGAATCGTAGTGTCATTGCTGCAAAATTTCATCATGAGGACATGAAAGCTATGATTTGGATCCCATTGAGTAGACGGCATGTGCCTGATGTGTTAATGTGGCTTCATAACAAAAAGGGGAATTATTCAGTGCGGTCAGGATATCATATAGCTAGAGTGATAGCTAAGGAGAGGTGTGGATTGATGGAGAGCTTTTTTTTTGGGGGGGGGTGGGGGGGGGGTGGTTGTGTGGGGGGCAGGATTGGAAAAGGGTTGGTTTGGTTGAAACTATAGAGGTGTCGTTTGCCGAATAAAATAAAAGTGTTTTGTTGGAGGGTCTGTCAAGACATTCTGCCAACGAGGGAGAAATTGTTTCGCCAAAAAATTGTGGAGGACCGAGTCTGTGAGTTGTGCAAGCAGGGTAATGAATCAGTGCTTCATGTGTTGTGGGAATGTGGAGTTGCACAGGACATGTGGGCTGGTGTCAAGGAATGTTTGCAGAAATGTACGACGAACAAAGATGATTTCCTTCAGCTAGTCGAGGAACTAATGAACCGGCTTATCGTGGAGGACCTGGAGCTCTTTTTCGTTCAGTGCTGGGTTCTCTGGAATCAGAGAAACTCGGTAATACATGGAGGCAGCATTCAAGACCCTGCTCGGTTGGTGCAGCGCGCTAAGGACTTGTTGCAGGAGTTTTGGGAGGCGCAGAATAACCTCTCTGTTCAATCCACTATTGGTTCGGTGCAGTAGCAAATGGCATGGAAGCCACTTTCAGGTTCGGCCTACAAGCTCAATGTGGATGCAACAATGTTCACCGGGATGGATGCATCAGGATTTGGCACTGTGGTTCGTAATGAGAAGGGAGAAGTAATGGCGGCTTTGGCTGGGAAAGGACCTCATGTACAAGACAGCGAGGAAGCAGAGGCTTTAGCATGCAGAAGAACCGTGGAGTTTGCTATGGAAGCTGGGTTTAGAGAGATCATTTTAGAGGGTGATAATGTTAATGTTTAAGTCCATTTTGAGTCCAAGGTCTGATAAAGCTAGGTTGGGATATGTATATATTCGATGTATGGGAAGGGAGTTTAGATCATTTTCTGTTCTTTGTGTTAGGAGGAGTGCCAACTCAATGGAACATTCATTGGCTAAGTTTGCTAGACAATTAGATGGGAACCTGGCAGTGCCGGCTGAATGTTAGAGCAAAAAATGCGGTCGCATAATGGCCCAAGTAAAAAAAAGACTCCCAAATTTTAACTAATAGGGTTATTTATAATCAATAAATAAAGTAATATTTTTTTACCATATAAAAAACAAATAAAAAAGAGAGAAAAATACAACGTCCACAATATTTTTCATAATACTTTTACAACTAATGTTAAGTAGTAGGTTGTTATTGATGACAAAAAAATAATTATAGTGATATTTTCAAATATAAAACAAAAAGCAACTTAAAACCAAGGATTTGTTGTAAAAAATATTGTGAATGTTGCACTTCTAAAAAAAAAGAATAATAATAAGAGTTGAGTTTGCAAACTTTTACTAATTCTCATCTAAGTCTACCACAATATTATTTTTTTACTTACCACTATCAATCTGCCATATCAACAAGTATAAAAAATTTTATCAAACTTTTTCTATCTATAAAATTTCTAAAAAAAGAAAAAATTCTACTAATTCATATTAGTTAGTAGAAATTTTGCATTTAAAATAAGATAATCAATTTTTGCTTTAGGCTCCCAAATGCATTAAGCCGCTCCTAGAACCTGGTGTGGTTGGAAGAAAATCCTCCACCTGCTATTGAGGTCTTGTACTTTGATAGCTGCAATTCTATGAATGAATGATTTTGGTTTGCCTTAAAAAAAATTATAAAAAAAAAAAAAAAAAAAAAAAAAAACCTCTAATTGAGATAAAAAAATAAAAAAATAAAAAAATTGTAACACTAAACCCACAAATATGAAGAAATCATAGTATGGGCAAAGTGCTTGTAATGAGATTAGGTTTTTTTTTTTTTTTTTTGGATGGGTTGTAGTGAGGTTAATTAATTATTATGGTTGGTTATTTGTGATTATTTATTGGGTGTGAGATGAGAAGAACTCTCTCTCTCTCTCTCTCTCTCTCTCTCCAGAATAATTTTGGCGATTACGGAGTTGAGCAGTTTACTTGGGGGCGACGTATGCTGAGTTGCTGGTAACTCGGCAAAGCAAGAGTTGGACTTGTTTTAGTCTCCGCTCTCTGCTCAAGTCTTTGATCCCACTGAGGGTTGAGCAAAGAGAATTAGTTAGTTATGACCCAAAGTTTGACAATGATTAATTATAAATGCGTGGGCTCCACGCCCAAACTATGAAAACGTGCACCAAGCTAAGCATTAATTGCAGGCGGTTTTTTAGCATTTCTCTTCATCATTTACTAAATCAAAAATCATATTTGAAAACCATTGGAATTTTTTTCTCATACATTCCACTCCGCTAGGTAAAACGCCATGATTTTTTTTTTTTTTTTTGGATTTATTTACTATAAGAAAATTACTAGAATAACATTGCTTCCATTTTAGTGCACATATGATATGCTTAATTACTGATTGTCCTTATTTTATATGCTTATGGATTTCTTAAAATATGGACAATTTGTCTTTTGCCAGTTCTTAGTTCCTACATATATGAAATTAATATGTTTGTTTCATGGTGACCTTGCCAAAGATTGTTAACAGGACCTGGAACTGGAATTTCTGCAAAGCCATATTTACAAAAAAAATAAAGTGAAATCAAGCAAGATTAGAGGATAATAGTTTTCTTATTATTGTTGACATTGGTATAATTTAAAAATTATAAAAAAAAAAAAAGTTAAGTTACTATTTTTTTTTTTTTTTTGAGAAAAGTTAAGTTACTATTTGGTCAATGAATTCATATGTTGTAAATGTTAATCTATACATATTAAGAGCATTCAGAAAGTTAGTTATTGCTTTTTTTACTATCAAAAATACCCCTAATTTAATTAATCTAAACCAATCGAAATGGGGTTAAACTAGTAAATTCTCTCCTAAATAAATTCCTACCCATGTTGAAACACACGTCTTCTGTCCCACTTTTTCTGCTCCACTCTATACTCCACCAATAAATATTTATTACGTGTTCACCTAATTAATTAAATATTATCATTATTGACTTATTAATCCTACAGTTATTAATTAATAGTATCACGTGGCAAGTATTTATTGGTGGAGTATAGAGTGGAGCAGGAAAAGTGAGACAGAAGATTTGGATTCGAAACACTACTTCTACTTTTATGTTGAAATACTATCCCATGTTCTTTTTTAAAAAACTACCCAGCCACCCATTATTTTGTTAGTAGTAAAAAAAAAGAAAAAAGAAAAGAAAAGGAAAAAAAAAAAAGCACTTCCCACGATGAAATAACACTCTCCGCCCAATACAAACAAAATCTTCTAAGTAGTTGAACTTCTCACAAACACAAACTCTTCACAGTAATTTATAATTTAAAAAAAAAAAAACCTCTCACCTATGTATACAAGAACTATTATTTCTATTCCTAATTGAAATAGAATTTTTGTCTCAATCGTTTGTTACATCTATTCCTCGTCCTAATTGATAACCAAATTCTGTCAGTTGCCTACTTCTTTATATAAAAGCAGAGCACGTGTGGTTTAATTGAATAGAAAAGAGAAACACCCCAGACACTAAAAGAGAAAAACACATTCTTTGAGTGATACATCCGTTGAAGTGTGCTATAGTTGAAGTGAAAAAAATTGTCCTACAAACCTTGCTTTATTTCATTAAAAGGTATGTAACTTTCCTTCAAGGTATTGTTATTTATTTTTTATTTTTTTTGGAGAATTTGTTTATAATTGCTATAATTAAGAATCATAATTAAGAATTGGTGCATCATTTTTATTTTTAATATTTTTATTTATTATGTTATTTTGGTGTTTGAACTATTTTTTTCCTCACATCTCTCTACATTGTATTTTTTTCCCCTATTAATTATAGACTTTTCTCTGCACTAATTTCTAACGTGATCAAAAAATAAAAATAAAAACTGATGATTCACAAAAAATCAGTAGGCTAAATGTTCTAGGCTTCAATGGATTTGAGGTTGCTTGAAAGGCCTGAAAAGAAAGAAGCACAAGATCAAAGGTGACCGAGTTGAACCACCCAAGAACCCTCTGATGCTTAAATTAATTTTCTCTCTTGAACTTAGGAATTCCAACTCTAAAAGTGGTGAAAAACTTACCTTAGTTTAATATGACTGAGTCCTTTTATAGTGAGCTTTGAAGTGGTTACTTGTTTAGTAACTTCCTCAATGTGGATAGAAGTTAGAAGGTTCAGACTTAACTTCTACAACTGCTATCAGAAGTTAAGAACTTAGTGGAAGTTAGAGCGATGAATAAGGATTTGCTCATACTTCAGAGAAGTAGAACATGATCCAAAATATAAGCTTTTGGATATAGATTCACTCTGAAATTCTCTAAGTGTTGGGCAATCGTCCAGGTGACTTCACGCTGACGACCCTCTTGCACTTAGACAATTTTTTTAGTCTTGGACGACACTATAGATGAACTGGAGACCATCCAATTTTTTGCTTCACCATCCAGATAAAAAAAAAAAAAAAAAAAAAAAAAAAAAAAAAAAAAAAAAAAACAACCATGTATTTGTTTCAATGTCCAAAAGATAAAACAAATTTAACTCATATAATTTTTGCTTTCTCTTTTTTTTTTTTTTTTTTAAATTTTTATAATGCAAGGTGACTTTTTTAGTGGATTGCATAAAGGCCAAAGCATCACAATTTGGTGTTAGTTGAGTTCGGGTGAGAGAAGTTAAAACTTGCATGCAATCATGCACAACTCCGAGTAATTCTTTGTTTTGTAAATAAACTAGCATGCACGTTCTCAGGGACTTTTCTATTTTTGGGTAAATTTTAATAATTTGCATCCATTATAATTTGGGATGACAACATTTTCCATTCATAAAAGATTCCTAGGGGTGTTATGAGTATCATGCATTTGTAGGTGAAATAATTTTTTCATCACAACCCTATGTCTTTTTGTGATTAAAAAAATGTAATAATCACAAATTATAATGGGTGCAAATTATTAAAATTTACCTAAAAAATAGAAAAGCCTCTGAGCACGGGTGTAAACGTGTGCTCGAAGACTAGTCTTATTTATAAATCTAGATTATTAATAGTTAATTATGAGAAGACTTCTACACTTGTTAAAAATGACACAATATCACTTTTGCCCACTTTACCATTAAATTAGACTCTACTAAATTTTATTAATCATGCTTCACTTAAACCCTTTGATTTCCGATAGGTAAATTGATAAAATATATATATATATATATATATATTACCAGCATGTTGAATCATTCTATTTGCAAAGCAGTTCTTTTGAAAATCACATTATTCTTAAAATTGAAATAGGGTGATATTGATTTTGATGGAAATAAAAATTGACACTTCGATTTTTTATTTTATTTTTTAACAAAATCTTAAAGCAAAAAAATTGTAGTTTAGCTTTTATAACAACATTAATCTAGGTGGGAGTAGGCGGTTAGGGCCTAGGGGGTTAGGGGTAGGGCCTAGCGAGTGGATTTAGGTTTAGCACGTATTCTCTTGCCACAACTCAATTTTGTAGAGGGAAAAAGAGAGAACCGCTTCCAATAAGGGTAGGCCTGCTTGAGTTCCAAGAACTCTTAAGAATCCTTACACGTACCCTTCTAAACTTGAAACACCATGACAACACCTTCATTTTATCTGAAAACTGATGATGAACTCAACTCGTTCATCACCAAGGCAGATTCCTTACTTCGCAAATATGAAATTCAGAAGCGTGAATTCTCTTTGAAGCTTTTAGTGAATTGGATCAATTTTTTCAATGCTGAAGTGGGACCAGAAGAAAGAAAGAGCAAAAGGGTGAAGAAAGATTCAAACACTGTGACACAATTCTCTACCTATTGGGAAGAAGATGATCAAAAGAAAAAGTTTTCAAAGATTCTAATTTCCAAGAAGTATTGAACGATCTTTTGGAAGAAGGAAATATCATTTCCTTTGGATGCTTCTCTGCTCTGTTAGGTTCGATAATGAAGAAACTTGGTTGGCCCACATCAGCCGCGACCATTTTAGTGGGGTGAATAATTGGTTATCAAATTTGCCCAAATTGTTGGTAACTGAGCAGTTAGAAAGTATTCTATTGTTAAGGTTTTTAGCTATGAAGCACGGGTGCGTTTCGAGACTCGGGTGTGGGTGCGGGACTCAGCAATTTTTTAAAAAGGTGGGTGCAGGTAAGACGGGACTCGGCGATTAAAAATTATTAAAAATATTTTTATTTATATATTTTATATATTGTTAAGCATGTTTTTTTATATAATAATAATAATAATAGAGAACTCATATATAATAATAATAATAATAATAATAATAATATACTGTACAAAATGAAACCTCACTAACCAAAATCCAAAAGCTTATTAGTGGCCAGTCAGTGGCTCAATGTAA
>NW_027069485.1:1669803-1686779 GCF_002906115.3 Quercus suber | reverse complement strand
TCTTGATGCCAATAAAAGCACGGTTGTTGACACTTCCCTCTGGCTAGTTTTAGGGCGGATCACTGTGGCCTCTGATTGTAGAACTAGCTGGTAGAATGGTTGTAAAGCACGCTGCCTGAGCCCTCTGATTTAATCTGTAACTTTTCTTTTTATGAAATAATATCGTGGTCTCTTTCTTTGTTGTTGAATCTTCTGTCTCAAACTTTTTTTTTTTTTTTTTTTTTTGCATCACCACCAATCTTTCATAGAACGATTACTTGGAACCGTCGCCTGTTGCGCCGGCCGGCGCGCTAATCCTTCCCACAGACGGCGCCAATTGTAGGGTCGGTTTTCGTAGCCTAAGCCCAAAGGATATAGGTTATAGGCCCAACGAACCCAGAACAATGAATTTGTCGAGAGTGTGTTGAAGGTTTAGGCGCTGACCGGCGTCTTAGAAGCATGAACATCTTTTCCTTTTATTGAAGAAATACTTGGAACAATTTACAACTAGGGGATGCTCCTCGGCCTATGGCCGAGGAGGCTTTTTTCCTTCTTTCACTCAAAAAAAAAAAAAAAACCCCATCCTACATTTTGCTTGTCTCCCTTATATATTACTCTCTCCCTCCTTCTGTTGATCGTTCATTGGCCTCTCCTCTGGCTGCCTGTCCCATTAGAGGTCGTATCCGTGCTCAAGTGGTTCACCCTGATCGATGTAGCCCTGCCCGGGGGTTGCATCCCCATTAATGCGGCCAGAAGGGTTAAGTGACTGTATTAAGTGTTGAGGTGACAACTTATTCTGGGTCTGTCCCCCCTCCCCTACAGTTATCCTTAGTATGCCGAGGACGAGGGGATCCTCAGCGTGGATCCAAAGAAGAGTTTGCTCCCCAAATTGGCCTTGGGTAGTCATCCTTCCTCGGATTGGGCCATTTGGGCCTGGTTTGGAGTGGGCCGAGGCTGCACGATTTCCTGGCCCCACATACTCTACTACAATTTTATTTTTTTTAAGGGATGTTTGGTTCGTTGTGATGTTATATTATGCCGTAATATTACGTTATTGTAATTTTACCTTAATATAATCTCACATTGTTTAAGAAGGTGATGAGATTAAGATAATGTGATATATGTTGTAATTTTAAATTGTAGTAATGTTAGAAAAAATAAAATAAACAAAAAATTTTAATGTCACATCATTGTAATGTGTATCACATTAAGGACACATTACAATAAACCAAACACTCTTTTAGCGAATGTGAAATTAAGGACTAGTGGATTTCTAAAATTTATCACCAAAAGATAATCCAAGTTTTTTTTTTTTTTTTTTTTTTTTTCAGGAAAGATAATCCAAGTTTTTAGTTTTGAGTGTTTCCTTAGTTCTTTTATTTGTATTGAATGAAAAGATGAAAAAAAATATGTATTAAAAATTACGTTTAGGTTTCTTTTTATTCTATTATTTGTTTGCATGTGAAAAAATTGATCATGACTTAACCAACCAATTGATGATTGGTTTGATTGATAAGAATAACAACTCGTTTAGTTTCACCTGACTTAACCAACCAATTGATGATTGGGTATGAGTAATAAGTATAACAACTCGTTTCATCTGTTTTCTACTTGTACCCATTTTGATTAGTAGCCAACCGAGTCACACCTGAATCTGTCGAATCCACTCGTTAACCAAGTTTAAGTTAAGTATGAGTATGGTAGCGTGGAGTTTTAGGTTTTAGGTTCTCACATCAATGCTTGTATAATAGAAAAAAACTACATTTTAGTTAATTTAAAATTCACCTACATTAGACTATGAAAATTATGTAAAAATACATAGTTACTAAGTAACCTTGTAAATTTACATTGGCACTATTCATTTTGCATTTTTTTTTTTTTTTAGGTATCCCAATAATGAAAGAAGCAAGTAGACGGTGATTATTGTGGATAAAAAGATAAACAATTAAAAAAATATATTTTAATTAAATATAATATAAAATAGATAATTAATGTGAAGTATTTTGTAGAGAAAATATGTAAAATAGAAAAATAGATTCTTATATTAAATAGATTGAAATTTTTATACGAGCCGATGATAATTATAGTTTATAATGCTTAATAATAAAATATTGTTTGGACCGGTAGTTGTGAAATAAATGCACTAATGCTTGGCCCTACAAGGAAGCCATGAACGCAAAACAATGCTGCCATGTCATGTGATTTCACATGACAAACTTCCTCTTGCTTCAAGCAATCTTGCTTGCCAGCGTCCCATGTAGCTTACTTGTGAAATCAAGTCTCTCAATTCAAATTTGACAGTTCAACTACCTAGGGTAAAGAAAAAGAAAAAAGAAGAGGAGATATTAACTACAATTCATGGTAAAGAGTACGCAGTATTTAGCAGAAGAATCCTTAAGATTTTTAAGCTGTAACATGAGACTTCAAAAGTAGTAGCTCCAACTCTAAAGTGCCTAAATGTAACATGTAGCTTTTGTAAAGGTAGCACCAAGATTTTGTTTTACATGTCTTGCTTTCATTGTTGTTAACCGAAAACAACTCAAAAGTCTTAAAGCTTTCTTGGAGACAACTTCTTCTTTTGCTTTCTTTGGAATGTTTTCAAAAGAAAGCAAGTCTCAAGCAAGAGAGGCTTTGAGGGGGTTACATAAAGAATAGGTAGAGGTGGGTTTTGTGGGAGCAAAGAAGCCTGGTGACTAATGCAAAAAATGAAGAACATTGGGAGCAGTGGAAGACTGTCAACTGAGGAGAGTGAAGATGAGGATATCTCAAGGTTGGCCATATCTACATTCCAAGCTAAAGAGGAAGAGATTGAGAGGAGGAAGATGGCAGTGAAGGAGAAAGTTGAACTTCAGTTGGGACGTGCCGAAGAAGAAACTAAGCGCTTGGCACAGATTTGGGATGTAAGTTTTTTTTTTTTTGAAAGGAACACTAAACTCTTTAAATTTTCTAACTATTACAGAGTTTTGAAGCTATGAAAAGGGAAAAGAAACGTTATTTCATTGAACTTAAATTTTAAGTCTTTACTCTTGATCAAGATTGTTATTCATTTGCCTTTTATCACACAATCTATTAGGAGCTGGAAGTACTTACAGATCCTATGAGAAAAGAAGTGGCAGTTGTACGTAAGAAGATTGACACGGCTAACAGGGATCTAAAGCCGCTGGGGCAGAGCTGCCAGAAAAAAGTATTTGCTTCTATAACCATTAGTCTTCCTTTAAATCTCATCTTTGTCGATTTGAATTGTTTCATGTTGCCTTTCTCTGAATATATCCTAGCTTGCACATCGCATGTATCTTTTTTTTTTTTTTTTTCTCTAGTGTTTTTGGAAAGTTTATATTATATAGTTTAATTATCCCTATGAGTTTTGAATGTTGATTGGTTGGCTTAAAGGAGAAAGAATATAAAGAAGCCCTGGAAGCTTTCCAAGAAAAGAACAAAGAAAAAACTCAGCTAATAGCCACATTAATGGAGGTCAGTTACAAACTCGACATTTTACAATGAAAATTACAACATTCTAAATGATGCTTCTCTTTTTATCCAAAAAATAAAAAGAAGATGCTCCTCTTGGATTTCTTCTTTACAGTTTCAGAAGTTTCTCCCCTACCCCATTTTTCTAAACCATTTTTGTTTTTCTTTTTAATTGTCTTGTTTGTGATCTTATTTCCAGTTGCTGACAGAGAGTGAGAAACTGAGGATGAAGAAACTTGAGGAGCTGAGCAAGAATGTAGAATCCAAAAACTAAGATTTACAATACTAATGGGTGGTTTTGCTTGTGAGTCTGTACTTGATTAATTTCCAGAATGGTAGGTGTTGATCTACCTTAAAAATTTCTTGTACTACGAGAATTACATCATGCCATGTCTGAATAGGGTCTGATAAGCACTGAAACAGTCACGCAATAAAATAATGTCATTATGCAGATACACATTATTGTTACCTCGAAATGTTGCCTTATGCATGTTATGGTATTTTCAAACCAAGATTTCTTATTCATCCAGGAGACAAGCAAACTTGCAAGTCAATGCATGTTATACTATACAAGATTCTACACTTCCATCTATAGCCCAAATGGTTTTTATTCGTACTAAGCATATCCTGTTACAAACTAATTTTTATGCAACAAGATTGAATGTAATCATCAATTTTACACTCTTTTTGAGTACCAAGGACTAAAACATGTTATTAAAGAAACTTAAGTGGTTGGCTGATGGGCTAACGAGTGTTAATCCAAACTCAGACAGAATATATAACAACTCTAATAACCTTTCCGTGTTGACAAATATAAGAAGTTTCACAACCATACACCTTTCTGCAGCAAAATCTATGAGAAGCTAGGCTGACACAAAGAGTTCTGCAATTCTCAAAATTGCCACTCTAAAAATACCAAAGCATCCTACTGATAAATCTGCACCTGAATAACTCTGATATGTCATGATATCGTAGCACTACTGACTACACACCATTGTGTGAGTAAGGACAATTTTCATTAAAAAAAAAAAAAAAAAAAGATTTGAGGACAATTCAAGACAGTAGCAAATTACAAAGCATGTTGTACGGCAAACTGAGACAGGCAAGATTTATAGGACTTTCTAATGAATAGGTATTACAAATTTGTATTCAAGCAACACACACACACCCCAAAAAAAAAAGAAAAAAAAAAAAAAAAACTGTTTGTCCAAGGACTAATGGTTTGAGGTAGTTCCAAGAAGAAGACTCTCCCAACATATTTCATGAGATAAGGAAATCTAGGACACCTTTAGGCAATCTTAATTTATTTTCTTATAAAGGAAGACTCCCCATATATTAATTAATCAGAAAGAATCTGTTTGTACTCCGTGAGCAGCAATGGGAGATCATCCATACGTAACTGGAAATCATCAAAGAAGTTGTGATCAATGAAAGAAGAGGAAAATACGGAAGTCAAGAATTTGAATCAAACATTGCACTAAAACATGAGTAAATAAGGCAAACCATGAAGGATAATTTAGATGAAAGTTATATTCAATCAGTACATTAATTAGTCCAGCATGTAAACCATGTATAAATATTAAAATAAAATTTTTTCGTTAGTGAAACATTAATTCAGAGAGCAGGATCACTATATATAATGCAGATTCGCACTTGCAAAATGATTTGTGTATTAAGGATCATTTAGGTACTAAAATGCATGGTGGACAAATATTAAAAATTTTATATGTAAGAATAGAGCATGACTTAATGCCATCTAGATATCAAAATCACCCAAGCCCTATAAAAAATTTGTACAGCTGTCCATAACATCCAAATTGTTTTCTTGCTAGAGAATAGATGGGAGCATGTATATTCAATAAAGGGTGTCATATTTTTCTCAGCAAAAAGTAGCTTAGGCCTTAGATTGCATAACAAAGATCCCCATGATGTTGGTATGCATCATAATGAGGGTCAGTTGAGGGAAATGAGTTCATTAATTAAATACCGTGGACATGAAATACCCAGACATAAGTACATCAGATTGAAGGTGTTCCTGGATCCCCATTCCAATCAGTCACTGATTCCTATTGAGGGTGGAGATAAGATGAGGTAGTGTTTGGGGTTGAAGGGGGATATTGATATAAAATCCTTTTATGGTGCATTGAGGGGATCTAGCTCTATTACTTTTCCTTGGAAGGGTGTGAAGGCTCCACTTCATGTCTTTTTTTGTTTGGACAGCTGCATGGGGGAAGGTTCTCATAACAGACCATTTGAGGAAAAGAGGCTTCACTATTATGGATTGGTGTTGCCTTTGTAGATGTAATGGGGAGAGTGTGGATCATCTGCTCCTACATTGTGGTGAAGTATCTCAGTTATGGAGCTTTGCCCTTAGATCTTTTGGTGTTTATTGGATTCTACCTATGAGGGTTATCAACTTACTGGCTAGTTGGAGGAATTGGTTGGGGAAGCATTCTTCAAATGTTTGGAATTTGGACATTGTGTGATGTGGATTATTTGAGAGGAGAGAAATAATCACATATTTGAAGATTCGGTGTTTTCTAAGGATAAGCTCTTAGCTTTGTTTACGACCACTTTGCTTGTTGGTCTCGTGAATGGGGATTTACTTCTTCAAAATCCATTACGCTATTTTTAGATTCACTTTCTTCTTGTACATAAGTTGTTTTGTTTTCTTTTGTTGCTTGTACATATTTCCTTCGTTTACTTCATCTCTTTGATGGAGTAGTTTCTTTTTAAAACAAATTTTTCTTACCCATCAGAAAGATATACCGGTTACCCTCTCTCTCTCTCTCTCCGCCAAATCATATGTTTCTTATTTTGAAGAACTTCTCTCTAATGTCTCTCCTTTGATGGCTCTAAACTTGCTAAGCCAATCTCAAACCACTTGCAATTGGCTAGGGTCATCTGCATTCCTACTAAACACTGAATTGGAAATTATCTAAAAAGTTCCTCCACAAATCCAAATGACGTTAATGGGTCCAGGCATCTTAATACTAGAATGATGATTTAATTTGACAAACCAAACACACCACAGGGAGGGTCCACAACTATATCTGATAAAAAAGTAAAATGGAAAAGTATATTTGAGGCATATTCCTCCATTCCAAAGCAAGAATTATACATCTAAATTTAAATTTTTTTACGTTTTATTTGTTAGAATGTCAAATATTGACCATGAATAACCAAATAAAAATTAATACACTGAGCTCTTAATGACATGAATATCGTATCTTTACTTTCTATATGCATATTGATGGTGGGGAATGTCTGAATAGGCATTCGATGCTTTTTTTATTTCATCCAAAAAAAGTTACTTAAATAAAGCTTCTAATACCTACATGCATGGAAAATAAAGGTGTCACCCCAAAGTCAGCTCAAAAAGAAAAAGGAAAAAAGAAAGACTTGGGTCTAAAAGCCTTGCATGGTTAATACCTGAGAGGCATTTTTAATATGATAAAACCGATAAGCATCTTTTCCAAGCAAACCAACTTCGGCAGAATGCAGATCAGATCCATCATTAGCCCTGTCACTGTTAAAACCCAGAGAACCAGGAAAGGATTACTTGAACTAAGTTCTGAAGTAGAAAAATCAACCAAATACAGGTGTGAAGCACTCAAATTGCATTGAAAACCCTCAAGGATATATCTGGAGAGATCATACAACAGTGAAGAGAAAAATTTTTGAAGGACATCTCTATGCAAAGTTAAACTGATATGCACCCAATTTAAAAACAGAAATGCAATTATTGTTGTTAATGTTATGGATAATAGTTGCAGGCTGAGATGGCCAAGAAAAGTTTAGGAGTCTTTCATGTTAATGCCTCTAATATTATAATGCTTTTATGGCGATCACCCTGTCCTGAAATTTCTAGAACCATCCTTCATTTAGTCAGTGGGTAGTACAATGACTCAAAACACTAAATCAATCTATGCCTTTGAATGTACAAGCTGTTGTCATCTTCCACAAAAAAAGATAGGGGTCGTTTACTTGGATTCCATAAGATCACTTGAAAGCTAGAGAAAGTAAAAAATTGCTCCCCTTCCCCCCCCCCCTCCCCACCCCCAATCCCAAAAAAAAAAAAAGGCACAGACACTCTATTTCAAGTTATCACTTGCATAGCTAGAAGATAATCTGGCATTGAGAGATGTCAGCTGTTATGATTTAAGTGAACATAAATAAGCGATGGTGCAAAAAATTTTTCTTACAATTGATGACGGGCTATCAAACGTTGGTAGTCACGAAGCAAGGGCCCAAACTCCTTAAGTGGTATAGACCTTGGTATAGCCTTCCTCCAGTGATCACGAAGTGCTTCAATTGCCTTTTTACCACCAAAAAAAAAAATTCAGTTAAAAAAAGCTAAGAGGTGAATAACAAAGTAAACCAAATTTTCTTCAATTTGTTAAACCTGCAAATTACTAGACACTCTTTCTCTGGACAAACTTGATGCTAGTTCAAGGAATTCTTTATCTTCCAACTCATCTACAATTGGAAACCCAGGACCAGAGAGTGAAACTGAAATTTCTAATCTTCTTTGTAACTCTGAGACAGCAGATTGTTCACTTTGGCTTCCCTGTCCAACATATGGAAAGATCATTCGCATGATTAAAATCTTAAATTTAACTAGGTACAAGGTGGGCTGTAAAAATAATCATAACACATCGAAGGAATATTGAACTTAAAAGGATGAGTACAAAATTGATTTTGGTTCAAACTCGATTTTGGACCAAAAGCTTAAATGTTGTTTATGTAAAGGGAAATTTGTACTTAGAAGGATGAGTATAAACTCAATTTTGGTTCAAAATTTGTTTACATAACAGGAATTTTTATTGAAACTTTTAAGAATGTCCATACAAATGCTTAAAATTGTAATAATACCATGATTTAGACTTCAACTACCATTTGAACTTTGGTTGATGCAGAAATTCTCCATAAATTTATAAACCTTGTGTATGTTCAGAAACACGCTACCAGATTGCATCAATGACATAAGATGCACCAGACCAAGAGTTCTCAAAACAATACATTTATCAAAAGGCCAATTTCCTTATATGTGCTCTCTTCTGCATAAGTTATGGAACACGTCACTACAGACATTGGCATCTGATGCATACCTCTACTTTGTTGCAACTTTATTTATTTTTTTGGGTTACCAAAAAATTGAAATTTAACAAGTTAAACTATTTTTTTTGTTACCACTTATTGCAAATTCATAGTTTAAAAGTTCAATATGAAATTGGCAAAAAGTTTCAGTCTACTTGAAACAAATACAAGTTAAGGAGATTGCTTGAGTTCCTTGGTCTACAAGCTCAATAGAAAACGCTAGGTGTCATTAAAAGCAGCAGCAGTCATACCTCAAGTGCAGATTGGACATTATTATTTGCTATTGCAACATCCTTATTTTCAGGAATATCATTGGGTGGAGATGCAGTGAACCGCTTTGCAATAGGGTCCTCTACAAAACAAGCAGAGTTGACAAAAATTTATTCCACATAGAATCTGCAGAAGTAGAAGTTGATCCATTGGCTTAAATATAATCAAAACCTGTTTGACTTGGGGCCTGGTCATCATTAATTGAAAACCTAATTTCAATTTAATAATGTTACATGAAAACACAAAACTTACCCTCCACACCATTCTTATAGAAAGGGGTGCCATTTGAGGTAGATATCATTGACAAAAATATTTCTAGTTAAATTGTTACCATGGAAATATGCACCTAACCACATCATAAAGTGTGATATAATAAAATAAAATGACATTGCATACAACATTATGCAATTCCTTAGAGAGTAGGAAGAAGATTATAATCATAACTGAAAAACCTAACTTCAATTTTATAATCATATGTTGTATAATAAAAGTTGGGTCCTCCAAGCCGTGGTTAGGCAAGTGTCCATCTTCTCAATGCAACAAGTAACTACAATCTCCTTGCGCCAAGTGGCTGCCCTTTATTAAAGACTTGAATAAATTACATAATTCCCCTATAGTTCGTGGTTATTACAAATTAGTCCCTAAATTTTAACTAGAATCATTAACTTTTTTTAAATTGTTACAATTCACTCCTCTCAATTTGTCTCTATTAACTAAAAGTAACAGCTATTCGTATAAGTTGTGACTAATACACCTTAACATAACTATTTCATGTGAAACTATAAGACCTCTAGTAGACTAAACGAAAATAGCAAAATTGCGTAATAATTGGTCATTTAGTTATTGGTTCCTCTTTTTCTTTTCTTTTTTTCCAAAGTTTATTTTTTATTTTTGATAATTTGATAGTTAACAAATGTGGGGGAGGGGGTGGTAAAAAAAAAAAAAAAAGATTAAGGACAATTCAAGACAGTAGCAAATTAAAAAGCATGTTGTACAGCACACTGAGACAGGCAAGATTTATAGGACTTTATAATGAATAGGTATTACAAATTTGTATTCAAGCAACACACACACACACACACACAAAACTGTTTTTCCAAGGACTAATGGTTTGAGGTGGTTCCAAGAAGAAGACTTTCCCAACATATTTCATGAGATAAGGAAATCTAGGACACCATTAGGCAATCTTAATTTATTTTCTTATAAAGGAAGACTCTCCATATATTAATTAATCAGAAAGAATCTGTTTGTACTCCGTGAGCAGCAATGGGAGATCATCCATACGTAACTGGAAATCATCAAAGAAGTTGTCATCAATGAAAGAAGAGGAAAATATGGAAGTCAAGAATTTGAATCACACATGGCACTAAAGCATGAGTAAATAAGGCAAACCATGAAGGATAATTTAGATGTAAGTTACATTCAATCAGTACATTAATTAGTCCAGCATGTAAATCATGTATAAATATTAAAATAAAATTTTTTCGTTAGTGAAACATTAATTCAAAGGGCAAGATCACATATATAATGCGGATTCGCACTCGCAAAATGATTTGTGTATTAAGGATCATTTAGGTACTAAAATGCATGGTGGACAAATATTAAAAATTTTATATGTAAGAATAGAGCATTACTTAATGCCATCTAGATATCAAAATCACCCAAGCCCTATAAAAAATTTGTACAGCTGTCCATAACATCCAAATTGTTTTCTTGCTAGAGAATAGATGGGAGCATGTATATTCAATAAAGGGTGTCATATTTTTCTCAGCAAAAAGTAGCTTAGGCCTTAGATTGCATAACAAAGATCCCCATGATGTTGGTATGCATCATAATGAGGGTCAGTTGAGGGAAATGAGTTCATTAATTAAATACCTTGGGCATGAAATACCCAGACATGAGTACATCAGATCAAAGGTGTTCCTGGATCCCCATTCCAATCAGTCACTGAGTCCTATTGAGGGTGGAGATAAGATGAGGTGGTGTTTGGGGTCGAAGGGGGATATTGATATAAAATCCTTTTATGGTGATTTGAGGGGATCTAGCTCTATTACTTGTCCTTGGCAGGGTGTGAAGGCTCCACGTCGTGTCTTTTTTTGTTTGGACAGCTGCATGGGGGAAGGTTCTCATAAGAGACCATTTGAGGAAAAGAGGCTTCACTATCATGGATTGGTGTTGCCTTTGTAGATGTAATGGGGAGAGTGTGGATCATCTGCTCCTACATTGTGGTGAAGTATCTCAGTTATGGAGCTTTGCCCTTAGATCTTTTGGTGTTTATTGGATTCTACCTATGAGGGTTATCGACTTACTGGCCAGTTGGAGGAATTGGTTCGGGAAGCATTCTTCAAATGTTTGGAATTTGGACATTGTGTGATGTAGATTATTTGAAGGGAGAGAAATAATCGCATATTTGAAGATTTAGTGTTTTCTAGGGATAAGCTCTTAGCTTTGTTTGCAACCACTTTGTTTGATTGGTCTCGTGAATGGGGATTTACTTCTTCAAAATCCATTATGCTGTTTTTAGATTCACTTTCTTCTTGTACATAAGTTGTTTTGTTTTCCTTTGTTGCTTGTACATATTTCCTTCGTTTACTTCATCTCTTTGATGGAGTAGTTTCTTTTTAAAACAAAATTTTCTTACCAATCGAAAAGATACACTAGTTACCCTCTCTCTCTCTCTCTCCGCCAAATCATTTGTTTCTAATTTTGCAGAACTTCTCACTAATATCTCTCCTTTGATGGCTCTAAACTTGCTAAGCCAATCTCAAACCACTTGCAATTGGCTAGGGTCATCTGCATTCCTACTAAACACTGAATTGGAAATGATCTAAAAAGTTCCTCCACAAATCCAAATGATGTTAATGGGTCCAGGCATCTTAATACTGGAATGATGATTTAATTTGACAAAGCATACTCAACCAAAGGGAGGGTCCACAACTATATCTGATAAAAAAGTAAAATGGAAAAGTATATTTGAGGCATATTCCTCCATTCCAAAGCAAGAATTATACATCTAAATTTAAATTTTTTTACGTTTTATTTGTTAGAATGTCAAATATTGACCATGAATAACCAAATAAAAATTAATACACTGAGCTCTTAATGACATGAATATCGTATCTTTACTTTCTATATGCATATTGATGGTGGGGAATGTCTGAATAGGCATTCGATGCTTTTTTTATTTCATCCAAAATAAGTTACTTAAATAAAGCTTCTAATACCTACATGCATGGAAAATAAAGGTGTCAGCCCAAAGTCAGCTCAAAATGAAAAAGGAAAAAAGAAAGACTTGGGTCTAAAAGCCTTGCATGGTTAATACCTGAGAGGCATTTTTAATATGATAAAACCGATATGCATCTTTTCCAAGCAAACCAACTTCAGCAGAATGCAGATCAGATCCATCATTAGCCCTGTCACTGTTAAAACCCAGAGAACCAGGAAAAGGATTACTTGAACTAAGTTCTGAAGTAGAAAAATCAACCAAATACAGGTGTGAAGCACTCAAATTGCATTGAAAACCCTCAAGGATATATCTGGAGAGATCATACAACAGTGAAGAGAAAAATATTTGAAGGACATCTCTATGCAAAGTTAAACTGATATGAACCCAATTTAAAAACAGAAATGCAATTATTGTTGTTAATGTTATGGATAATAGTTGCAGGCTGAGATGGCAAGAAAGTTTAGGAGTCTTTCATGTTAATGCCTCTAATATTATAATACTTTTATGGCGATCACCCTGTTCTGAAATTTCTAGAACCATCCTTCATTTAGTCAGTGGGTAGTACAATGACTCAAAACACTAAATCAATCTATGCCTTTGAATGTACAAGCTGTTGTCATCTTCCACAAAAAAATCAAAAAAAAAAAAAAAAAAAAAAAAGGGCACAGACACTCTATTTCAAGTTATCACTTGCATAGCTAGAAGATAATCTAGCATTGAGAGATGTCAGCTGTTATGATTTAAGTGAACATAAACAAGTGATGGTGCAAAACTTTTTTCTTACAATTGATGACGGGCTATCAAACGTTGGTAGTCACGAAGCAAGGGCCCAAACTCCTTAAGTGGTATAGACCTTGGTATAGCCTTCCTCCAGTGATCACGAAGTGCTTCAATTGCCTTTTTACCACCAAAAAAAAAAATTCGGTTAAAAAAAGCTACGAGGTGAATAACATAGTAAACCAAATTTTCTTCAATTTGTTAAACCTGCAAATTACTAGACACTCTTTCTCCAGACAAACTTGATGCTAGTTCAAGGAATTCTTTATCTTCCAACTCATCTACAATTGGAAACCCAGGACTAGAGAGTGAAACTGAAATTTCTAATCTTCTTTGTAACTCTGAGACAGCAGATTGTTCCCTTTGGCTTCCCTGTCCAACATATGGAAAGATCATTCGCATGATTAAAATCTTAAATTTAACTAGGTACAAGGTGGGCTGTAAAAATAATCATAACACATCAAAGGAATATTGAACTTAAAAGGATGAGTACAAAATTGATTTTGGTTCAAACTCGATTTTGGACCAAAAGCTTAAATGTTGTTTATGTAAGGGGAAATTTGTACTTAGAAGGATGAGTATAAACTCAATTTTGGTTCAAAATTTGTTTACATAACGGGAATTTATATTGAAACTTTTAAGAATGTCCATACAAATGCTTAAACTTGTAATAATACCATGATTTAAACTTCAACTACCATTTGGACTTTGGTTGATGCAGAAATTCCATAAATTTATAAACTTTGTGTATGTTCAGAACCACGCTACCAGAATGCATCAATGACATAAGATGCACCAGACCAATAGTTCTCAAAACAATACATTTATCAAAAGGCCAATTTCCTTATATGTGCTCTCGTCTGCATAAGTTATGGAACAGGTCACTACAGACATTGGCATCTGATGCATACCTCTACTTTGTTGCAATTTTTTTTTTTTTTTTTTGGGTTACCAAAAAATTGAAATTTAACAAGTTAAACTATTTTTTTGTTACCATTTATTGCAAATTCATAGCTTAAAAGTTCAATATGAAATTGGCAAAAAGATTCAGTCTACTTGAAACAAATACAAGGTAAGGAGATTGCTTGAGCTCCTTGGTCAACAAGCTCAATAGAAAACTCTGGGTGTCATTAAAAGCAGCAGCAGTTATACCTCGAGTGCAGATTGGACATTATTATTTGCTATTGCAACATCCTTATTTTCAGGAATATCATTGGGTGGAGATGCAGTGAACCGCTTTGCAATAGGGTCCTCTACAAAACAAGCAGAGTTGACAAAAATTTATTTCACATAGAATCTGCAGAAGTAGAAGTTGATCCACTGGCTTAAATATAATCAAAACCTGTTTGACTTGGGGCCTGGTCATCATTAATTGAAAACCTAATTTCAATTTAATAATGTTACATGAAAACACAAAACTTGCCCTCCACACCATTCTTATAGAAAGGGGTGCCATTTGAGGTAGAGATCATTGACAAAAATACTTCTAGTTAAATTGTTACCATGGAAATATGCACCTAACCACATCATAAAGTGTGATATAATAAAATAAAATGGCATTGCATACAACATTATGCAATTCCTTACAGAGTAGGAAGAAGATTACAGTGCCTGACCATCATAACTGAAAAACCTAACTTCAATTTTATAATCATATGTTGTATAATAAAAGTTGGGTCCTCCAAGCCATGGTTAGGCAAGTGTCCATCTTCTCTATGCAACAAGTAACTACAATCTCCTTGCACCAAGTGGCTGCCCTTTATTAAAGACTTGAATAAATTACATAATTCCCCTATAGTTCATGGTTATTACAAATTAGTCCCTAAATTTTAACTAGAATCATAAACTTTTTTTAAATTGTTACAATTCACACCTCTCAATTTGTCTCTATTAGCTAAAACTAACAGCTATTCGTATAAGTTGTGACTAATACACCTTAACATAACCATTTCATGTGAAACTATAAGACCTCTAGTACACTAAACGAAAATAGTAAAATTGCATAATAATTGGTCATTTAGTTATTGGAGCCTCTTTTTTCTTTTCTTTTTTGCCAAAGTTTATTTTTTATTTTTGATAATTCGATAGTTAACATATGTGGGAGGTGGGGAGGGGGGGGGGGGTGTTGTGCTTAATCCTGGATGTCTTTGTTGGAAATTCCAGAAGGTTTCAATTAAACTGCAAGGCTCTTGGCCTATTGCCAAAGCTTCAAAACGTTTAAAAAATACTAAAAACATAATATTCAACTACCAATAGTTTTTAGAAATCTAATATAAGTTTCAAAATTTATATTATTTTAATTATCTGCTTTAATTTTTTGTTTTAATAATAAAAATTTGGGTTGTACACATCGTGCTTGCATTATGTGACTCATTATAAGTATATTAAAATTATTAACATAGTTTGCTTTATGTGAAACTCTATTATCGATTTTTTAAAAATTAAAAAACAAACAAACAAACAAACAAAGAAAAAAACTACAAAAAAAACTTATCAGAAAGTTTCAATTTGTCATGTAACTTAAAACCATTATTATATTATTGATTTTAACTACATTATTGAAATATTTTCTTTAGTTTGGATATGATTCTTAATTAAGTAGTCCATCATGAGATTGGTTAGAGATATTTACTTAATTAAATAGCCCCATCCCCTCCCCACCCCAGGAGCACTTGAACCTGGGTCCTAAAACCTCCCCCCCACCCAGCCTTATGGCTTAGGGAAGTACCAACTTGCCCAACATGCCAATGCATCATGCGTGCTAATAGTAGTGTTACATAAACCAAATAACTAGACATAATCAAGATTCATAAAAATCAATCACTTGCATAACATATTTGGTAATTCAACAAAATCCCCTCTAGCTAATCATTATGATAGAAAATGAATATAATCTAAAGAGGAAATGATATTGGATACAATATTCTGTAAATTCTCCAATCAATAGATGTGTTGGAGACAAACTGATGTATTATCAAGAAGATTTTGTCATATAAGAATCAAATTAACAGTTTGGATGTTTAGAAATTATCCAGTGAAAATCTGAAAAGAAAAAAGGTATCATTTATCAAACAACAACTAAATGACTCAATAAATAAAGTATTTCAAATAAAATCGGTACCTTCTGGAACCAACCACCACAGATCACCAAAGGTTGATTTGCCATCAAACCCACCAATTAATAGATGACGTGAACCAATAGACGTCATAGAGTGGTATGCCCGAGCAGCAGGGGGCTCGTTGCCAGTCGGTAAGCGCTTCCATTGTGCAGACACTAATTGCCAAAAAGAAACACAATTTATCAATAAACAACTACATATGAAACAGTAATTTCTATAGCTTGTTTCACCCATGCTAGCAAAATTTCACTGATGAAATGCTGAAACTGGTTTTACAGGTGTTGCTGTTATTATTATTATTATTTCTTCATAGAAAAAAAGAAGTAAAAATCAACATGTGAAGGTTGCAAGCATATCATATATCTGATACTATCCATCATAGTATCCACTTTTCAGTTCCACTGGTAAAAAGGACCATAAAAAATACAGTCATACACCATGTTTCTTCATCAAAGAAGTCTGTAAGTTACACTTTGTGTGTTGCTTATTTCTAAAACAAGTTATGAGAAATCTTGTTACAACATAGGGCTTTCCATGAAACCAAACAATGCATAAATTATTGCTAGATAATCAAAACCATTTTTGCTACAACACATTTGAACAGCCCCCACTAGGTATCTTGTGAGATGCATGTCCATGGAGAAACCATGTAGAAAAAGAGAAATGTTGCCACTAATGTCCTTTAATCTATAGTTCTGAAAATGACCTCTCTCACACCACTATTTTTTTTTTTTTTTTTAATTTAAAAGGTGCAATGTAATTTCATATGTAAATGTCACACTTTGAAGAAAATTTTTAAAAAAAAAAACAAACAACTTCATACAGGTAATAGTCAGAATATCTATAGCATGAACAAATAGAAGTTCATTAACATCATGATACACATCCAGCACATATCTGCTAGGAATCCAACCAGCAAAGTTGTAAGACTCATCCAATCTAAAACAATGCAGTCATTGTAATAAATGTACATAACGACTCAACCAACCACCAGTCCCATGCCTCCAAAACACATAATATAACAAAATCTGAATTAA
>NW_027069485.1:1639531-1664879 GCF_002906115.3 Quercus suber | reverse complement strand
CCACACATCCGTATCAGCAGTTAAAACTGCTCTTCTTGCAAGGGAGTGAGCTAAATTATTGCCCCCCCTACTAACATGACAGAAACTACAAGTTTGCAAACAAAGACTTGCTATTTTAATATCTTCTATGATGTGGCCCCACTGAGTCTTGCACTGTTTAGAACTATTAATGGCTTTGATAACCTTTAATGAGTCACCTTCCACCATAACTTGTGAAAGACATATCTCCTGGGCCAAGAAGATAGCACGCCGGGCTGCCATTGCCTCAACCGCATCTACAGAGCTGGGAAGTGGAATATTTTGGCTAAGAGCAGCAATAACCATACCATCTGCATCCCTCACCACTACCCCCAGTCCTGCTCTTCCAGAACTTTCAAAGATGGACCCGTCGAAATTAATCTTGTAACTCCCGGCAGCAGGTGGCGTCCATTTTACCCTTAAGCGCATCCCACCAGAACGCGATGGCCGCTCCGCCACATCCCAAAATTCCTGTAGTAATTCTCGAGCTCGCTGCACCGTCTCCCCAACGTCCCAAACAGTCTGCTTCTCCCTTAGTTTATTCCTTCTAATCCAAATGCTCCACGCAACCATCGAAAACAGAGCAGCAGTGGCTGGACTTGCATCGGCCAAAACTGCTGAAGCAAGATCGCCAAAACTTCTGAAAATCTTTGAACGTGTGGGCCAAACTTTGAATCCGAGAACCAAATGCATTTAACCCGATCACATAGCCAAAGACAATGTATAGTATCTTCGACATGCTCTTCGCATAGACTGCACACTTCTCAGGAAGAATGTGCCGATTGAATAAATTGCTTGGTAGGTAGAGATTTGCTAGAAGCTCTCCACATAAAATGCTTCACTTTATTTGGAACATGCAAATTCCAAATCCTTTTCCAAAAAAGCTTACAATCCCCTGTAGTAGACGAGCTAGGCAAGGCAGAACTAGTTCCAGCAGCCAACAATTGATAAGCACTCTTAACCGAGTAGCTTCCATCCGAAGTATGTGGCCAAGTAAGCAAATCCTCCGTCGGGTAATGGCTAACCGGGATTCCTAGAATACTCTCAGCTTCCCACGGTAAGAAATTTATTTCAATAAGCTCCTTATTCCAAAGATTTGTGTTAGGGATGAATAGATCCTTTACTGTAGATAATGAAGGATCAAGTTGAGGAGATACAATCAGACCTCCCCCTGGAGAATCCAGCCATCGATGCTTCCATATATTGATCCCTGAACCATCACCTAACCTCCACCGAGCCCCTTTGCATATGACTTCCCTTGCCTTTAAAATGCTTTTCCAGGCAAAGGAGCTTCGCGGGTTGAACTTAGCCTCCAAAATGCTGCTCGTTGGAAAGTATTTTGGTTTAAAAACCTTATACAGTAATGTCTCCGTCTCATGATGAAGTCTCCATACTTGTTTACCTAGCAGTGCATCATTAAACTGTTGTAGATCCCGAAATCCCATACCTCCAAGGGACTTTGGAGAGCATAAGGTACTCCACTTCACCCACTGCATTCTTCTTGTGTTATCTTGGTTTCCCCACCAAAATTTACGGATCATCGTCTCAATATCCTTAATTAGACCCATTGGTGTGAATCATTTATCTAAATGTTCAAGAATCAAGCTAAGTAACATAGCTAATATTTGACCACCTCTCTAATTTGACCCATATACAATGTAATGTATATGGGTCAAAAAAACATATCTACTTATCTACTGATCAAAAAAACACGTAGCACCCACCTAAACCATGTTCAATTTAACTTTTCAGTATTTTCACTGGGTGTATTCATAAGTAAAGACTATTTTAGCTCTTGCTCATATTCCTTTTGGAAGTAATAGGGATTCGATTTCAAAGAGCCTGTCCAAGGGTGAATGTTAGAGTAACCTACTGAATTTTCCTTTTTCTCTTGGTTAAAGTTCAACTGTTTTTGTATAAAAATCCAGCCCGAATTTATACTATTTCTACTCCTAGAATCCCTCTTAGTCTTTGTCATCAAATCAACTATTTCCTTTTTGATTTATACTTTAAGGTAGTTCAAATCCCTATAGAAAATCAAATGGCATGCACTATGATTGATGTTAGACTACTATAACATGAACACTATTTAATAATCTTCTGTCAAAACTGAATAATATCATAACTTGGAACACAAATAGGACATAAAACATATACATACACGGAACAAAAACACACAAATTGTTTACTCAAAAGCTCAAACAAATGCATAAAATCATGTGTACATAACTTTTGGATCATCCAAATGCAGTAATTAACAATCATTGCTTTGTTTAGTTCTTGATAGATCATGAAAGCAAAAAATCTGAACTCTTATGAGTCTGACCTAAAAAGTAGCCAAAATACCACAAATAGCAATGAGTCTCACCACATTTTACAATCAAAATCTATTGCAAGTTGGACTACAAATTTGGGTATACAGAATAAAGTAAGTTTTCTTATACATTCACAAACTTATATGCTTCTAATTCAAGGAAAAAATTCAAGTAATTAAAACATAATTAAAAAAATATAACAATAAAGATATGTTAGATCCAGATGAAAGTTTCCATACAAAAAAAAACTTAAGTAATACATGAATATTAACAGAAGTTCAAAGCCCTATAAAAGCTCAAATCTCTTAAAACAGTACACCAATATAAGAAATTTGAGTGGTTTATTCTATCTAGGCACAAAGTTAAAAGTAACCTCCAACCTTTTATAGCGTATCCATACCTTCAAATGCTTTAATATGTCTATAAATCTCTCATCAAGCTCTTTGATCCGTTCACCCTTACCCTTTGATATTTCAAAATTAATATATGCTTGTCATTAAACAAATAAATGTATTATTACTACCAGTTTTCTCAAAAGTAACACACTCAACATGCTTTAAAAAAAAATGCCAAAGCTTTATTACAATCTAGTCAAATTGTAATATTAGTAACCAAAAAAAATGGTCGTTGCATCTACAAAATTTTGATATATCAAGTGAAAAAATAAATCATACAATAAGATAGCCCCTATATAGGGCACATAAATAAATGAAAGAAGGAATATATCTTGTGCATTTTGGGTACTTTGTTATATATATATATATATATAGTGAAATTTGTAAGAGAGATGAGAGTAAGATAAAAGAATATGTGTTGATGAGAAAAGGAGAATCAGAAAACCAAAATATCAAACTATGATTTGTAATCAATCATAGAAACAAATTAAATATTGGAGTGTAAAATCTAATCTTATTAGAAGATAAGTTTAATTCACTTATGCAAACCTGTATGCAAAAACCAAGTCCAAGTTCAATACCATTGCCACCACCAAATCAGTAAAAATCTCCAATGTAAGATCACATTCACAGACCCACAATTTTTTTACGAATATAGTTTCAAAAACACCGAGCCACCTCTAAATCAAACCCAAACTCACTGAACTAACAATTCATTCTCAATGATAAAATTAAAAAAATTTGTAGAGAAAATCCAAACTCTAATCTCAATGCACAAAGCTACCAAGAAATAAATCATAAACAAACCAAACCTACTTATCAGTTTCCCCTAACTTTCAAATACATAATCTTAAAGGCCATTGTAATTCAATTTTATAGAGAAAAATATAGAAGGGTTCCAACTTGGGAGCCCTATAAGAATTAGAGTCTAAAACTTCATTTTAAGATTAAGTTTCATATTCTTCCAAGAAGAGAAAAAATGATTATGAAGAGATAGAAATAAGGATTTACCACAAAACTTTCTATGGATTACACAGCCAAACTATCATGGATTTCAATAATAAATTTTTCTATTTTATCTACAAAGCAACTATATCGGAATTTCTGGAATTCTCATTTAACTTCATCCAGTAGAGATGCCATGGTTGAAAAACATACACAAACACAAATCTTAACCCAACACACACTTAATGTTGCAACTCTGTCACCCAAAATAAGTCAAGAATTGAAGTGAAATGAACCAAAATACTCATCTCATCTCCTTCATCACCAGGGTAATATAACCTTGGATTGTACAACTTTTTTTATTATTCAATTTCAACTTCAAGGAGATGGAGAGTCATGATTGCATCAACAAAAACCTAAAGAAACAAACTTTTAGAATTAAGATATAGAAGAAAACAAATAGGGTAGAGACAGAAAGCATGATATCATAACCTAAAGATTACTTCCAGACAGTTCTGTTACCATAGTGAAGCCAGCAACAAAAATCATAGAGATGTGAAGGTTTATTGGCATTTTAGAGACTTGTAGTTGCCTTTTTCCTTATGCCTAACAATATGAAGAGAAAAGCATGACATAATATAAAAAAGAAAACACAAAGAAACTATGTTTGCAAATTTTAGAGGTTATAAAATTAGTTTAAAACTTAAAAGTGTCATTTGAATGTAGGGAAGAAACATTTGAGGATTGCTAATATAATTTGAGTGCTAAAGCTTGAGAGTTCAATCCAAAACATAGAAGTGTAGGGAATTAGCACGAAATTCCCAAGCCTATGAGAAACAAAATAGAGAAAATACACGCCAAAGAAAAATAATCACACGCACAAGACAGTGTTTTCGTGGTTCGACCATTTGCCTACATCATTTCGGGTCAAGTCATCATTCGGATCAAATACAACTAGACTTCACAAAGCCCAACAAATCTCCCACTTGGAGACTAGTTCAATCAACAACATCAACCACAATCTTCCAAAAACAATCCCTTACCCCTGCAACTCATCCTCCCGTTCTCAAACTAGAAGACCAACTGAAGCTGCACACAGCTTTAGCTTCTCAATAGTGACACCCTTAGTCAACATGTCAGCCAGGTTCTTAGATCCATAAATCTTCTCAAGTATTACCAGCTTATCTTCAACATGGTAATGGATAAAGTGGTATTTTGTCTGCATATGCTTTGACTTTGAATGAAAAGCTGAATTTTTAGCAAGAAAAATTGTACTCTGACTGTCACTGTATAGAATGCCCATCTCCTGCTTCTTACCCAATTCATCTAAGAAACCATGTAGCCAAATCATCTCCTTTCCAGCTTCAGTTGTTGCAACATATTCAACTTCCATAGTAGACAAAGTAACAATCTTTTATAGATTTGAAACCCAGGATATAGTTGTACCACCCATAGTAAATACAAACCCAATAGTACTTTTTCTACTATCAATATCACCAATAAAATCTACATAACCCTGCAATTTTAAACTTGCACCTGTGAAGCAAAGACATGTATCTGATGAACCCCTTAGATATCTCAGAATCCACTTAACTGCCTCCCAATGCTACTTTCGTAGCCTACTCATGAATCTACTCATAACTCCCACTGCATGTGCAATGTTTGGCCTTATACACACCATAACATACATCAAGCTGCCAATAGCTGAGCCATAAGGCACCTTGCTCATATGGTCCCTTTCTTCTTCTGTCTTCGGTGACTGTTCTTTACTTAGTTTGAAATGACTACTCAAGGGTGTGCTCATTGGTTTAGCTTCATTTATGTTAAACCTGTTGAGAATTTTCTTCACATACTTTGACTGTGAAAGTTTCAATGTACCATTAGCCTTGTCTCTAATGATTCTCATACCAAGGATTTGCTTTGCAGCTCCCAAATCCTTCATTGTAAACTGTTTTGACAATTTTTTCCTTAGATTATTAATCTCNGACCACATGATATGGTATGACCTCTTGATCAAGTAACAGCAATTGAAAAGGCTAGGTTCAGCTTGTGTTTGTGTACGTTAGTGTCTTTTACTTTTTTTACTTTCTAAAATATCTCCTCATGACAAGCTAAAATAGTAAAGATCATTTAGCAAAGACTTTAACTGTGCGATTTGTTCCTTGTACAAAAATAAGTTGGATTTTACCAACTTATTCAAACATACATTGGCAAATTGAAAACTATCCCGATAAGTAAACTGATAAAAATGAATTTTAGTTATAACGTAACATTTTATGGTTCGGCTTCTTCTATCTCTCTTTCTTTTTATGGCTCCTAGTACAAGGTTTGGTGGGAATGGATTTGCATAAAGGAATGGCCCTGGTTTTTTGTTTTTTTTTTTTTTTAACAAAGTTATCAATTGAAATAAAGAATCATAAGCATAAGCTTTAAACCTATTTCGGAAGATGCTTCAAAAAAAAAAAAAAAAAAAAAAAAAACCTATTTTGGAAGAAATATTCGTGTATTTAGACGTATTTGGGTTATGAATTTATTATATTTTAAAATGAAAATTAAGCATTTTTATAGTGAATATTTATTGTCATGAATCTAAGGTCGTGCATATACATGTACTATGGTATCCAGATTTATATTGATTTCCAAAATAAGTGTAAATGTACAACACACTAATTTAGTAATTTTGAGCCAATATTAATTAAATAAAATTAATACATTGTATGATGAATTGTTAGGTCGTTGGATGAATCTAGGACTATAATTATGGTGCACGTGAAGTATTGTTTCCTACCTCAGTTTGCTATTGCAACGTGCAAATGACAAATCCAAGCGTCTCTTAAGTAATGTGATTGAGCTTAGTAAGAGATTATAATTAAATATATGTATGTTTAACAGTTAGTTTGTTTCTTAAAAAAAAAAGTTATATAGTCTTTAATAGGGCGGAAAAAGAAGTCTAACACCTCTCTCTCCAAATAATTTTGATTGTTTTCATAATTTATCATTTTATTTTTGTTTCACATTATTCATAACCCTATTGGGTCTTTATCAACTATGGTGTACATAATGTCAATAGTCATATAACTTAACTAATTAAAATATCTTAATGTTTTTAACGGAGATAATTCAAATTATTTTGCCCCCAACTATCTAATTATTAAATATATTAAAATAAATAAATAAATAAATAAGAAAAATGGCACCTGGGGTGTTTGTTACCGTTGTTTAAACAACAGTTTTCAGTATTTAAACAATATTACTCATATTTCTACACATTTTTTCACTTATACATATTTTTTCAAAACAATAACAATGTTATTAGAAATTTCTTACCAAACCAACTTAATCTTTCTCTGCGAAATCTGAAGCACTATCAATGGAGAGATGCAAAGATACAACCTTAGAAAGTGCAGTTGGGTACTGAACAAACCACAGGTCCACAGTCATTAAGGAAATATTTACATTAACATTACTGTAAAACTTCTATTAGTACAGAGCTTTGCCTTGATGGTTTCGACAATGCAAAAAGTAACTTTAGTTGTTTTTAATGCAAAAGCTAGCATGCCAATTAGCAAAAAGTGGCTGAAGTTTCGGGAACTTCCGCAAAATTACAAACACGCAGAGGCGCCAAAACTCAAAAGCGAATTCGACTTCAAATCACAACTTAATGTACAATAACAACCTTCACATATATTAATTTCCACGTTCGTCCCCACTTAAAGTTTTTTTTTTTTTTAACCTGCTATTTGTACCCTCAAATACCAATGTTATGCACGAAAACTTACCTATTAGTAAGGTAAATTAAAATAATTTTATAAAATCTTAAATCGATTAAGAAACTACACCATTGCAAATTTTACTCTTGTATGATTTCAATTTGTATTACAATTTGATGAAAAAATCATTGCTTGAACATGCAATGACTTACAAAAAATTTCTTAGACAGTTTCAGATACTGTAAAAATATAACTCAAAAATTCAAATATTAAAACTTTTGAAAGACCAAAAAAATATTAAAGAATCAAATAATTCACGAATCCATAAAGCAATAAGTTTCAAATTTTAACGAGTCTAAACTTTAAACGAACCTTATCAGCATGTGACCCACGCAAAAAAATGTTAAGTAGGAGCCCACGTTGAAATAATAAAAGCCATACTTCCTCTTAATATATTGTATATAAGCTTTCTGCCCAATAAATTAACATATTTTCATATGGTGAGGTGAAGTAAAGACATAAAATTCAGATATTAAAACTTCCGAGAGACCAACAAATATTAAAAAATCAGATGATTCACGAACCCATAAAGCAATAAGTTTAAAATTTTAACAGGTCTAAACTTTAAACGAACTTTATCAACATGTGACCCACGCAAAAAAATGTTAAGCAGGAGCCCACGTTAAAAAAAATGAAAGTCATACATCCTCTTAATATATTGTATATAAGCTTTCTGTCCAAAAAAATAACATACTTTCATATCATAAGATGAAGTAAAGACATACGCAGTAGCAGTAACAACCTTAAATTTCAATTACTACAAGTTTTTTTTTCTTGTAAAAAAGGACTATAGAGAGTTTGGTGATTCATGTACTTAATTTTAAAAAAATACATAAAAAATCATAAATTTTTTTTTTTTTTTAACAAAGTAGACAAGAAGAAAATAACAGAAGAAGAGCTCATAACTTTACTTGGCTTTAAAAAAAATATATTGGAGTTAGCACTGCTTTTATAATGTTCATGATTAACCTCGCAAATTTGGAAATAAATTATCAACGTTTGAGTTTGAGTTTAAGTTGAAATTGTTAGGGGTGTCCAAAGGTCGGTTCGGGTCGGGTTTATGCCCAACCCGCAACCGACCCGCTTACATCGAGTGGACGATTGGACAACCTGCCGACGTCCTCGGGTTGAGTCGGATTGGTCTCTGGTGGACGACAATCGGGTCGGTCGGCCTCGGCACTGAGGTAAACCACCGAATCTTCGCTAGATTGAAGCTCAAAACCACCACACAAGGCTAGATTTCAGAGAAAATCACAAGATCTAAGCAAAAATTGAAGCAATGAGCACTATATCAAACCCAGATTTAAGCAAAAGCACCACATCAATCAAGAATCGAAGCAAAAATCAAGCCCAGATTTGAGCAAAATCGAAGCAAAAGCACCACATCAAGTCGGATCTAAGTAAAAATCGAGCAAAATCTTAGCGAAATCTTCATCTCACCGCCGGATCTAAGTAAGAAAACCAAGATCTTCACCGAATCTAACCAAAAACTACCAAACTTCTCACCAAAATATTGATGAATCTGAATGGATCTGGGTAAAACCGGTGTTCTTTCTTCTGTTTCGTCGGTCGAATCGAGTATATCGAGTTTTGAAGAAGAAAACCCGCCATCCAACCCGCCTAAATCAGTTTTTGGAGGCGGAGACCTGTCTCCAACCGTCACCGGTGTCGGGTCGGCCGGTTTTCAAGTCAGCCCGGGCGGTTTGGGCAGGTGGGCCGGTTTCCGGGTTCTAATGGACACTCCTAGGAATTGTTAGAGAGATAGAGTTTCACTTCTTGTTAAGTTTGAACTAAACAAAAATACTTTTGTTTAAAAAAAATGATAATGATGAGTTTGAGTTTAAATTGAATTTGTTAGAAAGATAGAGTTTCACTTCTTGTTAAGTTTAGACCAAACAAAAATAATTTTATTTAAAAAAAATTGATAATGAGGTCAATAAATAGTTAATGATTTCAAATATATATATATATATATATATATATTAGATTTTTATAAATTAATATGTGAAGCCATCAAAGGTTCTGTCAGGTTTGGGGAAAAAAAAATACCCACGCACAAAACCATAGATTGTTATATGTGATTATGTGTCAGCCAGGATTTTTTTTTTTTTTTTTTTTGGGTAAAAAGGAAGCTTCATTAAAAGAAACTAAACAGAAGAGATACAAAAAGTGAAATGGCTATAAAACGTCCAAGCAGAGTCCAAGCTAATTAACAGAGCAACATCCACAGGGGGTTGAGAAAAATCTTTTGAGAGAAGAGCCCCCCTCCTAGCAAGTGCATCAACACACTTGTTAGCCTCTCTAAAGCAATGCTGAATTTTAACAAAAGAAAACTTCTTAAGGCCTTCCTTACAATCAGCAATAATGATTTCATTTCCATTGGGGTTATCCCCATCCTTTTCCAAAAGATCAATGACCACCTTAGCATCCAGCTCTATCTTAATTGCAACTAAGTGCAAAAAAAGACATAAATTGATCCCATCACGAAGCGCCCACAGTTCAGCCGCTATACTAGTTGTGGTACCTATAGCTCTGGCATAACCCGTCACCCATTCACCATCAGCATTCCTAATAATAACACCTTCCCCCACACAGCCCGGGTTGCCCAAAGAGGAGCCAACAGAATTTAACTTGAACCAACCCGCAACAGGCCAACTCCAATTAACTTGGATAATGTGCTTTAGGGTTTTTTGTTTGTAGTCCAAACCAATGAAAGTGTATTTTGCAACTTGAGCACAGGTTTCAGAGGTGAGGTTTCGTCGGTGATTCCCTCCTTCGAAGACAACTTTATTGCGATGAAGCCAAAGGCTCCACACCCCAAAGGAAAAAATAATGCCCCAAGGAATGCCCATATAGGAGGGGCGTTGCTTCAAACAGTTCAGGTAAAGCCAGTCATTAACGTTTGTGCCATAGAAAAGATTTTCATGAAGCGAGGAAGGAGAGGAGTTCTAGAAGGATTGAGCTGTATTACAATCCCGAAGTGAATGGGCTATAGTTTCAGGTTCCTCAACGCAGATGAGGCAGGTGGTAGGGGTATCAACCCCTTTATGAGTGAGAATCAATCTAACAGGCATGTTTAGGTGGCAACACTGCCATAGGAAGCACTTAATTTTAGGAAGAGTAGCTATTTTCCAAACCCAACCAGCAGAAGAGTTTTCACACAGGTTAATATCCTTTGGTTCACTTGCTAGCCTATAAGCCTCCTTAAGATTGAATTCACCACTTGGTAAGGAAACCCATGCTATTCTGTCCATATTATTGGCATACAAAGGGGTTGGGGTGGTCTTTATCTCCATTACTAATTTCTTTGGAATGACAAAAGAAAAATTTTCCCAACACCATCTGTGGGGATTAGCCACATCCCTGATCAGCAGAAGATCTTCATCCTTATTTAGAGGACCCATAAGTAAGCTCCTAAGAGTGCCTGTGCTCATCCATTTGTCATGCCAAACAGAGAGGAGGCTCTCTTTTCCTGCAATCCACTTGGTACCCCTATTAAAAATACCTTCCCCTTTCTTTAAAGCAGCCCAAGTTATCGAGCAAGCTTCTTTTTGGTGAGACAATCTGGATGCTAATCTAACTCTAGGCCTATTACCATATTTATGTGAAAGCACATGAGCCCATGTTAACTGCTTCTCAATGTGGAGTGCTAAATTTCTCTCCTTGGCTGCCTGAAGACCCAAACCACCTTCATCCTTAGGCTTCGTAATTTTTTTTCCAACTGACCATATGCATTTTTTTCTTCCTATCCGTAGACCCCCACAGGAAGTCCCTACACAGCTTATCCACACAATTGATAATCTTAGGAGGGAGAAGGGAGCACTGCATATTGTAGCTAGGGATGGTAGAGAAGGCTACTTGGGTCAAGACCAACCTGCCTGCAAAGGAAAGAAGATGAGCTTTCCAACCAGCAAGACAACTTTGCATTTGCTCAATGATGTCCCGAAAATCTTGGGGAATAGAAACATGCTTGATGGGGAACCCTAAATACTTCCCAAGAGAAGGGGTAGAGCGAAAGTCCAAAACATCACTAAGAGCTTCCTTGGCACTAGGAGAGACATTAGGAGAGAAAAAAACCCGAGATTTAGAAGCGCTGATCTTTTGACCCGATAAAGCACAGAAAGTGTCAAGAACGTCTTTTATAGCAACACAGTTTTTATGGTCAGCCTTCGCAAATAAAACCAAATCGTCTGCGAAAAAAAGGTGGGAAAAGGCAATCCCTCCCCACAATGCCATCATTGGGTCCCACAACTTGGATTCACACTTCTCAGTAATGAGAGCCCCCAAAAATTCCATAGACATAATGAATAAGTAGGGAAAGAGGGGGTCTCCTTGCCTTATACCCCTAAAGGGATGAAAAGACTCTATAGCCCCACCATTAAAAAGCATCGAGATGGAAGAGGAGGAGACGCAACTCATGATAAGAGAGATAAGATGGTTTGGGAAGTTGAATAAGGCCAAGGTATCTCTAATAAAACTCTATTCGAGCCAATCATAGGCTTTCTCCAAGTCAATCTTAATGGCCATCACACCTGAATTCCCTCTCTTCCTAGCCATAGAGTGGATCAATTCTTGAACTATAATTAAGAGTGGCAAAATTTGACACAACCCGCGAACCCGACACGACACGAAATTAGCAGGTTATGGGTTAAGGCTTAACGGGTTCGTGTCATATTCGGGTTGACACGGCTGACCCGTTTAATAAATGGGTTGGGTTAGTGTTGAACACATAGAACTCGTTTGACCCGTTTAACCTGTTTAATTAAATGACATTTTACCAATATAGCCTTCAAACTCTAGGTATATAAACATATTAGTTGTTGAAATTTATTTTCTTTGACATATTGTGATTGATTATTTGTGATATTGTGATATACTTTAGTTTTGAATGATTATTTGTGATACAATTACTCGTTAGTTCTGAATTTTATATTAAAAATATTTATTTGTTTGTTTTTTCATAATTTTTTTTTTCATTTTGATAAAATCTAATAAACAGGTCGACACGACTGACCCGTTTAATAAATGGGTCGTGCTAGGGTTGAGGAATTTTGACCCGTTTAATAAACATGTCGGGTTAGTGTTGACCTATGTAGTCGAATACTTATGACTTGACATGACACGAACCCGACACGCGAACATGAATTGCCACCCCTAACTATAATAGCAATGTCTATTCCTCTTCTCCCAGGCACGAAAGTTGATTGGAGGGGAGAGATAATACCATCCAAAAGGGGTCTAATGCGAGCCACAATCACTTTAGTCACCACTTTGTAAATGGAATTGCACAGGCTAATTGGTCGAAAATTATTGAGAGATTCCGGGCACTTGCATTTTGGAATAAGAGTAATAAGGGTCTCGTTGAGGTATCCTGTGATTTTTGCAGTACCTTGACATTATTGTTGTAGCACTGTATGATATGCAATACGGTACAAAATATCTTGGATTATCTAGAAAGGCGTATTGAAATTTGAAAATGCTAATAAACCGTACATTAATATATGGTTTAGATTGGGCTTTTTTGCTAAAACTTTTGGGCTTTAGCTTGAGTCAAAATGCTTTTTTACTTGTCTTAAAATATAATCTTTGAGCTACAAGCCTACAACTACTTTAGTCCAACGAAAAAACTTGATGTGGGCTTTTCCTTCTCTCCTAAAACATTAAAATCATTATTTTTTCAGGTGTGTAAACCCAATTTTTAAAAAATTTCATTATACAAGTTTTAATATTTTGAAATCATTGTATGATAGTTTCATTATCAATACTTTCTGTGGGGCCTGAGAACTTAGTAGCATCGGCCCATTTTACATCCAGCCCAAGGCCCATGCCGAGGATGAAGAATCGTCCGAGGACGTCGTATGAAGGCCTGAGCTGCAAGGACCCCAGCCAAGGATGGCCCTGTCCTCAGTGGATTGAGACCAACACCAAGTGGGGGGAAAAGTCCAGTACAGGTTGTCACCTCCACACTAAATGCGCTCACCTAATCCTCTAGCCGCATTAATGGAGATGTGACTCCTGGGCAGGGCAACCCTGGCCACTGCAAATCACACGAGTACTGATAATGCAGCCGTCGGGATGGGCAATCAGAAGGAAAATGCGTGGATGATCAACAGGTGGAAGAGAGAGACGGTAAGAAGAGGACTATATAAGGGGAACCAACAGAACAGTTAAAGGGGGGGAAAAGAGGAAAGGAAGGGACCTCTGTCAAGCTCCTCGGATCGGTGCCGAGGAGAGACCTTGAGGAGTAACTTTGGCGCACCGGCCTTCAACGAGTGTGAGTCCTGTTTTGGGCGTTGTTCGTTTGTTAGGGCCTAATTCTTGAACTCACTCTCTAAAAATGTATTGTTTGGGCTTGTTGGATCATTTTCCTTTTGATTTTCGAGGGCCTTTCCAAATTGAGTCCTTACACTTTCAATTAAATCTTTTTTAATGTACACAACTCAACAATCATTAAAATATTGATCTCTCATTCAATTACTAACACCTTATCTAAAGAAGTAACAATATCTTATAAAAAAAAAGTAACAATGTAAACAAAATGCATCATTCTTTTTTATGATATGTTCTAACTAAATTTTGTATTCTTTAAACTAATTAGGACTAAATTGACACAATGCTCCACTTATTTATTTTTTAGGGAAATTATTGCCAAGAGGTTGACAAGAATCTCTTTGTAAATTTGCTCTTCTTATTTCATCGGGATCATTAAGATGAAACATTTATCCATAGCCTAGGATTTGAGAAAAGCTTGTTCAAGCCAATACCAATTTTCTTAGAAGATGAATCTTGCAATACAAGTGATTTTCTTATAAGAAATTTGTTCATAGTGCTATCAAAAAAATAGAGGGTGAACTATAAGTTCATTCAATCTATTCAACTTAGGCATTCAATCGTTACATTAATCATGTTCAATAAAGTATTTAGGTATTACTTTAGTGCATATGCATGTGTACAAAATGTATCAAATAAATTCAACAAATTCAGCTAAAGATTAAAGCAAGCACTAACAAACTAACTATTTGAAAATGTGCATTTTTTAGAAGAAAATAATATATAACGATTTTAAAATACACCTTTTGAAAAAAAATTGATTTGGGCTTTTGGGCTAATTTGTATTTGTTTGGGCAATTTTTGAGAAGTCTTATGTCCATGATATTTTCACAACAAATCCTAAATGTAAGCTATTATTGGTTATAATTTGAACCTACCACTGAAATTATCTTTTTGTTCACTTGTAATAGCCAGTTTTAACCTGACATTTAGGATTTTTTTGTGAAAGTGTTGTGAACATTACATTTTTCACAATTTTTAGGTTTAAATTTTCAATGGACCAAAAATTTGAAGAGATCAAATTTCATTTCGATGGGCTTACATTTTTATTTAGGGTGGTCAATAGTTTTTTCTAGGTTGGTCAACAACCATATTAATATAAAACTTCAAGTCAAGGTAGTCACGTGACCACCCTAATTAACAAATAGAGTTGCCCCCGAGTGGATTAGTTATATTGAAGAAAATGTAGCGGTATTGGGCTTGGAGGTCCATTACACATATTGTGTAATGGACCTAAGGCCTACGCCGAGGACAAAATGTGTCCGAGAAGGGATAAACATTATTAGAAGGGTCCATGTTAACAAACAAAGAAGTTAATTTAGATCATGATGACTTAAGGGATTGTACCGAGAATAAGAGTCACCTCGGCTGACCGAGGTCATTGCCCGTAGAGATGATCTACTATCCGAAGAGACATCACAAAAGTACTTAGTTGATGCAGATAAGCACTATGGAAGCTCAAGACATAGAAGTATCATAAAGTATCCAAGGAAAAAGTTGCTACCTCCGCATTAAATGCTCTGTAGCTAACTCCCTAGCCGCATTAATGTGGAGGTGATGCCTGAACAGTGGGTTTCAACCTTACAACTACTACTTGAAGACTTATGGGAGGTGTTGATGGGACAAGTATCCAGATTCACCATTTGGCATGCACGTGGAAGATAGGGATGGCAAGGAAAAAGAGCATAAAAGGAAGGAGAGGGAGCAAAGAAGAGGGATCGGAAAAATCTAAAGGAAAACTCTATAATATTCAGGAACAAAACTTGTAACCGAGTTTGAAGGTAATATAAGAGAACAGTACACCTCGAAACATGCCGAGGACCATTCTTCTTCAGCATAATCCTATTTTGTTTCATTCTCTGATCGTTTGATTGATTCTAATATTTGTTTGATCAACTAAAGCCCAGTTCTCCAACCCACTCTCTACAAGTTTATTATTTTTGGGCTTTTTGGGCTGAAGTCATTCCATATAGTGGGCTATAAGCTCAAAATAGGTCCTTACAAAAAACATTAAGGGAACTTGAATTCAAAATCTTTGTTAGTAATTTCGTATCTTAGAAAGAAAAAAAAATAATTAAAAAAAAAATGATATAAAACTAAAAAGTTAAATAAAAATTTATCAATTAAATATGATAATATGAGAAAATACTCCATATAATGTTGTTACCTTAGGCCCCACAATGTATTGAGCTGGCTTTGAATTGATTTAAACCATGATGATAAGCATGGTTAACAAGGTTTATTACTCGATGACACCATTTTTTCCAAGATCTCATTTGTAAACAATTTAATTTTATTCTTTTGTGGAAATATAAACTTTGAAGGCATATTATTAATATTTAAATCATTTAACTACTACTTCTCACATCATCTGGACCTACCACAGCATATCACAATGAAAATGAATGAAAATCATGTGCCTATAGATTTATTGTTTCATTATTTTGTCATAAAATAAAAAGAACAAATAAAGAGAAAAGCTTACAACATATTTCTAAAATTGCTAACATCGTTTTTTGTTTTAAAAGCTGATCACTTGATATAATTCCATTATTGCAATTAAACAAAGAAGTCAAGGGGTTGAAAGCACAATTGATTTAAACCATGAGGATGAGCATGGTTAACAAGGTTTATTACTCGATGACACCTTTTTTTCTAGGTTTTCATTTGTAAACCATTTAATTATATTATTTTGTAGAAACATAAACTTTGAATGTATATTATTAATATTTAAACCATTTAATAACTACTACTCACATCATCTGGACCTACCCCAACATAAAACAATAAGAGTGTATGCAAATTATGTCCCTACAGATTTATTTTTTTACTATTTTGTCATAAAATAAAAAGAACAAACAAAGAGAAAGGCTTACAACATAATTCTAAAACTTCCAACATCGTTTTTTTGTTTTAGAAAACTAAATATTTGATATAATTACTATACGGCATACGGCCATAGACCCATTGGCCTTGGGCCTCGGCCTGGACATGCCCATATAATATTATCAAACCCAAGCCCAATGCCATGACCGGCTCACTAGTCACAAGCTCGGCATGTGATCACCGCCCACGTATAGAACAGTTGATAGATACCCCCATGATGGGCCGTGATGCCCCGACAGCCCGATAATACTCTGGGGAATCCCGCTACCGAGCAATCTTTTGCAGGCGGGAACCAGTTCCAACACCCTTGACATCATTTCCAATGAAGCATATTCCTTGTCAGGAATAATCAATTTGGACCCCACCCACACGAATGGAACCAAAGAGTATTCATAAGCATCCCACTAGCCTTAATCTATAAATAAGAGAAGAGCAAGAAGAGAAGGGGTTGGGGATTTTGGGGGAAAGAGGAGAGAAAGAGAGCGAGAGAGAGGGAACAAAGTAGTAGCAAGAGTAGTTTAAGGAGAGAAGGGGAGGAAATTATACTGTGTGGGGGAACTCCTTACTAAGGCTCGGCCGAGAGCTACCCATAATAGGAAACTCATTACCCATCATACAAATTAATTGTGAGCCCAACTCTAAATCTGGTCCAGCAAGGGAATTTGGGCATGCACAATTACATTATTGAAATTAGACAAGAAAGTCAAGGGGTTGAAAGTACAATTGATTTGAACCATGAGGATGAGCATGGTTAAGAAGGTTTATTACTCAATGACACCATTTTTTTCCAGGTCCTCATTTGTAAACCATTTAATTTTATTACTTTGTGAAAAAAAAAAAAAACTATAAATGCATATTATTAGTATTTATACCATTTAACTATTACTACTCACATCATTTGGACCTACTACAACATAAAACAATAAAAAAAGTTTGAAAATTATGTGCTTATAGATTTATTGTTTGTCTATTTTTCATAAAATAAAAAGAAAAGACAAAGAGAAATGCTTATATTACAATGTTTTTTAATCTAAGATAAACATCATATCTTTAAGAATTGAACCTTGGCCCTTACCCTAAGAATTTGTGGAGTGACCATCACGTCAATGACGCATAAATTTGTTTGTTGCCTAAGATAAATAGATAGGTGTATATATATATATATATATATTTGCAGTTAAAATTTACAGCAATTAATGTGTAATTTTAAAATGATACACGCAGCTTCATACAGGAAAGACCAAACACAATACTTAAATAAAACGACATAAAGGGTGAGTTTGGTTCAACATTTTGATACTGCGTTTTTTTAAAAGTGGCGGTTTCAAAAAGTGCAGTATGAAACTGAGTTTTTTTAAAAAAGCAAAGCGTATGGCAAAAGCTAATAAAAAGTGCTTTTTGAAAAATCTAAGTGTTTGGTTAACACTTATCAAATTTGCGGCTTGAAGTGTAAATTACCATAAAGAACAAAAAATATATGGCAAAATATAAACCATGAGGATAAGCATGGTTAACAAGGTTTATTACTCGATGACACCATTTTTTTCCAAGTCCTAATTTGTAAACCATTTAATTTTATTATTTTGTGAAAACATAAACTATAAATGTATATTATTAGTGTTTAAACCATTTAACTATTACTACTCACATCATTTGGACCTACTACAACATAAAACAATAAAAATAAAAATAAAAAGTTTGAAAATTATGTGCTTATAGATTTATTTTTTGCCTATTTTTTCATAAAATAAAAAGAACAAACAAAGAGAAATGCTTATATTACAATGTTTATTTGATCCGAGATAAAAATCCTAACTTTAAGAATTGAACCTTGGCCCTTACCCCACCTAAGAATTTGTGGAGTAACCATCACGTCAATGACGCACATTTGTTTGTTGGCTAAGATATGTGTGTGTGTGTGTGCGCGCGCGCGCCCGTGCGTGCGTGTGTATTTATTTATTTATATTTACAATTAAAATTTACTGCAATTAATGTGTAATTTTTAAACGATACATGCAGCTTTGTACAAGAAAAACGAAACACAATACTTAAATAAAACGACATAAATGGTGAGTTTGGGTTCAAGGTTTTGATACTATGTTTTTTTTAAAGTGGCGATTTCAAAAAGTATGGTATGAAACTAAGTTTTTAAAAAAAAAGTAAAGCGTTTGATAAAAGCTGTTAAAAAATGCTTTTTGAAAAATCTGAATGTTTGGCGAGCACTTATCAAATTTATGGTTTGAAGTGTAAATTACCATAAAGGACGATATATATATGGAAATTATTTGTTTTAATTATCAAATTTGATTAAATCTATGGACACAACATTTTGTATAAAAATTTCACAACAAATTTTATTTGACACGCTATTATTAAATAATAATAAAATGATGTATGATGGAGTTAAGATAAGAATCAATAAATTCTCACTTAAGCATTATTATAAAGTTATTGTGAAAATATTGTGTTAATAATAGTAGAAATTTAATATATTTTTGTACATTGCCTTACATAGTAACATTACAATTGACACACGAAACCAATGTAAACAGTTCCTTTTTATTTCCTTCTCTTTTTCTCATCTACTCATTTCTTCCCATTCCCATAAAAATCTTATCCTTTTTACTTCTCTTATTATTCTCTAGAATCTTCCACCGCTTTTTTTTTTTTTTTTTGGTAATAAAAAAGAAAGGGATGCAACATGAACACTTCCTTGGAGGTCACCCATCTTAGTACTACTCTCACCTAAACACGCTTAATTGCAAAATTCTGATGGGATTCGGTGCATTAGTGTTGGTATAATCGTACCCTATCCACTCATTTCTTCACCCTCCCTCTCTTTCTTCCTGTAACCCCAAAAGCAGCTCTAGAGTCTAGAGGTTTATGGCTAATTAATATAAACACATCCCTCCTCGTAAACCCAAAAATTCTAGTTCCTAAACTCATGACCTAGATCATTGCAATTTGCTTATATTTGTAGGAGTTTAGATTAAGTATTTTGTGGTTAAATCATTGCAATTTGCTTAACTTCATATGATTTTATGTGGCTATCACTATTTTGTGGTTAGATTATTGCATGCAATTGCTTATCTCTGTATGATTTTCTTATAAATATTTTGTGGTGAGAGAGTGGGGTAAAATGGAGAGTTCATGAGACAGCTGAGGGTATTTTAGAGATAAAAAGCAAAAATTCCAATGGTAATTTTGTTGTGATTTCTACGTTTTGCAATTGCAGCTCAGCTAGTGGAATACTTAGGGCCTATTTGGTAGCAAATTTCAAATATTGTTATACAAAATGATGTTAAAACTGTGATTTAAAAAGTGTTGTGAAAACACGTGTTTAAAGTATTCATAATGCAAAAAATGTGTTTGGTACCATGTTTTAAATAACATATTTTAAAATGTAAAAAAACATAATTGTGTGTTTGGTACGTGTTCGTGTTTTTTTTTTTAAATGATGAGTATAGTCAAAATATTATTATCTTATTTAAAGAGAGAGAAAATTCTCTCATCAGATGGGGCCTACAATTTGGTATTTGTATGTGTAGTCATATTAGGCAAGGCCTACAGTTTTTAACATATTTACAAAAGTGTCATTAAACAATGTTATTTAAAAACTGAAAACTGTATGAATGAGTTTTCTAAATATAATGTTCAAACACCCTAAAATGAGAAATGTAACTCAAAGGTGACCTCAACAATGTAGGATGTTTTGTCCAGTGATTTTAGTGCGAAGGAAATTAAAGCAGCGTTGTTCTAAATGGGACCAACAAAGGCTCCTGGACTAAACGGTATGAATGCTCTCTTTTATAAAAAATATTGGCATGTTGTGGGGATGATGTGATTGCTGCTGTTCTTGATTTTCTAAATTCGGGTAACATGATTCCTAAAATTCATTACACTCATATAGTTCTTATTCCAAAAGTGAAATCTCCTGAAAAAATTTCTAATTTTAGACCAATTTGCCTTTGTAATGTCATTTATAAAATTATTTCGAAAGTGTTGGCTAACAGACTAAAACTACTTCCCTAGCTAATAGCCCCTACTCAGAATGCTTTTGTTCCAGGCAGACTTATAACGAACAATGTGCTAGTGGCATATGAAACTTTGCATGTTATGCATTGTAAAAAATCAGGGAAGAAGGGGTCGCTAGCTCTGAAATTGGATGTAAGTAAGACCTATGATTGGGGAATTCTTGAAAGGTATAATGGTCAGGTTGAGTTTTCCTATGATATGGATTGAGAGAGTGATGTGCTGCATCTCTACTACCTCATTTTCAGTCTATATTAATGGCAAAGCTTATGGGAACATTATTCCTTCAAGAGTACTTCGACAGGGAGACCCATTGTCTCCTTACTTATTCTTGTTATGTGCAGAGGGGTTTTCAACTTTGTTGGAAAAATTAGAACATAAAGGGAGGCCTAAGGGGGTGGCAATTTGTAGGAGTGCACCTCGTATATCCCATTTATTATTTGCAGACGACTCATTGCTATTTTGACAAGCATCTTAGGAGGAAGTGCAGTGCATTACAGATATTCTTCAATTATATGCAAACTCATCTGGTCAATGTATCAACTTTGAAAAATCATCCATGTTCTTCAGCAGCAACACAATTGGGAGGCAAAAAGAACTCATAAAAAATATGTTGGGGATAAAGGAGGTGGAAAGATTTGAGACCTATTTAGGATTGCCCACGCTTTTAGGGCGATCAAAATATCAAGCTTTCTCTTTTTTGAAGGATAGAATTTGGAAAAAGTTGCAAGGTTGGAAAGGGAAAATGCTCTTAAGAGCAGGCAAAGAAGTACTAATTAAAGCTGTTACCCAATCCATCCTTACATACACAATGGGTGTATTCCTAATTCCTACAAAGCTTTGCCATGAACTCAATGCCTTGTGTGTTAGATTTTGGTGGGGTCAAACGGGAGATGAAAGGAAGATTCACTAGAAAAATTAGGGGGCATTATGTCAGCCTAAAAGTAAAAGTGGAATGGGCTTTCGTGATTTGCATGATTTCAATTTAGCTACGCTTGCCAAGCAAGGGTGTAGATTGATTCAACAAAAAGATTCATTGCTATACAGGTGTTTTAAGGCACGATACTTCCCACGGTTTAATTTTTTGGATGCCTCAGATGTCCCTAACAACTTCTATGTGTGGAAAAGCTTAATGGCAGCGCAACCTATTTTGAAAAAGGGGTGTTGTTGGAGGGTGGGTGATGGGTCTGAAATTAGGGTCACTTCGGATAAGTGGATACCGAATCAAGTCACAAACCGTGTATTGTACCCACTAATGGAGGAGGAGTGGGAGTGGCGTGTCTCGGACCTCATTGATAGCAAGACAAGCTCTTAGGACCGTAAGGAGGTTATGTCTAAATTCTAGAGATCAGATGCAGAGGCTATTCTTCAAATTCCCTTAAGCCGTAGACAAGTCCCTGATGTGATTTTCTGGCTTCATACAAAGAGTGGTGAATATTCGGTGAAATCCAGTTATCACACTACGAGATTAATTTCTAAACTGGAAGCTGACAAGGGAGAGAGCTCTGGAGGGGTCATTGGATTCTCAGTTTGAGTGAAGTTGTGAAAGCTCAAGATCCCAAACAAAATAAAAGTGTTTGGATAGAGAGCTTGCCTTAACATTCGTCCTACACGAGAGAACTTGGCTCGAAGAAGGATTATTGAGGATGCCAAGTGTGGGGTCTGTTTTTTTACCACAGAAACAGGATACCATGCACTGTGGGAATGCGGACTAGCCCAGGACATATGGTCTGGTTGCACGAGCTGCTTGCAAAAGGTACAGTTGGCCATGTTGATATGCTTCACCAAGTTAAAGAATTGCATGGTAGATTGTCCAATGAGGAGCTTGAATTGTTCTGGGTTCAAAGTTGGTTAATTTGGAACCAACGAAACTCCATTTTGCATGGGGGTGCTATCCAAGACCTGGGTAGACTGAACCAAAGGGCTAAGGACTATCTGGAGGAATTTCGGGTGGCTCAGGTACAGCTGGGCATCACTGTGAACACGGTTTCTGTGCAGTCATGAAGACCTCCATCGGGCTTGCTCTACAAGTTGAACTTCGATGTTGCAATTTTCTCTAGTTTGAACTCCACAAGCTTTGGGGTGGTTATCCGTAATAATATGGGGGAGGTTATGGCAGCTATGTTTGCAAAAGGATCGGCTATTATTGACAGTGAAGAGGCAGAGGTGCTCGCGTGTTGGAGAGCTTTGGAGTTTGTAGTTGATGTTGGCTTCACAGAGTTGGAGGTAAAGGGTCATAACGTCACGGTTATGAAGACTCTGGCTTCCTTCTGTTCCACCAAGTCCAAACTGGGCAATGTTTATGTGGATGTTTGGGTGCTAGCATCAGGTTGCAGGCGTTTATCGTTCAGTTGTGTCAATCGTAGTGCCAACAATGTTGCATACTCTTTAGCTAGGTACGCTAGTTTGATTGCTGAGGATATTTGTTGGTTAGAGGAGACTCCACCTCCAGCTGTTAAGGCATTGTATTTGGACTTTGTTTCTTTCAATAATTAATAATATGATTGGCCCGGATTCAAAAAAAAAAAAAAAAAAAAAACCTACTAAACACTTTATTATTATTATTATTTTTTTCGGTCCACTTAAACACTGAAAACTGTTGTTTGGAATTCCTTACCAAACAAGCCCTGAAAATCATGTTTGTTTGCATTGAGAGAAAAAGCACATTTATGAAAATTTACCAAACACCTAAATTAAGCTAAACCAAACGGAAACGTGCTGAAGCATGCTAAACGTACCAAACACCTAAATTAAGCTAAACACCTAAATACACATTTAGAGACTGAAAACGTACTTTTTTTAATTTCAAAAAGCTGAACCAAACAGACACAAAGTTTAATAAAACTGCACTATCATAGTCCTCTAATGTGAATGCTCTTAAATGAGACTAGGCATCGAGGATGCCTAACAATTCATGTGTGGAGTCAAATACAACATTATCACCACGTTGAATTTAATTCTTTTGAAACAGACAAATATTATTTAAATTTTGTCAATCAATACAAATATTAAAAATAGGGTCATGCTAACGAGTACATTTAAAGCATTAGTTAACAATCCATTTTAGGAAAGTTTTGATAACACTTTTATGGAAATGAAAAAAGCTGTTAAAATATTAATTGTTTTTTTTTTCCACGTGAAAACTTTCTTTAAATGGATTATTAACCAATGCCCTAAAAGCATTCATTAGCATTTCCCTTAAAAATATACAATAATTAGGTATTTGGATTTGATTGAAACTAGATTTAGTGGGCATGTTCGGTTCATATCTAAGTTCTATTCCTAGTTGTTTATAAAAAAAAAAGGGCAAATTACAACTTACCCATCTGTGGTTTGCCCGAAATTTAACCTACCCACCTGTGGTCCTTTCCGTTAGTACTTCATAACCCACCTCCCAACTTGCCGTCAAACTAACATCTTATATGCCAAAATCAAAACACAAAAAGATCATACACCCTCTCTCCTCAAAAACACTCTCACGCTTTCTTATACACTAAAACCAAGGTTGAATGAGACCATTGAAGATATAAGTCCCTGTTTATTGCCTCTGTTGCTAATCCTTTTATTTATTATTTTTGGCTTAGAGCATTTCTCATGTAATTGTTTATTATTTAAGTCTCTGTTTATTGCTAGGCACATGTGTATCTATTTGTTTAAAATTTTGGTGGTACTCTCAATGTTAGAGGTAACTTAAACTAAAGTCGGGCTTGACACCTAAATAATTTAAAAATGTCAGATGATGGTTAGACGGGTTCACAATGCATAGCTATGTTGAAAATGATGATCCCAGGAACATAAGCCAACATATATTATGCTAAAGAAATTAAAGATTAAAGCACCTTAGTTTTGACTTGAGATTCAAACAAAACAAACAAATCATGCACCTTTAATATCAAAACACCTTAGCATTAACAGCTTAGCATCAACATGCTTCAATCAGTAAATCAATTTGGGATTTCTCAAAGCATCCATGTAACTGTTTTGGAATCCCCTTCTATCATTGCTCCCTGCAAATTATGCCCAAACATTAAATTTACAAAGCCCCTTGGATGACTACGCTAGCTAGTCCCTTTGGATACCAACCAATGCTCAAAAAATAATTTTCCAAATATGTACAAAGATTATCATAGACTAGATTTTAGCGCTAAGAGATGTTTTCAACTAGACCCACAACGGACGAATCCCCCCTGAAATACCCAGATGATTCCGCCAGACCCACAAAATTGAGAGGTTTTGAGCTCGCCTTCTTCAATGGTCTCCTTCTTCCTCAGTTTTGAGTGGGTGAAAATGTGTGAGAGTGTTTTTGAGGAGAGAGGATGTTTGATCTGTTTTGTATTCTAATTTTGGCATATAAAATGTTAGTCTGATGGCAAGTGGGGAGGTGGGTTATGGAGTACTACCGGAAAGAGGCACGGGTGGGTAAAGTGTAAAAAATCAAATCACAAGTAAGTAAGTTGAATTTCAAGTAAACCAAAGGTGGCTTGTAATTTCCTTAAAAAAAAAAAGGCGAAAAGCACATTTTAGTCCCTACATTTTTAGGCGATTTTTATTTTAGTTCCTAAATTTTATTTTTACCGCTTTTAGTCCCTATCCTGAAAAACGGTTCCGTTTTGGTCCTTGCCGTTACATCAGAAACGGATATTGCTGACGTGACAAA
>NW_027069485.1:1630098-1638212 GCF_002906115.3 Quercus suber | reverse complement strand
TAATTCTGTTTTTTATTTTGTTAAATTGAGAAATTATTATTTTTTAATTTATATGCTGACGTGGCATTTTTTAATGTCAAAAAATATTTTTTTATTATTAATTAGGCCACGTGGACATTAAACAAATATTATTTATTATTGCCGTTTGTCACGTCAGCAATATCCGTTTCTGATGTAACGGCAAGGACCAAAACGGAACCGTTTTTCAGGATAGGGACTAAAAGCGGTAAAAATAAAATTTAGGGACTAAAATAGAAATCGCCTAAAAATGTAGGGACTAAAATGTGCTTTTCGCCTTATTTTTAAGATAAGGAGGCTGGTGGAGCACGTGAGCGCGCGCGTGAGTGTTCGCTCTACAGGGTGAGCCACCCGCGCACAAATTTGAATTATGGCTAGATCAATGAAATTATATCGAGCCGATATTTGTATTATGTATACATTGGATTTTGGTGCTACCACTCATGACAGGCATGTGCGACTGCAACCCACGACAAAACACGGCCAGCTCACTTTCTTTCTCCGAAAATGTGCTGGACTCAACTCTTTATAAGATATTAAACGACTCAACTCATATGTACATTTCGTATTATAGTTAGGTCATAGGTGTGCATTATATGTGTGAGACGACAATTAAATCAATCAATAAATTGGTTCAATAGTCCAATCTTATTAGTGACCAAATGATGTAGTGACTAGTGGGGCAGAAGATAGGATCAGTAAATAGGCCAAGGTCGAGCCCAAGGTTACCATTTGATTTAACCTATGTATGAGATGAGCCAATATGTCCATGTTCGGTAACCTTGTCCTCGTGCTCAAAAAGGAAAGCTGGAAGGTGCGAAGCTCATTAGCATTAACATTGGAAAATGCGAATGCTATTCTATTTTACAATTCTAAAAACTCACAATTCTATTATACCATACCATTTTATAATACCTCGATATCCCAAAACTCTATTTTTATTAAAATATTATTTTTTTAAACTTTCTTTATTATTTCTTTCAACTGTCAATTTTTTTTTCAGATTTTGGCATGATTCCAAGTTTCCAACGGTCACATTTCTTTCCAACTGTCAATTTCTTTCCTGGGCTTTCCAAGTTCCAACAGCCAATTTTTTTCAACAGTAATTCTGATATTTTGATTCCGGCAGTCACGTATATTTCTTGGCCTTTATATAATTTCCTTCTAACAAACCGTTTTTTTTTTTTTTGTCAAATTCAACATCTATTCCAAACAACCTACCAATTTTTTTTTTTTTTAAAAAAGAACCTGTCAAATATCTTTCCCTGGCCTTTATCATTTCTTTCCAGCAAACCTCTTTTTTTTTTTTTTTGTCAAATTCAACATCTATTCCAAAGAACCTACCAATTTTTTTTTTTTTTTGAAAAAGAACCTGTCAAATATCTTTCCCTAGCCTTTATCATTTCTTTCCAGCAAACATTTTTTTTTGGGTCAAATTCAACAACTATTCCAAACAATCTGCCAAATACATACATACACATATAGAACCTGCCAATTTTTCTTTATAGAAAGAACTTGCCCAATATCAATGTACTCAAACTTGCTAATTTTAAAAATCCACATACATACATACATACATAAACCTGCCAATTTTTCTGATCCACACACACACATATAGAACCTGTCAAATTCAACCTGCCAACTTTAATGATTCACACACACATATAGAACCTGCTAATTTTTCTTTATAGAAAGAATTTGCCAAATATCAATGTACTCAACCTGCCAACTTAAAAAATCCACATACATACATAAACCTACCAATTTTTCTGATCCACACACACACATAGAACTTGGGTCCGTTTGGATAGCACTTATTGTTGCTGAAAGTTGATAAAAACTGATTGTTGCTGAAAACACTGTAGCAAAATAATTTTTAAATGTGTAAATAGTATCGTGGGACCCACTTTTAATATTAAATATTGCGTGAACAGTACATGAACAGTGCGTGAACAGTAAATTTTGTCCCCAAAATGTCAACAATTGCGACAAAAAAAAAAAAAAAAAAGAGAAAACGCAAGAAGCAAAACGCGCCGTGACTATCCATCGTATCCAAACCCAACCCTTGTCAAATTCAACTTGCCAACTTTAATGATCCACACACACATGTAGAACCTGCCAATTTTTCTTTATAGAAAGAACTTGCCAAATATCAATGTACTCAACCTGCCAACTTAAAAAATCCACATACATACATACATAAACCTGCCAATTTTTCTGATCCACACACACACATAGAACCTGTCAAATTCAACCTGCCAACTTTAATGATCCACACACATATAGAACCTGCCAATTTTTCTTTATAGAAAGAACTTGCCAAATATCAATGTACTCAACCTGGCAACTTAAAAAATCCACATACATACATACATATATATATATATACATGCAACCTGCCTAATATCAATATACTCAACCTAAATCCACATACATATATATACATGCAACCTGCCAAAAGTCCACATACATATATATAGATGCAATCCACATACATAACTATCAATGTTGTCTTTAGAAGACTCTTACATATATCAAATTACAATAAAACACCACACGCATAACTCACACACTTACTAAGTTCCTACAACTCCCCTTGTAATTGTCATAAATGCGCAATGAGATCTGATTGGAGTTGAAAATGATTTTTATGGTCTCGAATACATTGATGGGTTTCAATGAACTCCGTAAATGTATTTGTGTTCTCCCGTGACAGTTGTATAGTAGGATTGTCACCAATTTGCTCATAATCTAATTCCACTGCTTTATTTACATCTCGCTCATCCTCAACGATCATGTTATGAAGAATTATACATGCTTTCATCATGTCTTGAAGCATTTCACTATTGAAAAATCTTGCAAGTCCACACACAATTACAAATCTTGCTTGAAGCACTCCAAATACACGCTCTACATCCTTCCTATTCACCTCTTGGGCTTTTGCAAATTTGTTTTTGTGTCCTTGCGGAGATGGAATTGTTTTAACGAATGTTGACCACTTCGGATATATGCCATTAGCAAGGTAGTATCCTATTGTATACTCATGACCATTGATTGAGTAATTAACTGTTGTTGGAAATAAAGGAGAGATAATACCTGAATTTTTCTTGGAAATTATACAATTTGATATTACCAAAAAGAGGTGGCAGAGATGAGGCGTGGACCAAGTCACTGTCTTGAGACAAATTGTGCCGTCCACGGTATATCCGATGTAGTTAGACAAATAATTTCTGCACGTTGCCCCCAGGATACAACAGCCCAGCCACCTTTGCTGATTATCCTTGCGAGCCTACACTGCTCGTAGGATATAAGCTCTCTATAGTACTTTCTTTTCCCATAAAATTTTGTAAAAGATATAATATTTTTGTGAGTAATAAAAAAAACAATAGATGATAAGTGTTTACGACAAAGAAAATTGTTTTAGAAAAGTCTGTAGCTTTCTAAAATAAAAAATGTGTGTATGTGAAACTTTTATTTCTTTCCATATATATAGAACTAGATATGTTGCTTGTCCTTAGCCAGAAAATAAAACGTTTGATAGCAATTAAATAGTTAAAACGTTACTAAAATTAATATATACAATCAATGGCTTCTTTATATATATATATATATAATATAACCGGAAAGTTATCTTTGCCAAAATCTCAATTTGTACGTTGGAATAAAGAAAAAGTCATAAAGCTTTGAAATTAATGCCCCAAAATTACGTTGTTGTACATTGTTACAATATCATTTTGAAAGTTTCTGAATATATATATATATATATATTACAATAAATTGCTGGCTGTTTGACTACTTTTCAAATAGTAAATATTTGTGTATATATATATGGTAACTAATTAGAGCATAAAATAATTTAGCAATAACTTTACATTTAAGTACTGAAATTCTTCCATATATGACATTATTATGTCATATTCAAATAAGATAATAAAACCAAATATGCTGGCAATTATGGTATTAATATTACATTAATGTTCATAAATTTCCTGATTAAAACCATTGACAAAAGCTATTCAAATTTGAATTAAATTTAAATTTCAAAATTTAGTATTCAACGTATTTGACATTAAGGGATAATTGATACACATAAATGAGTATCAAAATAAATATAATATTTTTTATTAAAATATCCAACAACTGTAAGAGTCCTTGTTCGAGCTCAGAAAATATAGAAGATCATTCTAATACATTAATGTCATTATTTGACCCAGGTAATCCAAAAAATGCATGCCATATCCAAAGATCAAATGATGCTACTGCTTCCAAAACAATGGTTGGCTCACGAATGTGACTAGAGTAATGACCTTTCCATGCAACCGGACAATTTTTTCATTTCCAATGCATGCAATCAATGCTCCCTAGCATCCCTGGAAATCCACATCTTTCCCCATTGGCTAAAAGTCTAGCAATGTCTTCGTTATTTGGGGACCTCAAGTATTCCTTGGAGAAAATATCAACCATCGCTTTAACAAATTTTTTCAAACTTTTCATTGTAGTGGATTCTCCAATCCGCACATACTCATCCATAAAATCAGCTGTAACTCCATAGGTAAGCATCCTAAGTGTAGTTGTTATCTTTTGAAGAGAAGATAAACCCCATTTTTGGGCATTATCTCTTTTTGGGATAAAGTAAGATTCATTTGCCTCTATCTCATGCTGAATATGGAGAAAAAGATTCCGACTCATCCAAAATCTCCTCTGAAATAAATTAGGAGGATACACTGGTGTGTCGGCAAAGTAGTCAAGATAAAGTCTTTTATGGCCTGCCAAAAGATCATGTTCGATATACCGACGACGTTTACGTTGTTTAGTTGAACCCTTAAGAAGTTGCCTCATTATCTCATCCTCATCTGAGTCGTAAAAAAGCAACTTTTTAAAAAGAGCTCTGATATCATCAAAGCAAAGCGATATTGTGGTTATGTGAAAAAGAAGAAGAGAACATGGAGGAGTTAGAAATATAAAATTGAGCGGATATATGAAGAAGAAGAGAACATGGACCTGAGTAGAGTGCATATATATGGTAAGACAATTTAGAAGAAGAGCTCTGATATCATCTAGATGAAAAAAAAAAATGATTGTCATGCATGCCCTATAACTATAGGCTAAACATAAAGAGTTAAGATATAGAGAAACACATTTTTGGTACAGGCAGTACAAGTCTTATAACTTAAAAGAGTACAAACAGCCACACCAAAAAAAACCATGACGAAGTCCCCTTCCCTTTCAGACAGCCACACCAAAAAAAAAAAAAAATTAAGTGGTACATGACATAGTGCTTCTAATCTCACCAAACAACCACACAAACAACAGTAAAATAGCCACACAAACAGCAGTAAAACAGCAACATGAACAGCTAGCAAATTTAACTATCATAAACAGCCAAAGAAACACCCTTAAAACAGAATTAAACAGACTTAAAACAGATTCCAGCTGGCAAATAACTATCAGAAAAAATTAAACAAAAGTATAAAACTAAAAACAAACTTAAAGTTGGAACAACCAATTGGTAGAAGATATGATATCAAACATAGAAAATACATAACTTTTTCATATAAACAAAAATGATGAGATTACATAAGTGGCATCACCTACTTCCCATTGATCAAGTTGGAACAATACATCACCTACATGTTCCAAACCCACGCTTAGAATAAGCCACTACCAAAATAAGGTTATTTACAAAATGGCATCTACATATGCCAAACCTAACCCCAAAATAATTTACTACCAAAATAAGGTTACAACAAGACATCTATATGTTCCTTGGGTCAACTCCAACTTGTCCTGCAAGGATTTGATCCTTGAGATTTTCAAAATAAATTATTTCTTTGTCATTCATGCCACTTGTATCCATGGTCATTATTCTTCCCTCCTCCTTAATAGTTTTAAGACGAAGCTTTTCCGCTTTGATGCGAAAAGCCTCTTGGTCTTGTTCATGTGATGCCTGAATATACTACAATTTTTACGCCAAATAATCATCGAAACCCTTATCACCATCTATCCTCTTTCGCTTAGCCTTTTCGGCTTTTCTACCAATTAATCTCTCTAGTACCACTGTGTCATCATCATTACTATTAACTTAATCAATTGAACTTGGAGTTTGAGAGAGCCTTTTTGATCTTTCCTTAGGCATACTCCACTTTGGTTGGTTCTTCAACACAACCCAACAATGTTCATAAGCAAAAGCTATGTATTTGTCAGTTGCTAGATTTGGTGTAGCTTTATATAGATCCTTTGCTTCTTTCAACTAAAGTTTTTTTTTTAAGATAAAATAATTAGAGTCTTGAAACTATAAAGGAAATTAATATTACGACACTATTGCAATATAATTTATACCTTGTCCTCGTCAGTTATACCACTTTTATTTTGAGCTTCAACTTTAGCCATGAACCCAGCAAACCTACTTGTCTCCCTATTAATATTTCCCTATCGACTTGATAGGGAGGTACTAGAACGTGTGATTCCGTAAGTATTGTTCGCGCAAAATGATTCCCAAATTTTTGTCCAAAATTTGTCACCATTTTGTTCAATATCATGCACAGCATCCATGCCAATGTTAAGCCATGCAGAGATGAGGAGGAGGTCCTCATCTACACTGAAGTTGCCACCACATTTAAAGGTGACAATTTCAACTTTCGGTAAAGACTGGATGGGCATTGAAGGATTTTGAGACCCACTTAAAAATGGTTCCACAAAATGGGAATCTGCTTGTAAGAAATTACCATATTGTTCATAGTCTTCTTGCCTAACCATCCCTTTTAAATAGGGAACTTAAAACAGTTAGTGTATGAAGTCAATTTTTATTTGTATCATTACAATCAGTATAAGCTAATCATAATATTTTGGTGGCAACTTCTCGCATATAGCAACATTCTACAATATATGTTGACAACTCCTAATCAAAACAATATATGTTGACAGCTCCTAATCAACATATTTCAACTATAATATAGTAATTTTTTGTTACAGAAATACTAGCCCTATACACAGCCAAATATTAAACAATTGAACATCAAGTTGAAAGACTAAGAAAAGAAATGGATACCAGTTATCTGGAAAGTACACATTCACCTTAAAATTAACACTACAAAAATCAATATATTATGACCATGTTTTCTGAACATTCAAGAAACAAACGGGAATCCAAACACAAGAGAGTAAAAACAAACACAGTGAGTATGAGCAAGCTCACCAAAACAAACAGGAATACATAACATATTTTACAACTTGTTGTGATGACAAATTATAATTAGTGCAACATCATTTTCATTAGGACCATTATTGACATCACTTTTATTATACAACAATCACAAGTTATCACCTTAGGTCGTTGTGAAATTTTAAATTTATTATGTTTTTAGACCTTTGTTCTACTTGAGCCTGCATTTTAAACCATATATTTCAAATTTCAACTAGTATATGCTTTATTTAGCAAAAAAAAGAAAAAGAAGAAGAAGAAAAGTCTGTTTCTACAAGTATTTATTAGACTCGAGAAAATCAGTAGGGTGCTGTTATGACACATTACCCTTCAAAAGAGCAATTTTACCCAAATGAATATATCCAAGTTTTGTTTTTGGATAAAGAATGTATTCAGGTTAAAAGGCCAAAATTCCCCTTAAAAAAAAGCCTATAATTAAAATTGGCATTCCATTTTGCTAAAATCGCAATGAGCATTGACAAATACTAGCAAAACTCACTACACTGAAAATTTCTTAAGCCATTTTTTCGGTATTGCCCAAGATAAAAATACAGGATTTCTAATTCAATTGCTACAATTAGGTCTCATTTAAGTGAATAAAACCTTCAATAAATTTTATTTAAAAAAAGAAAAAGGAGAAGAAGAAGAAGAAGAGGAAGAAAAACCGTTTAGTCAATGAAATACCCAACTTCCATTTAAGCAAATACAAAATTGGGGGATATAATAGCACCCATGCAATCAAGAATGAAGCACCACTCAACCTAATCGCTTTCATAAGGTTAATTTTTATTGCACAAGCTAGAGAGGAGTTTTTACAATAGCTTTTAATATTTGGCTAACAGAGTGCTCTCTCTCTCTCTCTCTCTCTCTCTCTCTCTCTCTCTCTCTCTCTCTC